>NC_046321.1:46888506-47227434 GCF_009819535.1 Lacerta agilis
GATGTTAGGACTCTTCCGCGACAAAGATATTTAGCGTTCAACTGTTAGAAAAATGCAAAATGAATAGACTCAAGAGCAGACATTCTGTAGAAATAACACAATCCTCAGTGTACTGTTTGGTGATCTGTAAACAGTATGTGCCAAGCGAAAAATACAGATTTGGTGAGCTACATGCCACCCATAAGCTGTCCCACCCTCTGCCACCGAAGGATCAGAAGGAGATGAGCAACCTTGCTACATCCCCAACAATGCAAGTGTTCATCCAAGAGAACTTAGCCAGCAATCCTATGCATGCTAAACTGGGACACAGCTTCACTGAACACAGTTGGAATTCTGAGAAAACATGCATAGGATTATGCTGCTAGATTGACAATGAAGATCATGCCTCTTACTTTGTGGAAGGTTTTGAACTTCCTGCTTGTCCATGATCATCTTGTTTTAATCCTGCAAGAAGGGCATCCCTTGAGCAGTGCTTATCCTGTTTTGAGAGAGAAAAATAACGTTAAATACATAAAATAGACCTAGTAGAGACAGTGGTGTGTGTGTACATACACATCTCATAAACTGACTGGTGAACATACACAAACACTGCAATTATGCACATTCACATTAATGGGTGGAGAATGTGCACAAAGCAATAGCATCAACAGGAGACGTCTGCACACTGCCCAGTCAATATGGAAAAATCAGCAACATCATATTGAAGAATGTAAATTTGAGACATTTTGTACATTGTGTTGTTATAATTCATTGCCTCATTATTGACTGAAGAATGAAATGCAATGAAGAAGGAAAACGCCATTTGGATAAGTACTCTTCTAGCTACTGCACAGAAGCTAATAGAACAACACCTGGAAAAGGTCAAACCTACAGCCTATTGATGAACGAGGTAGAAATATTTGGTGCATCATGCTGGTCTCAGCCATTGTAAAAAAATGTAATAAATATGAACAAGCTTTGATCATGTTTACAGGGAACTGAAAGCACAACATTATGCATGACAACTCAGAAGTAAGTCTCATTGAGTTCAATGACGCTTACTCCTAGAAAAGTGAGTATCAGATTGCAGTGGGTGGTTCACAACATTAAATTAGGAAGAACAACAAAACATCAGTAAAAAAAAATCATGGATAAAGATATAAACACAGCAGCATTAAAACCACTTCAGGAGGTTAAAATGCTTTCAAAGCCTGGAAAAATAAAATGGTATTTGCTGGTGGAGGAGAGAGGGGCAGAAATTCCCTTGCTCTGCATTTTATTACTATCAAATGCGCTCTCTCTTTCTCTCTCTATATATATATTGCGATAAGACTTTTGGTTTGAAACTGACTGCAAGCCCCTGAATTAGAACACCCTGTTGTTCTATAGCTGGACCTTCTGCTGTTCCCCAATCTAGTGCATAGAAGGAAGTTATTTCACCTCATGATGCACATGTTCCACCCCATCTATAAGCTATTAGAGGCTCAAGCTAGCAAATTCTCTCCTCACAATTCCCCCTTCATTCCCCCCTCCCTGCATCCACAATCTTAATTTACTGTAGTTCCTGAAGGCCACTGAGCATGCTCAGATCACAATGGACTGCTTTCTCTGTACTGTTTCTGAACCTGCCATTCCTGGCATTAGAAGGAATGTGCATCACTTACTTTCTAGCATAAAATTTTTATATTTATATGAAAACAATGCCTTTCAAATTTCACATCAATACTGAGAAAAGGGATAGGAGACCAATTTCTACCTGCAAGTGGGTAATGAAGGAAAACCTTTGCCGCTGGAAAGGTTCACAGCCCTCCCATAAACACTGCCCAGGGTAGACGTCTTTTCCTCCATGTTCAGTTGCAGCGTGATAGAAAACCTGGGATGGCGTTTGAAACCACCTGGAAAATGTAAAACGTTTAAACTCAGGCAAAGAAGGAATACAATTTTGCTAACAATTTTGTCGCCTGAGCAATCAACATGAATACTGAAAAATAAAAATGCAAGAAATGGCAAACGTTAATTACTCAGAAGTTTGACTTACTATCGCTATGGGTTGCTTGCTGCAAAAGACTGTGCAATACAGTGGCACCTCGGTTTTCAAACATAATCCGTTCTGGAAGACCATTCGAGTTCTGAAACGTTCGAAAACTGAAAACTCAATAGCCTACAGCTAGATCTCAGGATCTTGCACTCAGTGAAAGCCTCGTAGCATGTTTGACTTCTGAGGTGTGTTCAAAAACGGAAGCATTTACTTCCGGGTTTACCGAGTTCAAAAACCGAAATGTTTGTCAATGGAGACGTTCGAAAACCGAGGTACCACTGAACTTATATGCAGCAAAAAAGAATGGATTTGTACCTTTAAAAAAAAGCTGACAAAGACCTCCCCTTCCTCAAGAAAGAGTTAATTTGCAAGACTGACCACTTGTGCAAATAGAGTCTTGAATGGTGCTAAAGATTCTGTTCAACCATTGACACTGAGGGTAAGGAAATAATGTATTTCAAATGAAGTTCCCTAAAACCAGTCACTAAGGATATTGGCTCTCTCACTCTCCCAAAGATCATCTTCCGCTTTGTCTTCCATCTTTAGTTAAGTGCTTTCTCAAGGAACTCCCTAGCAAAAGAAGACCTTAAGTTTCCAGTGGTAGGAAAAGAATCAAGAGAGGGATGATCTTCTCTATTTCTCTATTAAAAAAAAATACCTTGTTTTCTCAGTTACAGGTAGGTAGCCCTGTTGGTCTGCCAGTCAAAACAAAATAAAAAATTAAAAAAATTCCTTCCAGTAGCACCTTAGAGACCAACTAAGTTTGTTCTTGGTATGAGCTTTCGCGAAAGCTCATACCAAGAACAAACTTAGTTGATCTCTAAGGTGCAACTGGAAGGATTTTTATTTTTATTTTTTATTTTGTCTTGTTTTGTCAGCTGACAGGTGAGCAGGTACTGATGGGAAACTTTAAAAAGGATGGGGTCAACAATCACAAAAATCATGTTGCATAAAACTAAACCTTTGTAATATATGGGTCAACTCAAAGAAAAACACTTACTTTTTACAGGATTGCCAGAGACACATGAAATTCTGTCCAGGTTTTTTCACTTGTTCTGTGTGCGAACTTGGTACAGTGAACACAGAAGGTGGCAAACTGACAGATGGGCCCTGGACTTGCATTGGTATTGGTGTGACTGGTGTGCTCTGTGGGAAAATTCAAAACAAGGAGGATTTAAATTCCTGCCTGATTATTGAACAATGCAAGATCTGATTTTCCTGGAGCACACTTTCAGCGGCAATAGGTGAAACCATAGTGATCAGCAGTTTTGCTATTGACTGCAGAGAGAGATAGATGGTACTCACTGTCTCTAAATAGTAAAATGAAATAAAGAATTGAGTACTCTTGAGCTATTTACAGACTTTCCCTAATATTCTATAGCTGCTCTATTTTTACATTTCAGGTTCAACACAGAATTAGATACAGCTTTTAGGAAGCTTTCCAGATGGCAATCTTTCTCTATAGAGATAAAGTGATGGAGCAATTTAACATACTTGTATGAATTTGGCAACTTATCTTTTTTTTCAGTCAGAGTAATTTAAAGGATTATCTTTAAAACCACCATGTATATTTGGCTTTTCCTTTCATTGCCTGTAACAAACGTTAAGTAAAGGTTTGAATGAGCAACTATCAAGATTTGATCAACCTGTTCATTCTGTATATGCCACAACATGTGCACATATGTTGTTGATATGTAATGAGGTTGTTTTAAGTATTTACCGTAATGGCAGACCTTCACTTTTAAAGGGGGGGGGGAGTAACATACTCCATCTTTCATATACCATTTTAAAATGAAGGTGAGATGTTTGAAATCTCTCCATCAGTGTTAACTTTAGCAAGTTAAACATTAGCATGCCAAATAAAACACCAAGCTGGAACCCTTTCCCCCAACATCTGTGATACTTTCCACAATTTGTTTTTCATTTTAATGAGAAACAGGTACCCACCCACCCTGCATTCTGAGGTTCCAGGACAATTATACCATGTGATTTATTTTTGTAAGACTGGTGCTTATATCAATATAGCCGCTTCAAAACACCAACATGCTCATGTTGCCGTTTATTATACTGTATTTGAAAATAAAACAAGTCATACAGCATGTATTCAGAATTAAATCATTAATTAAATCAAAAGAACAAATTTATTTGCCAGAGAAATCTGCTAGCCCAATTAATATTAGGTAACAAGCTAAAGAAAGGAGCACAGACCAAGAAACTGTTTAGTATCCATTGCCTAGCTCAGGGGTCCCAGGGCCCACTTGACACAGCTGAAAATTCCCTCTGAGGCCCACCAGTCACACAATGGTGGTTTAGGGACAAAGCCAACCACAAAATATTGGCAGATGGAGGCAGAGTTTGGCATAACCACCTGACAATTAACAGTATCACTTTCTATACATAAATAACCCAGCTTTGGAAATTGCTAAATTATTTTACACCACATTTTCTCTTGTGGCAAGGAGTTCCACAGTTCAGCTTTCCTTAAGCTAAATACAGACATTTGTAATAATAATAATAATAATAATAATAATAATAATAATAAACCGACATTTGCTCTGGAGGTATGTGAAAGTCTCCCCACTTTAGGCAGAATTTGCTGATCCAGATGATCCAGATACTATATTTTCCCTTTCCATCCTCACATGCTTCTCAAAAGTATTTTTATCCATTACCTGTAATTTCTCCTCCTATTCTCCTTTCACATTTAACCTTTACCTTATCTCTCAACCAAACTGCCAGTTTCTTTCACCCTTCCTTCCTGGTCCTTTTACATGAACTTCTTTCTGTTACAGCTTTGTTGTCTGCTCTCCTTCCTCATTATTCAGAGTTTATTTATGTTACTACTAGGATCTTTATTTTTGTCATCCTATTATTATTATTATTATTATTATTATTATTATTATTATTAAAATTTGTATACCACCCTTCATCTGTAGATCTCAGGGTGGTTCACAGCATAAAAATACAATAAAACAACAACACAAAATACATAATAAGAACAAGGACAAAAACCAATCAAGCCAATAATCCCCCCAAAGGGATTTAAAGGGATCTAGGATGTTATCAGCCAAAGGGCTGTTTGAAGAGGAACGTTTTTGCCTGGCACCTAAAAGTGTATAACAAAGGTGCCAGCCGAACCTCCCTGGAAACAGCATTCCACAAATGAGAAGCCACTGCAAAAAAAGGCCCATTTCCTGTTGGCACCCTCCAGACCTCTCGTGGAAGAAGCACACAAAGAAGGGCCTCAGAAGAACATTGAAGGGTCCAGGTAGATTCATATGCAGAGAGGTAGTCCTTGCAGTATTGTGGTACAGAGCAATTAAAGGAATTATAGGTCAAAGCCAGCACTCTGAATTGGGCCTGGAAACTAACTGGCAGCCAGTGCAGTTCAGCCAGGATTGACATATGCTCAAGCCATCTTGCTGTAGTAAGCAGCCTGGCCACTGAATTTTACACAAGCGGAAGTTTTCAAACTGTCCCTACATATAATGTATTGCAGGAATATAACCAAAGGTTACCAGAGCATAGACAAGTGTTTCAGTTTCTATTGCCCTTCAACACCTTCTGAGACCTCCCTTCCCAAATCCTCCTTTTGTATCCTGGCCACCTTTAATCAGCAGACAAGGAGTTTCTGGAGCTAGTACTAGTCAGACTAAAAGGCTATAGCATGACTATAAGGTGGGGAAGGCTGTGGCACTGAGGCCCACCAGAAAGTGGTTCAATGTCCACTGTTTCAGAAACATTGGGCAAGCAGAAGTTTGTATAGGAAAACAATTACCTGTATCTGACCAGCTTTTGCCATATAGTACACGGTAAACTAGTCATATGAGTCCCCCCCCTTAAATAAATGCAGAATATATAGAATTCCAGCATCATTCAAACAAACCATCATTAAAAGGAGTGAACAAGTGTAAGGCTGAGCACAAGACCTTTTAAAAAGCACCATGGGCTTATTTTTCTCAGCATTTTCTATGAACAAACATAACCTTGAACATACTATGTCTAGTAGCAAGATGCAAAAATTATAAAAGCCAAGTTTCAGTTGTATGCCTCCTGTAAAAAAACCCAAAAACCAACTCCAAAGATCAGCATAAGTTCAAAGACCTCTTCAAGAATGGTCCTACATAAATTAAGGAGAAACTGAACTAAATGCAAGGAGCATAGAGATCATTCAGACTGAAAAATGAATAGCCTGTGTGGCATGATTTTTTTAAAAAAAAAATTTTTTGCCTTACTGACAATAGATTACTGAAATTCAACTCTCAGTACATTCATGTTATTCAAAAGTGAATAACAGTCAAATGACAAGCTTAGTCACTCCATCTGGGAACTTCAATGGCTCCATACACAGCAACACATAATAGCTCCTGGAGCTATGCACCTGCTTTGCAGCAACTAGCCTGACCATATCAAGGTGAGGCTGCAGCCAATGGCTTTGGAGCTGCTTGAAGTTTTGCCAACCTGCTTTCCACAGAAGCCTATTTAAATAGGATGGATCAAGTAAGTGCTTATGAGAAGGGGGAACTGGAAAAGGGAGTCATTTTTCAAGCCCCAGAAGAAACCGATTTCTTACTTTTGGAAAACTGGCCCTATATCAAGCACTTCTATGATAAACCAATAGTGGGAGGGAAGCATAGCTATACTTAACAGATGTTTTTGGAAAGTCAAATAAAACAAGCTTCCAGGTAAGCTAATGCATAGCTCTCTCAGTCACCAATCACAAAAGCAATGTCCTCAAAGAAAAAATACATAAAGATAATAGAAAGCTAGAAATGATGCCAACTCCCTCCTGTCTCAAACTGCAGCAAATTAGTTGTCCAGATGAAGCTACAAACATAATGCAAAACACTTTAACAATGTGCAATATTTGCAATCCATATTGTTGTTTTAAACAGCACACCAAGCTAGATGTTTTCCCCATTTGCTAAAATCCAACTGGGTTGAAATGAGCCATCTGCTTTTTTGTGTTCCTGAGATGGTGTAATGTTTATTTAGTGCCCTCCATTTGCCAGGTGCTTTTCAGAGGAAAAGAATTTTGCTAACTCTGCCCAAAACTGATTAAGTAAGATGGACAGGATCAAGAAAAAAAGGAAGAAGCCACTCGGCTTTCGTTTACTACTGAGCAGAGCCTCTGCCAAAGAACCAGGAAAAAACGGCCATCAGATTTTTGTGGGGAGTCAATTTTACATCAGGGTCTATCACCATGATAATTTGCGCACAAAGTTGAATGTTGGTTATTCTCCCAAACTGGCCTTAATGCACTCTTCATGCCAAGATTTATTTATTTTTTAGCTATCCCATTTGAAAAAGGAGAATTATCCATTACATCCCTTTAATGCCAATTCTCTCATGATGCTCAGATGTAGATCTGGGATCTCTACTGAAAACTAGTGGCAGAGAGCCAATAAACCAAAAGGAAAACACACGGCTAAAGAGATTCATACTTGTGAAATTGGGTTTCCTGCTCTTTCACGGCTTGAGCTGGAGCCCTGAGACCGTGAGCAGGCCAGTTACATCTGCAAAGGATAAAATCAATGCTGCAGTAACTCAAATTGTTCTTAGACTACATCATCCACAGCATATTTTTAAAGCACATGGCTTCTCCGACGGGAACTGTAGTTTAAGGGTAATGAAAATTGTAGCTCTGAGGAGTAAACAACAGATCTCAGGATTCTTTGGGGAAGAAGTTATGTACTTTAAGTGTACTTTGAAACGCATGGTCTATTACTGTTCTCCAACACAAGGTGTATGCACTGAAATCTTGATTTGGATCTGCACTGGATACCAAGAAAAAGGTGCCCCTAAATCTCTTCTTGTCACCTTAGCTGAGAATCTGGCCAGGAAAAGAAAGGTGAACACGGTCCCAGCAGCATCTCACCAGTCATCACATACATACAAAAATGTGTGGGTTATTAGATTACCATTACGATAGTTTGTGCTTAAAACAAAAAATACTATAAAGGCATTAAATCAAAATACATTACAGTTCCTAACTCACTCTTTGGGAATTTAGGGTACTGAATCATAAATGCAAACTGTCCTTGAAATACGCTGCTTCCTTCACAAGCCCATTTTGTATGGTTCATTATTCAAATACATACTACACAGAAATGAAACTATTATTTAAAGGTTACCATTAGTGCAATTCAAAGTGCACATAAGCAAAATATACATAATTCAAATAGCAAGGATTTTGTGATAACTGGGAATGTATATATTTATCTTAACACATTGCATACACTGCAGCTTGAATCTGATATGGGAAAGCAGTCAAATAAAAAAACAACAATAAATATATGATAGCTTAACAGTAATGAAACTGATAAGTACGATTACTCTCACTCAAAGGACTAAACATTATCTCCCTCCACAAACCCAAAAATAATTTTTCATTTATCCTATCATTCAAAATATGTATTTTTAAAGCTACAAATATGGCAAAGATAAATGTTAGGCATAAAGGAACCAATCTTTTGAGGTATTTTCACAAACTGCTAAACTCAAACAATGTAACTGCTGGTGACAGAAAAGGTGATTACTTCCCCATGATACCATACAAGGTAGATATATTTTTAATTATAAGCACTCTAGTCCTGAGTGCAACTAATGTGAAATATATTACCTGAAATTTTTAACCTTCCCATTTAACAAGAGACTGAATTTTAGGCATCATAATAAATCACCGTATGAATCAGAAGAGTATTGGGCAAATCATATATGGGGCAGCATAGGAGATACACGCAGGTTCCACTATCCAAACACATGTTTTACAAAAAGACACTTATCCAAACATGAGGAATTAGTATCCAAACCCCTCTATACACACCACCAATCTGAACATACAAACCTGCATGTAGTACTGCAAGCAAATATGCAGCCTTAAACAAGCGTTACCCTTTTCTGTTTTGCTGGACCATGGCAGCTGTTTTGCCAGAAAACATGATGGGAGATGGGAGAATGAGGGAGAGATTGAACAAGAAAGCATTTCCCCTTCCTTATTTGCCTTTTGTAAGGTTTCAGGTGGTTTTCGTGTGTGTGTGTGTGTGTGTGTGTGTGTGTGTGTGTGAGAGAGAGAGAGAGAGAGAGAGAGAGAGAGAGAGAGAGAGAGAGAGAGAGATTTTGGAGTCAAAATCTTATGGTCAGGAACACATTAGAAAGTTCCTCATAGGAATAAATGGAAAAGGTGGCTCGTTATGCAAACACTTGTCTTAACAAACGATTTCCTGTGAACGCATTGTGTTCAGATCGCGAGACCTGCATGTAGTGGGTTATTTTCATCACCTGCACTTAGTAAATGCAGTTTCTTAAAACATAGTTCACAGAATATTAGCATAAATTAAAGAAAGTGAAATACATAGTTTGGTTGATAGTGTTTGTTATACACTTCAATCATCATCAAGATACAGTATGTCCACAGCATTTCCCTGATCCACCAAGTTTGTAATTCCATCAAAAAAAGTAATCAGATTGGTCTGGCATGACTTATTTTTGAGAAACCCATGTTGGGTCTTAGTAATCATAGCATCCTTTTCTAAATGCTCACAGACCAACAGTTGAATTATCTGTTCCAGGACCTTCCTTGGTATCAATGGTTGGTAGTTACCTGGGTCTTCCTTCTTCACATTTTTGAAGATGGGGACAACATTTGCCTGCCTCCAGGTTTAGCCAATCCATTTAGCGGAGTGAGGCTACCACCTCAGGTAACTGATTTTGGATGTCATAAAAAGGCACCAAATATTTGTCATTTAACTTATTATTACTGCATTTTTACTGCCGGTGAAAGGGGACAGGTGGTTGTCGATTGATCTATCTATCTATCTATCTATCTATGTATCTATCTATTTATTTATTGGCCTCGGGTGTTAAAATAAGATGACTGGCCTTGAATAGTAGGCATCAATATTGTGACCAGAGGAACATCATTTGCAGTTTCACCTCAGAGAGCAAAATGTCCTGGGCTGGCCCTGTCGAACATTGATTCCATGTATTCAAAATGCAAGAGTAGGAAAACTACATATAAAGCCAAACATATAAAAGATGCAAATTATCTTGAGATTCTTTATTCAAGAACTAAGTTTAAAAACAACCCCTACCCATGCTTATTGTTGACAGGCTTGCAAGCCAGAGTGGTTTTAAATTTATCCATAGCTTTCGAGGATAAAAGGTGTTATAACCAAGACAGGGTCTGGAAACATATGCTAGTTTCTCAAACATAAGACAAAGAAGAAATACAATCCTCTAGGTTACAAGGCCTTAAAGTGCAGTGCCATGGTTAAAAAAAAATATTTTGAACTGCAGCCTGATCAAACTACTTCAGTATCATTGTATGTGGTCTGAGCTAAATGTGTGGCTCTATCCTTTATTTGTAAGTGAACTGATGTCCAGGAGAGGTCAATCTGCTCCAGAAATCTACAGCAGGCATGTCCAACAGGTAGATCGTGATCTACCAGTAGATCACTGGACATCTGCGGTAGATCACTGGTTCCCCCCAAAGAAGCTGAACTGTGGCTTCCCTAAAAAAAGCTCAACATTTTACTTCATCCCTGAAAAAACTCAACAAATTTGACCTGACCCCCCCAAAAGGGGGTAGATCACTGCCAGTTTTTAACTCTGTGAGTAGATCCCAGTCTCTTGGAAGTTGGCCACCCCTGATCTACAGTACATTAGAAACCAAGAGTCAGTCATGAGGGCAGCTTGGCCAATCTGTTCTCAAAGATATATTTTAGAAAAGATGTGTTCCTCATCTAGATGGATGCCTTATGGTGCACTGAAGGCACATCAACCTCTGTCCTTAAGAGAACTGTAGGGCTACTTGGAAGCAAGCATAATGTATTCTATATAATGAATGTTTCTGTACAGAGTCCAGTAAAAAAAACCCAACCAATTCACAGATTTCTGCAGCATTTAACAAGTGTGTATCCTTAGTCAATAAATGTAAAAAACGAATGTAACTAGAGCCCTATTGGATCCATTAAAGGGCTTCCTAGTCTACAATCCAAAACTACAGGTGCAATTCAACATAGTGCTAAGCAGATTGTTCCATCCATGGAAGCATTTCTGCTTGCTAGCTGGAACAACCTCATCTCTCAATGCCCTCAGGGTTCTGGTGGTAACCCTGACCTCCCCAAGCAGATCTGGTGAGGCGGGAGGGGGTGCATCGGTGGGAAAAGTCCTGTTGCACTAGCAGGATTCATTGCTTCCACTAGCTTAACAACTTCATTAAATTCAGCCCTATTGTCTCTCCAAAGCCCAGCTCTGAAATGAAGAACATCTCCTTTGTTGTTTTCACAGTTTCCAGACCAAGTTCATGGCTTCTCATGTTAAAAAAGGCTGTTAGGAAACAGACCAGGAAAGACATCAGTCAGAGAGTTTGAAGGAGGACTAGCCAGAAGGTCTGATGCAGTGTGTCAGCTTCATACTGTCATAGGTTTGTTTTAGCATAATTAAGCTGAAAGTGTTATTAAGTTGCTCCTCAGCAAAACAACAACAAAAAATCTGGAAAAATTAATCAATTCCCAAATGAGTCTGTGAACAGAGTAGCCTGAATGCAAACATGTATAGAATATCCATGTGATAAGAGATCTGAATTACATTTTACTTTCTTGGCACCTGCACATTGGATGTCACATTTTTAAAAAGAGGTACAAACCATACAGTCATTACGCATTTCCGGGGGTTTAAATTTCGCAGGTGAGGGTATAGGCCCCATTAAAACATGGTGTTCACTCAATACAGGAATGTCAGGTGGGCCACAGGAGTACATTTCCAATCCTCTACCTCATTGTTAACATACACTAATTTTGTGTGTTGCACTGGGTACCAGTATCTTTCCAGGCTAATTCAAAGTGTTTAACCTTTCAAAACTATAAATGGATTGGGGCTGTCATATCTGAAGGACTGCCTTCATTCATTATAACCCTGCCCAAACACTTAGATCTGCTGCAGGGGTCCTTCTTTTGTGAACACAGTGAATATCTGTGAGGTTTGTGACTGCAAGGGGGTGGTGGTCTTAATGGTGGCTCCAGCTGACTTTACATCTTGCCCCGAATGTCACAGTCTTGAAGTGGCCTTTATAGACGTTTGCCTTCGCTGCCTTTAACTGGGATCACAAGTACGTTAAGGAAGAGGATTTGGAGCTGCTTTCTGACATTAACTGAAAAAATAATAGAATCATAGTTGGAAGGGACCAGAAGGCTCATCTAGTCCACCCACTGCAATGTAGCAATCTTTTGCCCATTGTAGGGCTCAAACCTACTACCCTGAGAATATATTTAATACTATCTGTTATAGCCATTATTTACAGTGGTACCTCTAGTTACGAACTTAATTCTTTCCGTAAGTCCGTTCTTAACCTGAAACTGTTCTTAACTAGAGGCGTGCTTTCGCTAATGGGGCCTCTTGCGGCCACTGCGCTGCTGGCACACAATTTCTATTCTCATCCTGGGGCAAAGTTCTCAACTCATGGTAACTCCAACAGGTTAGCGGAGTTTGCAACCTGAAGCATTTGTAACCTGAGGCATTTGTAACTCAAGATACCAGTGTAGTTATCACTCCTTTCTTGAGTATCATTTTGTGAGGATGTAGCCATAAAGCAGTTTGCAAATACTTTTAAACAAACACCAACAATACAGTTGGAATTACACTGGAACAGGGCTGAAGTAATCCATGTAATGAACAAGCACAAGGGCATGTCATAACAGAACTTAAGAGAGACAGGAGTTTTATCATATTAACATACACATAAGATAGGATAAGGGCCATCATACTACAAGCAATAGGAACACAATAAATAAATTGACAGTCAAAAGTTATCTGAAGGAGTAGAACATAAAACAAGACGTTTCAAAAAGTCATCTATGATCAAGATGAAAATTTGCAATTCTGATCACTTGGGTGTATTAACGGAATATACACAAACTTGCACTGTTGTCTAGAAACAATCAACATTTTGCAGATGCTCTGAGTAGGTAATAGGGGCTTGCTACATAACACAAACACTGAGATGATTTATTTGAGGAGTCGTTCTAACTCTACAAGTATCTAGTAAGCATAGTTACACAAGCAGATGGGGGAGGCACCACAAGCTATGTTTTTGTACAGAGAACATTTTTAAAAGAAAAGTCTCACATATCAGAATGGTTAGAAGAGTGCTTCTGAGACATTATCTACACATTACTTTTTTAAAAAAAACCACCCTACTTTTACTTATCAAACTCCTCTTTTACTAAAATAAAAGTAAAAAATCTGGATTTGTTTCATTTCTGCTTAGTGTCAGTTATAGAAGAATAAAGGAATCTTTGTTACTTTCACCAAAACTTGCAAATCATGTATTTAAATATTTTATTTCTCCCTCCTCTCCACAATAAGGCTCCCCTGAGAGTAAGGAGACTACTGAATATGACTGGGTTGAGGTGCAATAAGGTCAAGATATGTTTCCGTGCACAATTCAAAGTGTTGGTGCTGACCTTTAAAGCCCTAAATGGCCTTGGTCCTGTATACCTGAAGGAGTGTCTCCACCCTGCACCGTTCAGCCCGGACACTGAGATCCAGCGCTGAGGGCCTTCTGGCGGTTCCCTCACTGCGAGAAGCAAAGCTACAGGGAACCAGGCAGAGGGCCTTCTCAGTAGTGGTGCCTACCCTGTGGAACACCCTCCCATCAGGGGTCAGAGAGATAAACAACTACCTGTCATTTAGAAAATACCTGAAGGCAGCCCTGTTTAGGGAAGTTTTTAATCTGTGACTTTGTATTGTATTTTAATATTTGTTGGAAGCCACCCAGAGTGGCCGGGGAGACCCAGCCAGATGGGCGGGGTACAAATTATTATTATTATTAATGTGTGAGGGGGTAATGCCTGAAAATTGGGAAGGGGCACCATCAGTGAATGGGAATCACCCAATTCAGCAGGGCACCCAACTCTCAGGAGAGGCTTTTCAGGGCAAAGGGGAGGAAGAAACAAAGGAAGTCAGCTTCCACAAGTCTTCGGCTGTAGACTTTTCTCTGGAACTACTGTTTATAAACAGGAGAAGGCTGATATTTTGACATTTAAAAAAAATATAATACAACAACAAAACAGAAAAGGAATGGGGAATGTATCTGAGCCCAATATCCTTATACATTTAACCACAATAATAGTATTTCCTGTATCTCAGATTTCAGTGTCAGTCATCAATCAGTCATTCAATAGGTAGTGGAACAACAGTCAGTACTGTAGCTCTTAGAGGTTTCAGAAAAATGTACTTTAAAGTTGTCTGGAAACGTCAATCCTGGAGGCAGACTGAAGATGCTGTCCTGCTATAGCAAACATGATTAAGGCATCATTGTTACTGATAATTCTCTTACTGACCCTATCATTGACATCTGCTGTTATACTACAGGCCATTTCCCCCTCTTGACCCAGTAATCCTTTCAGGTAGAAAAGGTTCCAAAATATGTCCACACATACAAACATTTCCTGAATGAGGAACATATCTTCCAACATTTTAGGTTCATAAACACTTGCAATTCACAGTTCCACCCAGCTTCAAAATATTTTAATGCAAATCATGTAAGAGAGGACAGCAGTTACGGTCCCTATAGCGACTGGTGAAGTAAATAATATGACTACAGCAGCAGAACTAAAAAAATGCAGAGGTAGGGGAAAGTACCAGGGATGGCTCCTGCAATATTTACAATAGCTATGAATCACGCTGAGCATGCACAGAGTTCCTTCATCAGTGAACTACTGCAGCCTTAGAATTAAAGAACAGGCATTCCACAGCAGTTGGCACCCTTATTTCTAAAAGAAAGGAATCCTTATCGAATTCAAGCATTACTGCAGCTCCCAAGAAAGAGGAGGATCTTCAACCCATCAGCTCTCTCTCCCCACAGCCCAAAAGTAATCTCCCTTGCTTTGTCTTCTGGTCCTTCAACATAGGGACAATCCCCCTGCAACAAGATAACCATGACCCCAAACACACACATTATATTTCTATGGGACTTCCTCCCCTCTGGATATGCTCCCCTGCCTCCCTCTTCTGTCTTTCACATTCCTAATTTCCCAAGGAATGAGAGGCAGACAAGAGAAAGAACTCTTCCATGCCCTCTCTCATTTTTCCACCCACTTAATAATTACAGCCTTCTCACCTTAGAGGCTTAACAAGATTTTGTGGCTTGTAAAGGGACAGCAGGATACATAGTAATAGTCTAGCTCAATACATGTACAGTAGTCTTAATACAAGCAGCTAAACAAACAGGATTGTGATGTCATAATTATGTCATCCAATAGAGGAATGTTTTCAACCCACCTGCTGGCCAACTTTAAGTACATTTTCATGAAATTATAACTACTGTGAAAACTCTTATTCATGGTCTAGCTACTGGTTCCCTTTCTGTCGAGACCACTTGAAATTTGCTGCAGGCGTTCATTGCACCACTTAATGATCTTTCGGCCTGTTGTAGTAATTATAATGTACTGATGCTGTGTGATATTTAACTGCATTTTTACAGACAAACCACGGACCACTTGAAAGAAGCTTATGGACCAGTGTTTGGGAACCCCTGGACCAGGCATGTCCAACAGGTACATCGTGATCTACCAGTAGATCACTGGACGTCTGTGGTAGATCACTGGAAGATCAGTGGCTCCCCCCAAAGAAGCTAAAAAACTTTGGCTCCCCTAAAACAAGCTCAGCATCTTTGTCTTGCACCCTTAAAATGACCTGAACCACCAAAAATAGGGCTTTCCTTCCTAAAAAAAAAAAGCTCAATGTCGCTTTCCTCTTCCCTAAAGAAGCTCAACAACTTTGCCCTGAACCCCCCAAAAGGGGGTAGATCACTGCCAGTTTTTAACTGTGAGTAGATTGCAGTCTCTTGGAAGTTGGCCACCCCTGCCCTAGACTAAGGTACTGGCCCAATTAATGGGATAGACACTGAAATTCAAGACTGAGAAAAATCCTTACTAAAACTAACTTTTCTTCTTGTGCTACGGTAGATCTTTTTTCAAGCTTTCTGATACCTTTGTTCCCATCCCATGAAGCGTGATCCACAAACATACAAAAAGATGATGTTGCTGGGAGCAGGGATGTAAATGAAATAATTCCTGGCATCCAACCACTGAGGGCACGTACATGGTGCTTGTTCCAATGTGGAGACTGCCCACTCTTCAGTCCAGCATCACTCTTCCCTCCAGCAGCACAAATTAGATATTCAACCAGTGAAGGGCTATGAGAGCAGAGCAGCACAGCTGACTCTATGCAGCAGGGGACTTTCCCTTTTGTGCGTGAATTCACATACCACATTCTATTTGAGTAGCTTTCCATTTTTCCACATTTAGGGAATGCTTTTGGCACTGACTTGCCTCCATGGAATATCTACACATCCATCAAAAAATCTCCTGCCTGTTCAAGAGGATCCTGGAGCATGCAGGAGAGTCCACTGTATGTGAACCAAGGCCGCTACCTAGAAAGCACCCCAGATTTCCCCAAAGCTGTGTATTATAGGCACAATTGGTACCAGTGGGCAGGTTGCCTTTCATGGTTGAGTGGATTGACAGCATTCAAACATTATTGGCTTACAACTAACAAAGCACTGATACAACTTAGGAACATCATTCATATCTCTGGTCACATATCCCACATGGACTGCGGAATTGTATCTGCTTAGATAACAGCGTTTCTATTGGCTCTTGCCAAGAGAAGGACACAAAGTATCGCCGATATGTGAGTGAAATGTGCTCCATTTCTCCTTTTGATGTGAACTGGATGAAGCTGCGTCAATGCTGAACTTGTACCTGGAGGAATAATAGTTGGGGGCCAACATACTGAAGCTGCATCCTGACAAAACAGAGACACTGCTGGTGGACAAAAATAAATAACAATAAATATCCATGCTGTTTGGCTAGTAGAGTTACAAATATTTCAAATCCGAAAACTGAACACGCTGCAGACTCAGAAAGTTGGAGGGTAAAAAAAGAGATGTACAAGATCACCCATATGTGCTCTGTGGATGATCCTGATGATATATACAACAGAACAGAGATGAATAAATTTGCACATTATGGGCACATCCAGTTGTAATTTTACAGTCATTCATATTATAGTCTGCAGAAAGGCACAATTCAGCCAAAGCTTAGCGTTTTTCCATGGAAATCAATGCTGCTTAAAAACCTATGCCCCAGTCTCTCTCGCTGAAATCAATGCAACAGAAAAGTGCCAAACTTTGCCTGCTGCTATCCCATTTCCAGTTGTTGCTTTTTTGGCAACTTGACTGTGGAGAAACCGAAGAAAACTAGACTGTTTCTTCTAATGCATCTAAAATGTGTGTATGCTGGATTTCCACAATCAAGTGACCCCCCTCACTAAGAATTCATTATGTTTTCTTCAGAACTTCATTTTGGGCATGGCTTCAGGGCTTTCCCCCTTTTTCTAATTCTTATTCCTCATGTTATTCATTTTAATGGTGCCTTTGCTAGAGATTTGATTTTGTGCTGTTTTTGTTGTATACAGTTTTGGAATGCCTGAACATTATTTAATTTTTTATAAGCCACCATGTGGAAAGGTGGGATATAAATAGATTAAACTGATGCATTCTAAAATGTGCCCCTTTGATATGAGAAACATATTTCTCCCAGATAAATCCTCTACTGTGGAACAGTAGGTGAGCTATATGCTCATTTCAGGAGTTTTTAAAGCTGCAAATGTCTCTCTAGCACACCACCAATAAAATGCGGGCGTCAGGGGAAAGCTAGCAGTTTTACTTTCAGTACTGCAGCTCTATTGTTGAACATAAGGACCCAAAAATAAGTGGAGGTAATGTCACATACATATTGCTTTCATCAAAATGAAGATTATTAACAATATATATAGCAGGTGAAGTAATAGGAAAAATGATATTTTTTGATCCAGTGAAGAGACAGTACATCTACTGATGAAGAGTGGATTTTATCCATTACATGCTCAAATGTCTCAACCATTTCAATAATCCTCCAATTTTTGTAATTAATCTTTATGCAGATCGGAAAAAACCTTGCTAATATATCCTTTAGTTACATGTTTGTTTTATACAAAGCTGCATAAAGCATATGTAAAGTATACATGCTGCATAAATAAGACATCAATTGCAAATAGAGGCATTAAGATGCAAAACACAGCCTTGAATGCGACATATGCAGGAACAAAACCACGTTAAAACTGTAAAATGCAAGGAAACATCGTTCAGTTTTCAGAAGAGAACCCACAATAAAATAAGTGAATACAAAAGGTTTGCCTGTGCATAATCAAATTATATCCTGATAACTGCAGTTCATTTCAGTGAATTTAAGCTGTACTATACTCCCATTGCTTAAACAATAACAGCGAGTGGTACCACATCAATATATGAATGTACAGAAGAGTTTTCTTAACATTTGCAAGCTAATGTACAAAATAATGCAAAAGTGGAATTTGTACATCTACACACACACACACACACACACACACACAGACAGTTGGGTAGCTAAAATAAGTAAAAATGAAGGCTCTGGACCTACCTGTGTGACCATACTTTGCATGTATGGTACTGGATGCTGCTGTTGCTGTTGCTGCTTTTGCTGAGCAGCACTTTCTATTGCTACTTTTGCTACAGTACTTGGATCTGCTCCAGCTGGCACAGCAACCATAGTTGCACTGCAGCCAGCCTTGTTAGGGTCACTGATTGTAACAATTCTAACTCCTACTTTATTTGGGATTCCTGGAACATTTTCCCTATCGTTATCCTCTGCTGGCCTCTTTACAGTTTTGCATTCTGCTGTGCCATTAGTCGACCGAACTTCAGATGACAGGGTAGCCAGGGGCCCACGAGGTCCTGAGTGTGGAACTGCTATGATTTGATGCCCCTGTATAACAGAGGCCGTTGACTGTGGCGAAACTACTACACTTGGGCGTTGCTGAGGCACATCTGAATTCAAACTTGAAGCTAGAGGTCCATTAGGTACATCAGCAATGGTACCACTAAGTTGCTGGGTTAACAGTTTTGAAGCCTCTTGTGTACTGCTTACAGCAGACGTAGTACCCAAACCTAATACAGGTCCGTTGGAAAATCTTTCCCCTTGATCACCTTTGGCAGCATCTTGTTGTGTGGCATCCATATTCCCTTGTTCTACTGGAGAAATCTCACCATTTCCTACATGATTGGAAGTTTTGTGATTTGGAATGTTTTTGCTTAAATGGGAACCATCGCCTTTTTCAAAGTCACAGATTCCATTAACGAGGGGTTTCCTCAAATCACTTTTAATTTCCTGCGTTTCTGGTTGCTCAGAGTTCTGCTTTCCAAGAGCTCCGTTTTCACCCAAGTCTAATGACGGTCCATTACTGACCTGCGAGAACTGATTGGCCTCATTCTGAGTTTTCCCTGAGTTAGCTGGAGGTAGACTGGAGTCATGTTTTCTTCCGTTTAGAAGACTTCCCGCTTGTGTTTCGTTTTCCTTTGCATCGCCGTTGCTGGTGTTTGCAGCTCCTCTTCGGCAAGAAGGGTTCTCCATGACCTCAATTTTACGCTCGTGAATATGTAAACCTGTTGCCTCCTTTGCTTCTTCTTCCTTTTGGCAAATGATTTTGTCTCCTTTGAACGGGGGAGCAGCAGCAGAACATGACGATTGTCCGGCTAGAGGTGCCTGGGTAGGTGGAAGCGTTTGCACCTGCAGCCCGACTCCTGCCTGAGTGCCACTCACCGCAATTCCAGCTGGAGCAATGATCGCATTTCCCTGACTCACAGTTGCCGTAGCAAAACTAGTATTTGGCACAACTGTTATGGTGACCTGATTGCCAGAAGTCCCTTGGAAAATGGTTGCTGGACTATTTGAGATCAACTGGCCTGGCAATATTTGTAAATTGGAAATGGGAACTGTTTGGACTGTTCCTTGGGGCTGGATTGCACTCTGCACCAACTGAACGTTTTGCTGTCCAACTAAGAGTGGCTGAGCTGAAGACTGCCCTTGAACTCCAAAACTTGGTGCTTGGTTATTTGCCATCTGATAAACCACTTGAGGGCTGGGAGCTCTTGCATTGTTTGGAGGAGGAATTTGCGGCGCTGGGAGAATTAGCTTGCCTCCAGGAGTCGATGGGCCTCGCTTAGGAAGCAACAGCTGTTTTATCAGGCTTGACTCACTAGGAGGAGGCTGGCCCACTGCTGGGTTATTTTGCTGCGACTGAACTTGCATCTGTACCTGCTGTTGCTGCTGGACTTGTATCTGTGGCTGGGACGGTGCTGGTGAATGCTGCTGCTGCTGCTGCTGCTGCCTCTTCACAGAAAGCATCTGGCTGACCGTGGGAGGGGGTCCTTGCGTTTGTGGGGTGAGCGGTGGAGAGGATATTACGGTAGGGACTTGATTACTTGAAATTGGTCCAGGTGATGGGGAGGAAGCTGGCGTTAGGTTTGGCTGCCCACCCAGCTGGACAGCTTGGCCAGTGGGTATCGAAGCGGGATTGGTAAGAACAATTTGGTGAATGGCTGGTGCGTACGTTGGACCTTGCTGAGCTGGCTGGCTTACGATCACGACACTTTGCTGAGGTGGCGGAGGCTGCTGTTGCTGCGACGGCTGCATGGGCTGTTGTACCACTGTTGCGGGAACTTGCTGAGAAGGGAGGGGCTTTGGTGCAATGTTCTGAAACCCTACTCTAGATGTTGGCGGATTTTGGACACCAGCGATCGTAACCACCTGTCCAGCAGCAACTTGGAAATTCTGAACTGTAGTAGCAGTAACTATATTGGAAGATGAAGTTGTGACATACTGCTGAGGTGCTATGATGACCGTGTCTTGTTGCTGGTTACCAGCTGTGGACTGCTGAGATGATGTTTGTACTGGCTGTGATGATGTGGTAATGAGCTGTTGACTCTGGGAAACGGCTGATGTGCATGCTGGTATGTTCTGTACTCTGCCAAATATATGGCCCTGAGGTACAGCTTGTTGGATTACCGTAACAGGAGTGCCTGAGGGTATCTGTCCCGGTACCACCGCGTGCAAAGGGGACTGCTGAATTACAGGTTGATGAAGCAAAGTCTGAGAGCTAACAACGGTAACGGAGGGTTGTGGCCCTGCAATGCTAGGATTCTGATTGGAAGGTTGTGCGCCACCTCCTACAGCGATAGTAACAGGAACTGCAGACTGGGGAACGGTGCTCTGTATGACTGTGGCCTTGACTACTTCACAAGAAATTGGAGCTTTATTCTGTATGACAGTCATGGGAGCATTTTGTTGTTGCTGACTGTGAACTGAAGGGTTCTGTAGTATCCTGGAGCCAGTCTGTACCACTGTAGGTGCACCTTGAATAGGAAAAGACATTTGTGTTGCAGTTAAAGTTGAAGACTGGTTGTTAATAGAGGTCCTCGGAAAATAGTTTCCAACACTTGGCGGTCCATGTGGGAGTCCTGTAGACCAAATAAAGTGGGGGGGGGAGGCCATTAGTGGGAACCTTGAGATTATAGCAAGCAACATTTCAAACTAGGTATTATTAGTTAACTTAATCACACATGGTTTTTTAATTAGCTGTGGAGTCAGCACTAATCACAGACTTTGTACATACCAGACAGAGGTTCAAGTATCTATCACTGTACTTTGAAATGGTGTCCATGTATGTCCCTTCCTCTCCTTATATCTCCAAGGGCCAACAATGGTGTGGGATGCCCTTGCAAGGAGATAAAGAACTACAGAACTTCTAGAAGACATCTGAAGGCAGCCATGTATCAGTAAGTTTATAATGTTTGACTTTATAATGTTTTTATATACATTGGAAGCCGCCCAGGGTGCCTGAAGCAACCCAGCCAGCCAGACGGGTAGGGCATAAATAATAAAATTGTTGTTGTTGTTGTTCTGGTTCATCCCAGCTGAATGCCCAATTTGCCAGGTACACATGACCTGCTTTTGGATAACATCAGTGTGCTACAAAATGCAGGCTTACGATTTAAGTTGTTAAATAATAATTTGCATTATCTACACCAACCAACATGGAAACCAGGTGAAGTAAGATCCTCTACCCCCAGAAAAATGGTTTCCAAAGCATTGTAACATTGTTTCCAGGGTTGTGTGTGTGTGTGTATGTGTGTGTGTATCTGCATATCTAATTTCACACACCAGCCCACCATGCAGTACACTTATAACATGTATACCCTGCTTTTGAAAAAAATCACAATTCCAGGGGGGTTGAGAAGTTGGGGTTGTGTGGGTGCACTGGTGGACAAAGCATACTGGCACTATTGCTTCTGCTGCTTCCCCTCCATGACTCCAACCTTGCCACCTAGGGTAGCACCATCCCAAAACATGTGCTACTCTAGGTCAACATACGACATTACTCTATACTGCAGTACTTGAACCAGCCCAACATTTTATGCTCTCAATCAATTCAAAACTCAACATAAAATATTCACAGTGTATAAATACCTGCTGGTGAAGGAGAAGGAGCTACATCAGGAACAGAATCAACCCGAAGGACAGGGGTTGTTGAAGGTTGTTGCTGATAGTACATCTGAATAGGGAGGGGTATAGCCCTCCTTTTCACTCCTAACACATGAATATGTGCCTGCCCATTGTTATATGTATCCTCTATTCTCTTCACTGAGTGATTGGGAAAGACAGTTCTGTCAAAACACAAGCAAACAAACAAACACATTATTGGTTGCAGTGATATACTAATTAATTTTGCTAGCTTTTTTCAATGATCTTATGAACATAAAATCTAGCTTTGTATGCAAGTATATTTTCTAAGTATTGTGGTAAACTATGTCAGAAAAACCATTCCTCAAGGCAATTGATGGACATTTCAGTTTCCTGCCAAACATGAGGGTTCTGAAGCAGCGATTATATCAGTTCATGTTTCAGCACCAAGGAAGTGTGGGTATTGGCAATGGAATTGGTATGGAGAAAAGAACACAGTAGTGGAGCACTTGGGAAGAAGAATGGATCAGAGGGAGACAGAAAACGAGTGCTGGAAGAAAAATAGTACTGAATTTCGTCCAGTTATTTTTAAAACAGGGGAAAGCACAGGAAGGAAACTGTGTCTTCTAAGCCTGAGAAAATTTCAAAAAGGCAATGGAGTACATATGGGCCATGGCAATGATTGCTATTTAAGGGCAGGGTGGAAATCCAAGGCGAGAAAGAAAAAGCACTATAAAATGTTCTAGATTTCCTCAGTACAGTATGCTGCTTGCATCCCACAGCTACTTTTTTATAGATCAGCAGGTTCAAAGGAAGGTCTCCCAGACTCATGGCTCAAAGTTTTAGGTTTGGGTTTTCAAAAGATAGCTAAGATAAAATGAAAAACCTACACTGAATGTTTGAAAATAGCCATAACAATGGTTATACAAACAAGTACCACCTTTAACAATACAAAATGGTCATATCCATAACACACTTCCTCCTTAAATTTGCAAATCAATACAAACTGCAGAACACCACACATCCCTAGGCTGTGATTTATTCTGTGAATAAGTTAAACTTACCGAAGACATTTATAAAATCCAGTTGATGTTAGGATTCCACCGCGAGCTAGTTTGCTGCATGTGGAGAGGTATTCAGAGTACATTTCAGCTCGGGAGACTGAACAATCTGCATTGAGCTCAAAATGGGCATTCAACCTAAGGAAACAATTTGGGAGAGAGAAACAAACTATATAAGCACATATGCAAAAACTAACTGGCTTACTGTTCTGCAACCATGTTTTTCAAACTTTTTAAGAAGCACTTCCTACATCTACATTTCTGACATAGAGCCTCTGTGCACTGCATAAGGTTCTGGATGCAACTCCAGTTCCATTGGGCACTGGCTGGCCTTTTGATCTCTTCCACTGCCCTGCAAAATAAAGTCTCTTTAAGGCTTTGATATTACTTTGGAATTTTTTTCAGCTACACAGACAGACAGGTAAGCACCTATACAGATGGCAGTATGTCTGGCAGCTCTTGAAAAAGACTATATAGTTGCTTATTCCTACAGTATGATAATGAATTTTATATTCCAATGAATATAGCATAGGGTGGTGCTATGGTGGCCTAATGTAAAGGCTAATATATTCATGTTTCTTCAACAAAAATTATCACATTAAGCTGTGATTCCTTGATATAAATATTTCTTAACTACACACACACACACACACACAGAGAGAGAGAGAGAGAGAGAGAGAGAGAGAGAGAAACATAGTGCTTATGTATAAAAATGTGCAAATCTATGAAAACATTCAAGCACGGGATGTAACAAGAAAGAAAGAAAGAAAGAGCAGAACATACAACAGCCATCTTAATACAAGGGTAAAAATCAAGCCCCTTGCTGTGAAGATATAATTAAATGCTTTATGCTCTTATCTGAAAACCAAGACACTTAAAATAGAAAGGAATATTGTATCATTCAGCCTTTCTTGAAAAGGCTGTGCACTACTACACAGCAAATGTTCAAATTAGCTGATTAATATTCCTTCAAAACAACATCAGAATATTTTTATTTCTAAAATATACATCAACCTTTAAAATGAAAATATTTAAAATTTAAACATTCTCCTATGGTTGGCTTTCTCTCCCAGCATTAAAATACTTGAATTATGTACTCACCACTGGCATGCAAATTTTTCACTGTCAATTTCTACTATTCCTGGTGGTGGAGCAACATGTGGTGCTCTTGATGCTATGGAATAAAAATAATAGTCAGGGTCAATGTAAGGGTTCTGCTATGGTTCCTCGCAAGTAAAGACTCAAGTCACGTATATTTACAGGTTTTATTGTGCAGCTATGTACAGTGCAGAGCTCAAAAGTCCACGACCAGCTTAGTCACTTTCAGTTCCCAGAAGTGGCGCTTTTCTGGAGCGCCCCCAACGTAAGAACTTGGGCACCCCTAGTCTCCTCCTTCCCTCCTTACGTTTCACACCCCTGCGTAACTGGGGCGATGGAACTGCCCATGCTCCCTCTTGGCTGGATCCACTGAGTGGGCGCTGGGTCTCTGGAGCATCCCCTGGCCCTCTCTCTGCTGGGCTGCTTTCCTTCCTGTCGCTCCCCCTGGAGGTCCCCCTGCTATCCCCACAGTGCTGGGGCTCTCCATCCCTTGACAGCCCCTGCACTGCACCTCTGGGCGCTGACTGTTCCCTGACAGTCAAGGATTTAAACCACTAACTCACAACCCTTTTCATTTGTTTGGTTTCCACCCCATACTATTTCTCAAACGTACATTTTGGACATATTTTCCTGAGAGCAACTCTGCCTGAATGTAGTGGAGCGTGCATTTATTTGATGTCCAATGTCATCAGTGCTGAATGCAAGCCAGGGTCCCAAAGGAACACTTTAAGGCTCCCAATTGTTCCTTTGCAGCTGTGGCTTTATCTAGCCCATACCTGACGTCTGATAAATTAACAGGTGGGTGTAGCTAGCTCAAAGTGGCCTGGCTAGCCTAATTAGGTCCACGGGCTGGAGGATCCCCACCAATGCAGTAAAAGATGAACAAACATACACCATACAATTAAATTTATAATTAACAGCAATACTAACCTGGGGTAGTATGTGATGGAACCTGCTCCACTGAGAGTAGTTTGCTCGTACTCTGATGTTCGACAAGTTTTACTGCACTGAGTGCATCTGGTCCAAACATCTGGACGTCCATTGAGACCAGACATACTAATGTATCTGAATCATTAATATTAATCATATTAATATTAACACAATAGAGACTGAAGGTCAATTCATTTATGAAGCTTTCTCTATTCAACTGATGAAAATGAAAATAGCTTTATAAGTTTGGTATATGCATTTTACTTGGCCTGGTATTTATTATTGCATTTATCTCATAATTTTATATACTACTTGATTGTAAAAAACCTCAAAGGAGGTATTATAATGAAATAATAATTGAAGAATCCAGATATCTGCTTTTGTCATTTAGTATAGTCTTCAGCTGGGGGTGGGGCAGACTGATTTGGTTATTTGAAGATGTTCTAGGAAGAGCATGTTTCTTATGAATGTGCCAGCTTGATAATAAAGTGTAGCATCAGACACAGAATCCAGTACTTAGTATGCATTCTCGAGAATCGAAGGCGTTAAAGAAACCAGATTCTAATGGACAAATATGGAACATATCAAAAGAGCCTCCAGATCACAAGATACTGTAGTCATTTGGTGTCCTCTAAGGCTACTTATCCTACGTTGGTGGTTTTTAGTCATGCTATCCTGCATATTAATCTGCTTCCTTCCATAGTTTACTATTAACTTTTCTTGACTTTGTACCACTCCCTGCATCCACCCTCTTTCTGTAAATACTCAACTATTGAGATCAGAACAAAGCATGCAAACTAAGCAAGTTTACGCAACTTACTTATTGGCATAATTTATTTTGTGCAGTTTTGTGCAACCTTCCTCATTGAAAAATATGCATTTCTTTGGTGCAAATGAAAAAAAACTGCACTGCAACAGCCTTACTTTTATGTAGCACTTTTAATTTTCAAAAGTCCTTTACAATTCTTGTTTGTGTTGGTTTTTTTGGGGGGAATGTATGACTCCAACGTCACAAGTGGGGAACGGTGTCTGCGAAATGGGAATTGGCTAAGATCACAGCGCAATGAGTTTATGGCACAATGGGAACTTGAACCAATGCCTTTACAGTCCAAATCAAACTCCCTACCCACTGAACTGTATTATCTGTTGTTTACTTAATAAGAAACATGTCTAGGAGCCTATAGCTAATGATATTGATAATTTCAAAAAATTGCTCACTTACCTATGCTTTTGTCAACTTTTGCTATCTTAGTACAAGCCACTTCACCCATTTCAGTGAGCATATAGAGCACTTCCAAAGCTGATATGACAAGTAACACATCAGGCAAAGTGAGATGACAGATGATTTCTTTGTAGGATTCTTGATCTACATATTCACAAATTAAAACACCATTGTCCTCAGCTTTACAAAGATTAGCCAAGATTTCCATGCCTGAAACAAAAACAAATATTTTAGAACCAAATATCTTTATCCTCAATTATCCAGACTAGAAGTAATAACCACATAACAGCTTACCCCTCATTTTTAAGAATCTATCTCTTGCCATTAAGCATTTTGTAACAGTATGAAACATTAGATGAGTTGTTTTGAAATCAACAGGGTCCAATAGAAGCTGAAAAAGAAAGAAAGAAAGCACTTTTACCTGAGTGAATGGAGAATAATGGAGAATAATACTTACAATCACTGAAATGATTAGAAAGTTGTCAAATTTAATACTGAAAACATTTTCAAATGGATGCTATATCATTTCCACTACTGTGGATAAGTAAATTTTGTTATTCATTAACTTTCACTGTTTTTATTACCACTAAATTCAGTCTCATGTATGAAATTTTGAAAGCAAAAGGAAGTAACAGTCCAAATCCATTCATTTCTACTAAAAATTCTCTCTGAGTTCAATGAAAATTATTGCCAAGTAAATGTGCAGAGGATTGCAGCCTAAGGTTACAGTTCTATCTGTTCTTATCTGGCACTATGCCCCAGTGAAAACAAAAGGATTTATTTTTGAGTAAGCATGTATAGGATTGTTCTGTAAGGCTTTGTTGCACTACTTTATGGCTTGTTTAGATTATATTGGAAGGCCAGCCAATAGCTTTTAAACATACCAGGAAAAATAAGCATTAAATGTACAGGACATTTCCAGAATTTGAAGAAATTAGTGCCCTTTTGAATACACCACAAAGGAAGTATAAAACAGCCACTTTTATTGTATTAAGAGTGCACTGACCGCAAGCTAGGAGAACAGTAGTCAATATTCAGTGTTAAATGTAAAAGTATTGTTGACAATTTGTGGCTTTTGATTTTAGTGATGGATTACATTTTCGGTGAGGATGGGAAATCTAATTGTTTAATCTCATCCCAAAGAACAGGGATACTACTTTAAAACAAAAACAAAAAACCTATATCTTTACATCCAAATGAGGCATTCCATGATTACAAGTACATGCTATGAAGAATACAGGGATACAATTTCAGTGGACTAAAAATATATCTTCAAATATTTTCGAGAACAGTAAGTTTCTGCAGATACAGTGGTGCTCCGCTAGACGAATGCTTCGCTAGACGAAAGGCATTCGCTAGCGGAAGGCTGCCTCGCAAGACAAAAATGTCAATGGGGCTGCCTCGCAAGACGATTTTTTTTTTTGCGCGAAAACCTCCGCGCTCCATTGCCGCTTCGCTAGACGAAAAATTCGCTCTACGAAGACACTCATAGTACGAATTATTTTCGTCTAGCGGGGCACCACTGTAATAAGAAACAACAGGAAAGAGTCTGGAAGATCTCCAGTCCCCTTTTATATGAGAATCCTTAATGTTTAAACTCAATCCAGCCTTGGGATTCAAGCCATTTAACTCACAAAGAGCATATTTTGAATTTTTTTTTTCTTACCTCTGCGGCAATGTTTCCTAATGTGTCAAGTCCCAACTGTCTTAGAGAAATAAAATGACTGTGAGCAGAGAGTAATAAGAAACGAAGACAGGTACGGTTAGCTGCCAACAGCTTAACATTTCCCTCCTCAAAGGAAAGATTTCGTAAAATCACTGCAATCTGGAGAACCCGCTGTCCTTCAATATCGTTAATGCCCAACTTGCGTGGTGGATGGAATAAAGACTCCCATATCCAGTCTTCTGGTGCAGCATCTATAAAAGATAACACATTCACTTGAGCAGTTTCTGCTCTAGATACCCCAGATATAACCCAATGCTCATTCGACATAACTCACCTTGAGATTTGTTTCTGTCTGAAATGAGGTCACGTACTTCATTATCTTCAACAATATCCCTCCAAAACTGAACAAAAAAAACACAAACATTGATTTTTTTTAAATTGCAAAGTTTCCTTTAACAAGGTAGCAGTCTGAAAAACCCATCGTGAGGCGGGGGAAATGATGAGACTGATTACAGTATCAGTATGTGTATCTGATTACAATATGTGCATTTGAAGAAGTGTGCATGCACACGAGAGCTCATACCAAGAACAAACTTAGTTGGTCTCTAAGGTGCTACTGGACAATTTATTATCATTATTTTTATATATTTCTACAATATCTTAGTTATGAAGCAAAAATTATGATAAAATTACAGTGCAGGATTGTACACTCCTGACCCAAAAATACTATTTTGCCTTCAGCATTTAGCTGCATAGCTACAGATGTGCAGTGACAGAATTATGCACTTCAAAGACTTATCCATGTTGTGCCTTTCTTTAACGAACAAATACCTTCCATTTTTTTAGGTTGGATATTTGCATCTTTTTATTTAATGTGCTCCATTTATTTTCTTTCAATCTGGGATAAGCTGCGAGCCTATAGATCAGGGGTAGGCAACCTAAGGCCCGGGGGCCGGATGCGGCCCAATCGTCTTCTCAATCCGGCCCGCAGACGGTCCGGGAATCAGCGTGTTTTTACATGAGTAGAATATGTCCTTTTATTTAAAATGCATCTCTGGGTTATTTGTGGAGCATAGGAATTCGTTAATATTTTTTTCAAAATATAGTGCAGCCCACTACATGGTCTGAGGGATGGTGGACCGGACCATGGCTGAAAAAAGGTTGCTGACCCCTGCTATAGATAGTCTTGGACTATGACTCCATATTACTTTAATCACCGTTGATTATTGGCTATGCTTGCTGGGGCTGGAGGAAGTTGAAGTCCCAATAAAAACTGGAAGGACATTTGCTCCCCATTCTTGATGGCCAGTGCTACAGTATCATTTTAAATCAAAACAACCACTGACGCAAAATAATTTCATGTTTAAAAGTAAAAGACATCAGCATGAATACCAAAACTCTAAGCCATCTGCCTCCTTTTGTTATATGCTTATTTTTAATCCTATCAGTCTCTTGTTCTTCTATATTTAAATTAAACTCGTGTAGTGTCACTGTAAGTATCATGGAAAGAAAGTGGTGCTAATTCACACATGGTTGGGAGAGGAAGCATAAAAAGAACAGCTTGAATACTATTCCACTATCTGGGGGGGAAATCAAAGAAGAAAATAAAATGTAACACTATATAACATTTTATGCAAACATAATCTCTTTATCAATTATCGAATGTACAGTAATAGAAATGACACGTCTAAAATCCACTTAATGCACACCTTCGTTAAAACATGAAGCAATGAAGCATTTAAGTAAGGTGCACTATAGTACTAAACATTAAATAATGAAAAAATAGAATTTCCAAAATATAGCTAATTTTAGAAGCAGTGTTACTAAATGACATTCCTGAGTAATTCTTTTTTAAACTGTGCTATCATACTAGATACACTGTAACAATTATAAATAGATTTTGGAAAACATCCAAGCTTCCTATTAAAAAAATCCTCACAACATAACTGAAGCTCCTGTTATTGCTATCACTAAACAATGAGACATTCCTGGACTATCTTTCCTCGGACACAAATATTCAACGGATGTAACAGGTCAAACACATATAATTTGGTACATTTCTATATGCACCCCAGCAATAATTATTTGTGGCCTTTTTGATGTAACGACCAAATGGCGTGGGACACAATTCTTCCCCCTGGAAGCACAGCACCCATATGTAGAAGGTTCCCCCAAAAGATGCAAACAGAGCGTTCCCCCACCCAGCAACATGAATGCATAGTCATTCAGTGCACCAGGCTATTACAGTGATACCTTGGTTCTCAAACGCCTTGGTTCTCAAACGCTGAAAACCCAGAAGTAAGTGTTCAGGTTTTTGAACGTTTTTCAGAAGCAGTATGTCCGATGTGGCTGTTGGCTATTGTTTCCAGAGCATCTGCACCAATCAGAAGCTGCGCCTTGGTTTTCGAACATTTCGGAAGTCAAATGGACTTCCTGAACAGATTAAGTTTGGCGCTTTTGTTTTTGCCATTTATTTTGTGTTTTTGTTTTTGAGGCTTTTTCGGTGAATTTGTTTTTGTGACTGTGTGAAACTCAGTTCAGCTACTGATTGACTGATTGTGTGACTGCGGAAATGGATAACCCCCCCCCCCAATCCAAACAATGACTATCATCAGAGCAGCTAAGGGGGAAAAATATTTTTATCATCTACAATACTGTCTTATTTATTTTATGGAACAGTACATTGATTATTGCTTTAATTTAATGGATCAATGGTCTCGTTAGATAGTAAAATTCATGTTAAATTGCTGTTTTAGGGGTTGTTTTTTAAAGACTGGAACGGATTAATCCGTTTTGCATTACTTTCCATGGGAAAGTGCGCCTTAGTTTTGGAACGCTTTGGTTTTGGAACAGATTTCCGTAACGGATTAAGTTTGAGAACCAAGGTACCACTGTACAGCTACCAAATTCCGGCCCATTCCACTTCCTCCAAGCTTGTATTTTTTTTACCTGAGTGGAGAGTGTGGGCTGGGAGGCAATACGGGATTGCATGCATCCTTTGCCATTAACAACTGTTTGCAGTGAAGGGACATGGCCTCAATTTTAAGTGGTGCTGTGCTACAATTGCTAGACGTAATTGAATAAAACTTGGGACACTTTTCTCAAACAGAAGTTTTTATTAGAAAACTAATATTTCAATGAGATAAAGATAAAGCCCTCAGTGAGAAACCATTTTTAATTACTGAATGTTACCAATTTTGCTATGAAGGCAAATTGACATTCTCCACATTTCTCCTATTATTATTAATCTTATTTTCTCACTTTATACTTTTTTCTCTGTGAAATAGATTTATATTTAAAACAGTGATAGCTAATTGCCTGAAAAATGTGATATATGGAAAGTTTTTCAGTAGTGCCTAAGGAATGTTAAATCTGGGCAGAAAAGTCACATTTACTTCATAGATACAGAGGTCCTTTTTAGTTTCACACACGTCTGTAAATAAAATTAAATTACATATTTTAAAATGTATTTCGCTTTTATGATCTCAAGTTCCTCAAATTTGGTTTCAAAAGTGTCAAGTTCTGCATTATTTTCATCAACACATCAACATATATAATACAATCCACCTTTACTGTCATTATTTGCTTGTTGCAAAAACTGATGAAGTAATTAATAGTTCTTACATATTAACACAAAAAGATATTTTACCTATAGTTTTCTTGTTAGTGGATTAATATAGCTGATCGTGCCCTCTAGTGGGCAAACAAATGTTTTGGGGCTCTTAAATAAAGTATCTCTAATACATCCACTGTGTGCATGAAATGCTATATTTTGGGGCCTAGAAGGTAAACGGCGTTTCCGTGTGCTGCTCTGGTTCGCCAGAAGCGGCATTGTCATGCTGGCCACATGACCCGGAAGCTGTACGTCAGCTCCCACAGCCAGTAATGCGAGATGAGTACCGCAACCCCAGTCGGATACGACTGGACCTAGTGGTCAGGGGTCCCTTTACGTTTACCTTATATAGTGCTCATGGCACAGTAACCACCTTAATTGTTTATCACACACATAGATCAAAATATGGCATACAAGGCTGAGTGGTGGTGTGCAACATGCAACAATACAATCTCTTCTCAAGGAACAGTACACACAGCCTATCGTGAACACTGTTCATGCTCAACAATATAACTGACACGGGTGTGCAAACTTGGTTGCGTGAAACTCAGCTGAAGTTGTACATACAACTTTGGAGCTGACTAAGGAGACTTTCACACATTCTAAATGCTGTTTCTTAATACTAATCTACAATAACACAGTCGCTGTATTATTACCTCCAGCAGCACCTACTGGGGAGAAGGAAGCTTTCAATCTATCCCTGCACCTACCTACTTATTTGAAATATCTGAGAGCTCTTTATCTGATCCACTCTAAATAAAATTCCCTTCTTCTCTTTAGTCTAGCTTTGTCACTATTATTTAAGCGCAATGTTTAAGCTGCACTGTTGAACTGTGAGGCTCTATCACACATTTTTTTTTGACATGCTGTTTTTAAAACTTTATTTTTAAAAATTACCTTAACAAAATCTCTATCCGTTTTCTCCTTCCATTCTTCACCAAACACAGTAGAAAATGAACCTAAAGCTATGAGTTAAAAAGCATTAAAGTTACAATTAAAAATTGTCCATAAACAGCTGTGACAATAACTATAGATAATTTGAAAACAGTGTAATTTTGCAGTATTGTGGCCAGCCAATCTTATTCAGTTGCAATATACTTTTCTAGTACCAATATTACAGTTTATTAGAAGTAGCATAAATATTTTTTTTAATTGTTTTGAGTTGTGTCTTCTGCTTGGAGTAGGGTGTTTACAACATGGAAAAGAGCACTTTTTTTTGAAGGGCAATAGTCCATTATATCAATTACTGGTATTCTAAAGCTGCATGAACTGGACTACTGTTAAGTAGAATTGGGGCGGGGGGAGTTCTTTTATCAATCCTGAATAATAAAGGAACTACCTGCTATAATTATGCCACAGGCTAAACAAGCCAGGGAGAAAAAGAAATGAGTGAAAAATCTATGCTGAAGAAGTAAACTCTGCGTTATGAAAATTCAAATGTTGTGCTTAAAAACATTATGCAAATAACCTTCAAAGAAACTTGCTTAGTTGCATAAAGCTGTTCATTTTGCTTGCTTTGATCTGAATCTCATATTTGGGTTCTTGCACAAAGTAGAATTTTCTTGAAAGGAACTAGCATGGCAAGAAGGGCATAACTTCAAGCCACCTATTTCTTAGATGCACACAATTCCCTGCATGTTGGTGTTCTCTGTCTAGTTTCCGGCCTGCCTAATGATTACTAAACAGGGATTAGAAACCTACTTTAAAAAAAACACAAGTGGAAATGCAGATACCCAGAAATCTGTCCACATACAGAGCCTACAGTGTATGTAAAGAAATCCTATTTTAGGCATCCTGGTTCATTTCTAAGTTTAAAAAGAGTATTGGCTAAACCAGGGGTTGTTAATCTGGTCCCTACTGCCCACTAGTGGGCATTTCAGGATTCTAGGTGGGCGGTAGGGGGTTCTACGGCACAAGCTAAATCCTCCTTCCATTGAGCACTGGTGGGCAGTAAATAATTTTACCATAAAGAAAGATGCATTAGTGGGTGGTAGGTATAAAAAGGTTGACTACCCCTGGGCTAAACCCTAAAAGGTTCACTGAACTATTTGAGATAATCACAGGAATTGATGTAGTTAGTTCCAAGGCTCATCCTATTCTCTGAACAAAGGAATGTTCTATGTGCACAAGAAATTGACATGTGTGAATGGAGTAGTCTCCTTTATTACAGAGAATGGGAAATCTCTGCATACCTGAGCCTTTAGACTGCACTCTTCAAGTCTAAATACTTGATTTTTAGGATCTGGATAACTGACTTGTATGCTAATGCTGATCAGTTTGATAATAAGCAGCTGCATAGAATTCAAATCCTAAAATCTACTCTCTGGAATATGCCAGCAATATGGAATTTTTTTTAGGTAGATGTGACCCCCCCCCCAAATGCATCTCCTATGCTCTCTTTTTGGAGTGATAATAGAGTTATACAGCTATGTTGAAACACACATTTCTCTAGATACCATAGTAAAATTTTACACAGGAAGTTTAGTTCTATCTTCAGCTGGAAGCTGGCCAGCTGCACTCTCTGATTTAATCCAAATTGGCCTTTATGGCTGGAGTTCAACATCAAATTATGTCAGTTTCAATAAATATAATGGCTGTATTCAGATGTCACACTCAACCATAGTTTAGTAAGACTCCACTCCTTTTTCTTCTTCTTCAACAATGGAGTCTCTTCTCAGTCTCTTCTCCTTCAGGTGCAGCAGTTAATGCTAACTATGGTTTGTTTAAACTAAACAATCCAGCTTCATAATTCATGAAGCATTATCCATAATCAAAGTTTGTGTAGTTTGGAGACAACAAGCAGCAGCACATCTAACCTGGAAGTAGAAGTTTCCTAATTCCTCTTTGTAGCCAAATCAGAAGCAGGGAGAAGGGCAACAGCCCAGGGATTGTTGTAGCTCATGCATCCTACATTAACATATGGTTTAGTATGATATCCAAATGTGGCCAGAGGCTCCATACATGTCCTTTTACCAGTGGTTCAAAAGCACATCTCTTCAGCAATTATTCTCACCTATAAACCTCTGGCTGCAAGAAACAAATAACCTCCCTCTCCCCAAAACCCAATTAGTTTGTTTATTCCAGTCTTCATAAACACGTATTTGGCCATGATCCTTGTTCTACTCTAGACTAACAAAGCAAGACATGATTAACCATTTCAAGGAAACACAAGACATGCTTGATATTCTGAAACTTGTATGAAATTCAAACTATTGTGAAATATTAAAGAAAGAAAAGAAAGTTACAAAAACTTGCACAAGTGTGTGCAATAGAAACAATGAGACCGGAGGGATCTCAGCAGAAAAACATTGCAGGATACAGAATTACTGGAAAAAGTGGGTCAGCTTACTGGAGGTAATAGAACCAGCGTCATTTTAACTTTAATGTATCATCTCACCAGTGACCTGTGAGAACTTTAGGGTCAAGTACCAATCCGAAATATCCCCTCAGTTCAGGGGTTGGTTCATAGATGAAATTATTGGAATATTGTTTCTATGTATTAGGCTGCTATTAATAGCCCTGTCTTGTGCAACTTTTCTCAGAAATGTAGTATCTATTTGTTTAAGGCTGAGGAAAGAAAGAAAATTCTATGTTGGGAACCATTAGGAAAGGGACTGAAAAGGAAATATCCTCTAGAATAATAGCACCTTAGCGACCAACTGAGTTTGTTCTTGGTATGAGCTTTCGTGTGCATGCACACGAAAGCTCATACCAAGAACAAACTCAGTTGGTCTCTAAGGTGCTACTGGAAAGAATTTCCTATTTTGTTTCGACTATGGCAGACCAACACGGCTACCCACCTGTAACTAGAATAATAGCGTTATAGACAATCAAGGATGTGGACAGATCTATCAACAGACTTAGTCATGGTAGCTAAATGGAATGTACAGATGCATGGCTGGGATTCCTCCGAATGCCAGTGGCTGGGAAGATACACAGTGGTGTTACAGACTGCTGCCTTCACGGACTTTTGTAGGCATCCCAGAAACATCTGGTTGGCCAGTGCTGAAAGCAGGATGCTGAATCATCAGTCTGATTCGGATTATGAAACAGGTAGAAGATGGGAAAAGACAGAGCATGCAGAAGGAAAAGAGGAACAAGCAAACAACTCTGCTGCATAGTACTGAACTTGCTCATCAAAGGATTATTTAAAGTAGAAACTTACTGTCATCAAATACCCCAGCGTTAGCAAGCAGCAAAGTGATGATTTTGGGGTCCTTGTCAAGCTGCATAACGTGTTTGCTTTCATTTGATAGAAGAGTGCAAACATTAATAGCGAAGTCCACTTCATTTGGGAGTCCAGATAACAGAGAAAGCACCAATTTACTATAGTCATTTGGCGAATTAAAGTCCATAGATAGCCCATAACTTTGTCGAAGAAAATCTATTTATAAAGGCAAACATACATCATTAGCAATAATGCACCTGTATGCTTTTTGTGCCATTTGTCCAACAGAAATCAAGGACAAATGGCACTACTATCGACTAATTTTTCAAAATTTACCTGACACGCTGTGCTGCTGGTAATTATAGGAAGATGGAATTGCACCTATAGGAAGTTGCGGCTTTGGATTGCCTGGTTGTACCTCATCATCATCCTCTCCAAAGTGATGTACTTTCTCGTACTTTTCTAGATAACTGAAATGAAGAGCAAGGGTTTTTCACTATGTAGAACTTCATACTGTACAATCATACAATGCTAAAAAAAACTGTAAATTGCTTTAATTTAGCAGCTCGGTGAAACTTAATAAATTGAAGACTTCTTAAATAAATAGAACACGCCCTAGATCTAGACTATTAAGTTCTGATTTGAAGGGCACAATCATATTCCAAAACATCCATAAATGTATTTTCTATACTGTAGGTTATTCTATAGCATTATATTTTAACTGCATTGCAGACCTTCAAATTAACTATTAAACTTTTGAAAATAAAACAGCCCACCCCCACAAACACTAAATATACATTACAGCAGTTCTACTACATACACCTACAACTGAAAAACTGAGTATATTTTTTTTGCAGCTTGTTGATACCCACAAGCCTAATTCAGATGCTGCCATTCAGGGTCAACAGAATTAGTCACAGACTTGAACAAAATCTTCAGTGTTGATCACTACTCCCATTGCTTTAATGTTTGATAATTACTTCACACCAACATCTAGAAGGGTGACCAAGTGCCCTACTTAATGTAAGACATTTCAAAGCAATGCCAAGCAAACCCAGTCAGCACAAAAGCTCAGATGACCATCAAAATCATTGTTTGAAGAATTAGAAGTCAAAGCTCCATTCTTCACTGCAGGGAATATGAAGGCAAAGCAGCACCCAGCTAGATTGAACCCCACCAGAGATGTCAACTAATTGACATGTGAGTGTGGTTTGGGGGAAATGGCCTCATGGGTAAAGACTGACCTGTGAGTCCGAGGTTCCCCACCTGTACTTTAGAGGATTGGGATGAGATGTCTGAATTGCATCACTATATTTACACTCCCAGTGGTTCAGAGAAAGACTTTGTCCCAAAAAGGGATTTCAGAGTTTGTGGAAGACTTTTAGTCAGCAACCCTATGTGACACCCCACCCAACTAAACTCAGTGGGAATTACTTCCAAGTAAATATGAATAGGATCAGGCTCTTAGGATCAAAAAGGTGCACTCAGCCTCTCTCAAGGAAAAGTAGTCTCTTGGGGCTCAAGGACTTTCTAAGGCAAGGGCTGCCCTTTTAATTATGTCCAGCGGGATGAAGCGGACTCTTAACACTTGTAAAATGAGCTTCCAGAGAACTATTCCCACCAAAAAGTTACCACATTTTAGCTTTAAGAACAGCAACATGCAGAGTACATTTTAAGAGTATTATTTTCTACTTGTACAAATATAAACTTTTATTAAAATGTTTTCAAAGTGGTGATTTCATAGTTGTGGCAAATACTGTATATTTAATGAACAAAAACATTTATTTTACAGATTAATTCAACTTGTCTCCCATTCACGCTCAGAGTGGTCTATGGGAAATATTCCATCGAGGAAGACCAAACAGCCTTACCATCAGAGAAAGAAGTACCGTATATTGAGCACCTTCAGAACTTTCTTTGCTACAAAGTGTGCTCTTTTAATAACTATTTCTGGTCTAGCCAGCCACTTCAGAATCCCACTCAACTCAACCTTACTCTATTTAAGCAAAGGGAGTAATATGTTCCTGAGTCATATATACAATTACTAATATGTAGAAACATTAGCACCCCCTTATCCTGTTTCCAGACAGTGAATATATGTATTTTATTTTATTATGTTTTATAGTTCTATCCAACAATCCTCAATGGAGTGAGAATACACCTGCAGCAGCATACAAAAGAACCACTTAAAACAAGAATTCAAACATACTAAGTACAAAATGGAGAGCAAGGATATTTTAAAAAAAACAACAACCACAAACTATACAAAGGCCTTTCTATAGCAGAAACAACAATTGAAACTCAAAAGCCTTTCTAAAAAGGAAAAACTTGGCTAATTTGCCAAAGCTTGTAAAGGAGCTGGCAAGCTGGAAACTAAAAAGAGGGGTGGGGGTAGGAGAAGCCACACAGAGAAGATCTAAGATCTAACTGCTCTCATTCTGCTTCCATGAACCAAGTAAGGACCCTCTGAAGATGCCAGATAATGTGAGGAAATGTCATTCTGGGCCCAGATTGTTTAGTCAAGACTTCTGAAACCCGCTGATGCGCTGGCTAGGCCAACCTTCCCCAAAGGCTGCACTGGCTATGACTGCTGAAAGTTGTAGCCCAAAACATCTGGAGCACATTAGGCTGGTGTCAGTACTGGTCTGAGGCAGTACACAAATTACAGGGGAAATCTATGGTGCACATTTTCAAAACTGGCATCATGAGATATCTCCAGGCAGTCTAGTCAAAAGTCTTACAGCTACTTTTTGCAACAGTTATGGTCAAAAGACATGGAGCACGTTACAGTTGTGCAGCATAGAGAATGTAATTCTTGATGATTTATTATTATTCATTTATTGGCTCAGGGCACAATTTAACAGGAACATTGCCTACACAAACTTCAGTGAAACAGCGGCTGAGCTCCAATGCAAACTTACAATCATTTTGCATTTGTGTTATAAGCATTCCTGGTGGATTAAGCCCTTGCCCTCCTAATTCTGCCCCTTCCACTTTGAATTTTGGCTTAGCCAAAGCAGAGGGCAAGTTTTGTGCAAGCATTTTTATCATCAAAAGGCAAACCACTTACTTATTTACTTAAAGTACTTATATACTAGTTTTCATGTCAAAGCTCTCCCAAGGAAGTTAACTAAAACCATAAATCAATTTGAAAAACAGAAATAAAGCAGTAGTATTACACAAACTAAAAACAACTATGCTTTAAATCTAACTCACATCACTAATAGAATACAAATTGAGGTTTTAAAGTAAATATAAAAGGTAGCAAATACATCTTATACATCTTTTGCGATCTTTTTTTAAAAAGAAAGGTCAGAGTTTGGGGCAACTGCACAAGGGCACCAATAGATGCCTTTACCAGTGCCATGGCATCCGCCAGGTTGGCGACCCCTGATTTAGAGATTTGACTACAGCACTATATAATGTTCAGCGTCTGCTATATAAAACACGGAGGCATCCTTTACAGTAAAATAAAATACGCCACATAAATCTATTATATTTCCCTTTTTTAAAAAAATGTAAGTGATATGTGTCTAATCCTCCGATGAAAAGCTCCTGCACACATCCTGCTTCTTGAACCAAACTAGATTACAGTGGAAGTAGTTACCCATTTATGTTGTGGCATTAAGCAAACTGTATTTTAACTGTCTCTGCGTTAGCATCAGTGATTTATTTCCCTACAGTCCAAACTCTCCCACAACAAGCTACAACATTTCTGAATTTTGCTTTTGATGTTTGAGCAGATTTCTCATTCCTCTCTCTACTCCATTAATTGACTGTATTCACATTTATTTATGTTTAAGGTTATCAACAGGTTAAAAACATTAGGGTAGTATCCACCACTGTGCAAGCAGCATTCCATTAACACAACAGGATTTCCTTTTTCTTTCTTCTTGTGGGCCCCCAAAATCTGTTCCAGACAGTTCCCCAAGCAGATTATGAGGGTGTATGGGGATACATATAGAGAAGAGGAAATTAGGAAGAAGTTTGGCCTCATTGAAGGGCAGTATTTCAATATGAGTAGGAAAATGAGAGTACCCCTAAACGTTTCTTTTAGAAAAAAGTACTAATCTATCTATCTTTATATTCTTTTATACACACATATTCATAATTTTAAAACTTCAATGTAGATCCCTTTTGAATACTGAAAAAAGTATACAATTCTTTTTTAAAGGTTAAATTACAGCTTTCCACTTTTCTGTTAGAAGAAAATACCTTCTTCAATTGCATTCTGTATTACAATACAGTGGTACCCCGCTAGACGAATGCTTCGCTAGACGAAAAACTCGCTAGACGAAAGCATTCGTCTAGCGGGAGGCTGCCCCGCTAGACGAAAAAGTCTATGGGGCTGCCTCGCAAGACGAAAAAATTTCGTCTTTTTTTTTTTCGTTTTGCGGAGCGCGGCTCCCATTGCCGCTCCGCAAGACGAAAACCCCGCTAGACGAAAATTTTCGCGGGACGAATTATTTTCGTCTAGCGGGGCACCACTGTATAGAAAAACAAATCATCCTCTAAAAATAAATAGGTGTTTTTAACTCATAGCTCCATTAATTAAAATTGACTTGCCCATTAATTAAAATCAAGCACATTTTAGAGTGCAATCTTACATGGGACAGGGTGTTAGTGCGTTAGTGTGTGGGGGGGGTGGTGGCTAGCTCCATATTCTAATCATTTTCTAGGATTTTAAAAATGCAATGTATTGTTTAAATTGAGGACAGTCAACTGTCCTCTTGTTCTCTGTAAAGCACAATTGGATACAGTAGTCCTAACTGCTATGGACCAAAATTTATTAAACTTAAAATAATAACAACATAATTAAATAAATAAACACTATGCATTGTAAAAAGGCTTGAGGGTCCTGAAGCCACAGAGATGGCTTTAGTTTTGCTGCAACTAAGAATATAAAATTCTTTAGTAAGAGGGCGGGCTGGTTTTTTTTTTTAACCTTTTAGGAGGCTAAAGTATGCTAAAATTCAAAAAGACTTTAGATAGAAATTATTTGCAGAATGAGGCTGAAAAAATTTCATATCATGGGACTCTGCCAGAAAGTCTGGGTACTTCAGAGTGAACAGACATACCTGCCCCAGCAGAGTGCATGTCTGTAAGCTAAATATTCTTGCAGGGCTAATTTTCACGAGTAATGGGTGTGCCCTGCCTTGGCTATAAGCCTGCAGGGTGGGCATGAGAACTTGGGACAACTTTGCTGCTCTCGTATGGTCTTGGGTTAGAATTCTGGCACTCTATGATTTAGAACCAAAGGAAGGACTTTATAGTTTAAAAACCATAGAATAGCACAACCCAGAGTACTACAATCTTGGTCTTGTAGAAAACTCATTTTAACACTGATGCTATTAATGGCATGCAAGCTATAGGACAAAGCTTTCCTATAAATCTCATCTGTTAATTCTCAGAGTGGCTAAAACATCTGTGCCCAGAGAACAGAGAATTTCCATTCCTGATATCACTAGTGCAATAAAGGCTGAAAACATGTACAAAGAGGGTTTTTAGAATGAATGTACACTAGCAGTACTGTTAGCTGTCCAATGCAAGCATAACAAATCAAAATAATACTGCAGCTACTTAATTTAATGTTTTAAAGTATGGCCTCAATGAGAAGCAGCCAAAAGAAATACACTGCTATACTACTTGGGGGAATGCGGAGATGGAGAAATGTTTTGGCTCAAACTAGAACCATTTCAACAGAAAGAAAAAGTGTTGCATTTAGCATATGGGGAGAGCAGAAGCAGCTATTCTAAACCAAACAGCTATCTCCACTATCCAACTCTGTTTTCCCTGTGATACTCATGACTATTGCTGAATCAAAAGCTGGCTGATAATAATTAAATTCAAATGGTCAAGTTCCATAAGGGAAACTACTGTATCTATATGAATTCAAGTCAGATTTGATAGAAAACTGGTTATCTTACACTGAGCACTTGAAAATAAATTGGTAACACTATGGTGCTAAGGCATCAAGAATTGAGAGAATGATACTGGGCAGCAGCATCTGTGACAATGAGACTTGGTGGCAAACTATGGGATTTCCCCCCTCCTTATCACAGTGGTCCTCTGACAAAAGTAGGTTTCTGACCAGAGTCCCAGGCCTTTAATAAAAGCAGAGAGCAGTAGCATCTTAATGACTTGGGAGAGATTTGAGGTGGGGTGTGAAGTCTAAGCACACACACGCACACACATTCCTTACAATAATGAAAAGAAAAGGAGTTATGTGTCTGAACATTATCCTGATGCTTACTATTCCAAATGACTGGAAATAAATTGCAAGCTCTGTTGTACATTAATATATCTACTATAATAAGTTAATTTAGACAATAGTGCTATATTTTCTGAATTGTATACAGGATATGAAGTATGAAGTGACATGTAAGTTATTACTTGTTTGATTTATACTGAAGGTTATTGGAAGCAGTGACAGGAGAGAGAGAGAGAGAGAGAGAGAGAGAGAGAGAGAATGAAAGACAATCTCTTGTTTCTTCATAGACCACTGAACTGGCATGAAGCATATGGGGGCAGCTGAGTCCAAGTTTAACAGATTCTTTCATCATGACAATGGCAGAGCATGGGGGGTGGGAGAGGACTTTAAATGTTAAGTAGCAATCAATTTTTAAGCTGTCTAAATTAAAAGTTTACGATAATGCAATATTGAACAAAGAAAAGACCTCTGTGTTGTGCTGTGGTACCACACGGCAGAACAAAACAAATGACTGAAAAATGAAACAAGTATCACTTTCCCAGATTTGGGGGAATTTGCAAGTTTTTGCTGGTGTATAAATAGCATAACACAAAGCAATCAAACTACAACTTTCACACATACCATTTTAAAAATCAAGTAACTTAGTTCTGTTTATTGTTCATAACATATAAAAACACTGGAATTCATTCAGTCTTTAACAAAGTGAGAATAAGTCAAAAAGACATCTTAGAAAAGGCTGCTCTCTACTGGAAAAATCACAAAATTGCTACATTACCTACTTTGCTAGAGCGTGAGAGAAAAAGCAACCACCCTCAAGCAAAAGAGGAAAACGTGTAAAATACAAAATACAGGCAAGGTGATTTTTCAACAAGTATTATTCCCAAGACAGATCTGTCAAGAATAGAAATATATTTCTTTCAATTACAGTTGTAAATGAAAGTCATGTTTCTGACTTTCTTTGTTCACTCAAATGAATTAGCCAAATGTAGCAAAAGAGAGGCCGATCTTTCATCATAACTGCTGCAGCCACTCATGAGCTCTAAACTCCATCTATGATTACCTCCTGCCTACTGAAACAAGTTTCTTAAAAGTACAGCATCAGTGATAACACCCCTCCTCTCAGAAACCCAAACATTGAACTATGGATTGTGAGCTGGTGAGTTAGCTGTCTACTTCTGGGAGAATTAACAATCCCACTGATAGCTGTCTTTTAATGGCTACAAAACAGTATGCAAGTTTTTTTTTAAATAAAGTGACATCTTGAAGGCAGGGGGAAAACAGAGTAAAACAGTCTAGTTACGTACTTAATTCATTCCAGAGGTCCGTTCTTAACCTGAAACTGTTCTTAACCTGAAGCGCCACTTTAGCTAATGGGGCCTCCTGCTGCTGCTGCGCCACCAGAGAACGATTTTTGTTCTTATCCTGAAGCAAAGTTCTTAACCTGAAGCGTTATTTCTGGGTTAGCGGAGTATGTAACCTGAAGCATATATAACCCCAGGAACCACTGTATTTAACATATTATTTACTTCTCCAATAAAAATATTATAAATGAAAACATTAACATTGTTTCTTCCCTGCTATCAACTGAACTTTATTCAGACAATGGCTTTGTCAACATGACTTATGATTCCTTTCAGGAAAGGCAGGTTTCTTGCTTATGTTTCTATATATCAAACTTAAACACAGTCATTTCCAGAAGGGTAGCTGTGTTAATCTCTCACAGCAAAAACAAAAGCAAAGTGTGGAAGCTTATGTCATGATAAATGTGTTAGTGCCACAAGACTCTGGTGCTTTTGCTTCAAATAGTTTATACAGGACCACAAATGCAAAGCAACACATATTATGTGATGCTACTGCAGGAAGTGCCAGTTTCTGAAGGTTTTGAGAGGAGAATGAGATTCTTGGATTGGTGGAGCATGCAGAGACTAGCCAGGAGTGGGCAAGGCTTCCTTGCCAAATCCAAATTCCAAAACAATGGCTACCAAAAGTCTATAAACAGGGCTGGCTTAACATTTTTGCTGCCTAAGGCAAAGGACATGAAAATGCCTGCCTCCAGGACACTGCAAGCCAAATTTTTTGTTCAGCCTAAGAGATAGGGCAGCATTCTCTGTTATAGCCAAGGTCAGTAGGCTACATTAAGGGGTGCTGGGCAACCCATGTGGAACACAGTTCTGTCCATTTTCCCTAGGAGTTGTTTTCTGAAACAGCCACATCCTTCTGCTTGATAGTAGGGCCAGCCTTGACTATCTAATAAAAAACCTTTATTGCTTTATTATTAAGACACTTTTGCCCTGAAGTTATGGAACGAAGCTGAACACAGATATATGTTCAAAGTATCCAGTATAATATTTTAATACAATTTTTTAAATATTAAGTGCAATATTTTAAATATTTAAGTTAGATTTTTTTAAGACTTTGAAAACTTCCCCTTTTAGTTTTAAATCCATAGTAATAGTTATCAGAAAGCATCAATGAAGGCCTATCATACAAAAGCAACAATAGTGTTACACTAAGATCATAAATCACAAGAATGGAAGGAACCACGAGGTTCCTAGTTCAGCCCCCTGCAATGCAGAAATCGTTCACCAAATGTGGGGCTCAAAGGAGTGTATGAACTAGTTCTCATAACCAGCTACTTTCTGGTTACAAATCTTGACTTGAATTTGGAATTTCAAGAACAATCTAATGGCCTGCGAGCCAAATTCTAATCCTGACTGGATTTAGGACTCACAACATAATTAGCTAGTAGAAATGGGTGTCTCATTGATTTACACACTTATAAATAATACATTTAGGTTACCTCCCCAATAGCCAGGAAGTAAAAATGTGATACATGCATAGACCAAGATATGCTGTTTCCCCAAAAAGTCTGAAAGCAAAGGCTGGCACTGAAATCATCCCAAGGAAAGTTTTACTAGTACATGGGATCCATTCCTACCCCCCCCCCCAAATGCAGGATAGCTGTTCCTAAGAGTGAAGGATTTACTTATTTTAGGACACAGTTTACGGAAGGACTGGCTAATTTGTGGTCCTCCAGATGTTGTTGTACTACAACTCCCATTAGACCTGGCCAGAATGGGTTAGCCACCCTTGTTTCAGAGCCTAGCTCTCCTAAGGCTGCTTACATAATACAATATAAAACATATTAACCACCAGCAAACCATGGCCAGGTTAAGACAAGCACATTGAACTTAATAAAACGTTATAGTTGAGGGTCATCCCCTTCACACACTCCTTGAACTGGGGTAACTGGGATATATAGTGCCTGCTAAATATACACATCTGAAAATATATGCCGCACATGTGACATAATAAAGGGATTAACAACTATCTAGACCATTTTAACAATCCACAAAGGGAGAAAGGGTTTTCAGGGGCAATCAACAACATTTCTATGCTCACAAAATTTAAGCTGTGTTTACCAGCAATCTGACACAACTGTCAATAGATTTTCAAAAGCACAATATAGTTTGTTTATGTACAAGAGTTCCATCTTTTGGTCTAATTTGAAATAATGGAGCTCCTCCATTACTAAGAGCACTGAGAAAGGAAAGACGGTCCAATAAAGAGCACTCTTAGTTGTACGGTACAATGACCTTAGATCTAAGAACTGTGAAACGCGCTCCATTTGCAGAATGGGATTTTCCTGATCCTATGGCCTACCTGCATGGTTGGGGGACTTATGGAAATGGTGTCAGATATGGAATAGCGGTCTGTAGATGGAGGAGTCAGCAGAAAACACATTTAAGTAAAAACACATTTCAACATACGCTAGATGCCTTGGGATTCAAGCCAACATGCCCATATTTCTTAATGCTTATCAAAGAGCAAGTCTATAATATAAGCACAGTAACCTTCATAAAACCATGATAAGAAATTAAGAGCCAGTGTGGTGTAGTGGTTAAGAGCGGTAGACTCGTAATCTGGGGAACCGGGTTCGTGTCTCCGCTCCTCCACATGCAGCTGCTGGGTGACCTTGGGCTAGTCACACTTCTTTGAAGTCTCTCAGCCCCACTCACCTCACAGAGTGTTTGTTGGGGGGGAGGAAGGGAAAGGAGAATGTTAGCCGCTTCGAGATTCCTTCAGGTAGTGATAAAGCAGGATATCAAATCCAAACTCCTCTTCTTCTTCTTAAGTATTATTTACATTTGACCCACACCATAACTTTTCCATAGAATAAAAGTCTATATTAAGTATAAGAGAAAAACTGTTTTGCTAATGCTCTGGTGTACTAACTACATGTACTAACATGTACATGTGCTAACTACAACATTGTGCAAGAAATTGTAAGGGGTAAAGGGATTGGTTTCACATAGGTGAATAAGTTGTTTGATCACAACAAATATACCTGCTTTCACCCAAGTAACTATCATGCTCCTGTCCTATTACTTCCCTAAAGTTATCAAAAGCCTTTCCAGCTTTCCACTTACCACTGTTGTCTTTACCCAGCAACACAGCTGTGCCTGCTGAGATCAGGTTGACTGCCCAGCAAACCTATATCTTATTCTTATTATTTATTAAATTTATTGGTTGCTTTTTCTTGCCACACACAATTCAAATCAATTCAAAAACAACCCCCCAATACACTAATTTAAACCAAGACAAAAATATATTAAAAAACATAACCACCAGCTGCTTCAAAAGGCCATAGATTGTTAACAGCCAAAGGCCTGGTTGTTGAAGAGAAATGTTTTTGCCTGGCACCAGAAGTTACCAGTAATGCCGCCACACAAGCTTCCCTGTAGAGCACGTTCCATAAACAGAAAGCCACCACAGAATAGGCCTGTTCTCATGTTTCCTTACACTGGACCTGCTTGGGAGGGGGCCCATGAGGAAGGGACTCAGATGACAAATGCAGGGTCCGAGTTGCTTCCTATGGAGAGAGACAGCCCTTGATCTGTGTTCGGTTCCTGCTTTGAAATTATTCCTGTTGCAACCACTTTACTTAAAAGTGTATTTCTCGACTGTCATGAGTCCAGCATAGATGTCGTGGAGGGTATGGTTGGATCCAGAGGAGCAATGGGGGAAGCTCAGGCAGTTGGAGCTGGACAACCTTGAGGAGGGTCCTAGCAGGATGGGGAAGGAGAATTCAGGATCCCAGGAGGTATCTGAGCACAGGGAGAAGCACAGTAGTCTAGGAAATGGAGAGGCACCTAGGAGGGGAGGCACCAAGCAGAATGACAGAGGAGTGTTCTGCCTCTGTGATGTCGGACACTCCTAGTCAGACATCCATCAGAGAGCAGCCTCCTCCTTCAAGGGGGGCAACTGAAAAATAATCATATGCTAGGTCAGCACCAACTCCAACTCTATCTCCAAGGACATGGAGACACCAGTACTGATGCAAACAAACATTGCAGAGCCATCCTACTTGGAGTGTCCATATGCTTGCCTAGTCCCAGGATCCCGGCGCTAGCCACACTAAGAGCTGTGCCAGCTCCACTCTTCAAAAGGAAGATGCATGTCACTTGTTGGATCAACATAGTAGCTCGCATTTAGCCATGTATCTATACCACTTCTGTACCTGCTGCACCTTGTAACCTATGCATTGCTTAAGTACTAATCTGATTTGGCAGAAACGAGGCTGGAGTTTGAGCTCTTCATCCAGCAGTGAGGACTAGGACATCAACTGACTACAGCATATAATGTCACAACTCTTCATACATGCAGCTATTTCATTTACATAAACATGACAAATGCCTTGGGACAAGATTTAATAAGCACATACATTATATGAGCACATCAGCAAGATATGTAAAACACCACGAATTCTTTCAGTACAATATTATCCTGGCCTTTGTTATTTTAAAGAAGGTAGTTTTGTATGAAGCTTTTCACAAGTACGGTACTTAATAAGTGTGCCCAAATACACTAACACTCATGTCAGAATGTTTTTTAGACACATATATGTTTCACTGAATTTACTAGAGCTTATTTTCACATTTGCTTACAACAGGTGACAAACTGAGACCATACACTATGGATTTTACAGAACCTTTTTCTAATCTCTGCTTTAAATTTTTCATATAGTTGAAGGGCAAGAAAATGCCAACTCCCGCTGCCTTTCCCTCTTTTTTCACTTGGCGCCTATTTCTTTTAGTGTGCCGTCTTTTAAGCCACCACCTTCCCCCACCCCTCCATTTCTTGGGCATCTTGCCTCTGTGTGCTATCTTATCAGCCCTACCTAATGTGGCAAGATACAAAATATGCATTTGATAACTTTCTGTACCTCCCATATTTCCCTTGCCCCAGCTTCCATTTCCCTTCTTAGGCCCTCAAACATGTCCTGTTTGAACTTTCCATTTTCATAATCCCTCCTCAGCATTTGTGTCCTTGGATTCTTTCCTTTGCCCAAAACATTCTCTGCCTCTTTGTCTTAGACTTCCCAAGTTCTCTTCAGCCCTAAGTCAAAGCAAAGGGCTTGTAATCTTGTCCCTTGAGGCAGATGGAGGAAAAAGAATGAACTATTGTTGCTTAAGCCACTCATACCTTGAGGCCTCCTGTCATAGCAGTTCCCAGGGATAGCATTTGCATGGTGAGACCCTGAGCCCCGCAGTTCCCCTCAGAAATAAATACACCGACACAAATATGTTGGGTTAATGGGTTAACCAACTTTATTGGTTACAGATGTGAGCGGTTTGGCTTAGGCATTTGGGTGAAGGCAGACTATATCCTTACTCCTGCCCATCTGCACGAAGTCTCAAAAGGGTCAACCACCGATAGGGGGAGCCCTATGATATACGTCAATTAAGAGCACCCCCAGGGTCCCCAATGGGGTCATGACATGGCCCTAGCCCACGGCCAGGCTTCAGACAGGAACCACACCCCCAGATCCCTTTAACGGGATACCCTTAACAAGGAGGGGCAGGTGGAAGCAACACCTCCCCTCCCATAAACAAGGCTTACCCAATGCCTAACCTTACAAAGTTGTGACAATTGCTACAAGGCAGGTGAAGACCCAATGGCTGGTGCCAATTTGCCAAGTGGAAAAATTCCTACCTGGCCCCCACAACCAGGCAGCCGACATTAGTCCATAGCAAGGTCAAAGTCAAGCAACACATAAAAGAGAGGGTGGGTGGGCTGGGAGATCCGACGAGAAGGCGAATGGAGGCTGCAGCCCAGCCAAACTGCAGTTTAAACAGCAAGCGGCCACGCCCCCGGCTAACCCGATTGGCCAGTCAAGGGTGTGTGACACAGCTGGGAGCCCTAATGACTTGAGCAGCATCCCTCCACCCACTCCCGGGTCACTGGGAGGCCCCGGATCATGTCCTCCAGCAATGCCGCGCCCCCAGTGAAGGGGAGCGGTCATATTATAAAGGTACCAAAAAAAGTTCATTAGAAAACTGTAATTTTACACGCCTTCACCCACACATTCTGTCTGTTTGCCTATTTATCTCTGTACAAATAGAAGACAAACAGTGCAATCATAGTTATTCAGAAGTAACTTCCACTGTATTCGATGCAGCTTCCTCTAAAGTAAACTTGCTTAAGCTGACAACCTTAAAGATACTTTACATTTCACAGAAATTAGTGATGCTTGCAATGTGTTTAGGACTACAATATAAATTAACATTTAAAATAAAATTACAGATAGGAAATTGCAGGGTGCATACCCATGATAATATTTAGCTAGTCCTTTGAAGCCAGTTCACATAAAGCCAAAGTTTGTAAATTGTGTATAGGCAGAGTATGAAAATGAGCTTCAGGTTGGTGTTCTCTCTTTGCTCAGAGCATTTTGCATGCATTCCAGGTTACACATGTACTTTTGCATACAAGCGTTTCACTTAATACACATCACCTATCTAAAAGGGAGCAGGTGCTTATAGCCTTCAGTTCACATACACATCAAAATTTATTGAAGTATGTCCCTGCTCATGTGCCACAAAAATACATTGTACCTCAAAAAAGTTTGAACTCCCAAACATCTCTCATTATACATTCTCCTGTCTGAGCCTCACATTTCAAGATGAGGTTGAAAGAGCTACATAAATATCTTAATTGGATGAGACAATCTGAAAAGTCCTAATGTTTGATTGGGTGTGCAGAATTTTTTGGACCCCATGCCTAGATTTTCAGAATTCTGATTTATTATATGATGATGATGAAGAAGAATCAGGACACTGCCTTATTTGGTTTCACAAGTAAGCCAAAATACCATTACTGACAGGGACTTCAACAAAACTTTTTTGTCTGTTTTTTGTCTGTTTCTTACCTAGGGCTTCTTCCCCCTAGGTTAACCTCCTGCTCCTCATCCCCCTACTACGGTGTTAAGATCTGCAATAAGTCTGCTACTTTTTACCATCAAACAGCGAACAGAGGCTTACTGTTGATTTCAACCCTGCAGCCACACCGCACTAAGACTAGAGAAAGACCTGTGCCTGCTCCCACAGCCTGAACTTTGATTAATGTGATTGACAGCTGGGTGGCCCTCCCTTCCTATCAAGATGCCCTGTAGAGGGTAGGCCACTTCTGGATCTAGCCCTCCAATCTAGAACTGCCTCAGAGGGCAGCAACATTGTTTTTCTTATCAGAATAAATGCCAACAACCTGCAATGGAGGGTGGAGGAGGGGTGTAGTGTATTTATTTATTTATTTATAGACACTGTTGGAAGTAGGGGATTAAGGTTACCTTACATTTCCAATGACCCCAATTATTTTTTCTGTTCTGAGAGAAACATTTCTCCCTCTCCTAAAATATTGCATATTTTAGCCACTTTTCTTTATCCAATAGACTTTAACGAGAGCATCAGAAAATCAGTCCCAAGTAGGTACATTGTCACCAACTCCATGCCCACTCACCCATTGTTCCGTCATGCAGTCCAAACCTTTCACATAGAAACATGGCAAACCATAGGCCTATACCGTCTAGCAGACTTTTACAAAAACAATAAACCCGTATCAACACAGGAATTACAGAATAAATAAGGAGACATTCAAGTACCCTGGCTAACGCACCATCAACAACATGCCTTCCTAAACAACTCAGCAGTAAAAGCAGCAGTCACTAGGCCCTTGACCACCTTTGAAAGCCTTCTTTTGCCAGCAGAGGGACATGGTAGGGGGATGGTATCCGCAATATACAAAATACTACTCCACAACCCCACAATCTCACTCAACACAATTAAAAAACAATGGGAACATGACATAGGTTATGAAATAAACTCTACCCAATGGACTACAAACCTCTCTTTAAATCCATCTCAGCCAAAAGAAGGGAACACACTTTGAAACTTCTCTATAGATGCATCTGACACCAAGGAAATTGGCATTAATACATCCAGGAACCTTACCAAAATGCTGGAGAGGCTGTACCTCTACAGACACACACCTTCACATGTGGTGGGAATGTCCCCAAATCCAACCCTTTTGTACTGCAGTCCTACAAAAAATATTTAACATAACTAAGCACTTGGAACCCACTCCATTACTGGCCCTATTAAATGTTTTCCAAGTCAGTAATGTTCACTTAAACCATAGAGAGCTTATAACCTACCTACTCTCAGCAGCCAGAAACTTCATCGTTAGACACTGGAGAGACTTAACAGGAATAAGCATGGACCATTGGTACAAAATTATATGGGAAACGGTCTTATTAGAAAAGTTAACTGACAAACTAAAACTGACATGAGGATAAAAGAAAGAGGACACCGGTATGGCTCCCTTTTATTACACTAAACAAATCTCACTACAGTTCTTCAGAGGCAATTAAAGACAAATAAACTCCCCTGACCCCCCCAATCTTCTCTCATCTTCGATGTAAACCAATAAATATACAGAAAGAGAACCTACTAAATTGACACTAACATAAAAACCCCATGTACGTACCAAGTTGACAAAACGGCAAGATAGCATGTAAGTTTACCTCCCACCCTCTACCCTCTTCCCCTATCTTTGGATATCATATTGTTTTACATTTACCAAAAGACTTTATAATCTGATTAAGAAAAAAAAGTGAGAGACGTTGCACGTTCTTTGTAGTTCATGAAAATCTTCAATAAAAATTATTTCAAAAAGAAAAGAAAACCATTGTCTCATCCAGGATTACACTTCTTGGTTATGCTAAACTGACAAAGTAGTCTGGGATCTCCCATATACAGTATAATTTCAGGCCCCCAGACCATAGCTGTCAATTTTTCCCTTTTCTTGCGAGGAATCCTATTCGGAATAAGGGAATTTCCCTTTTTTTAAAAAGGGAAAAGTTGACAGCTATGCCCCAGACCACATCTGTCAGTGCAGAAAAAACTGGTAAACCCTGCAGAGCAAGTTCCTGAGACAACACAAAATTGTAACAGACACAGAATACAATCCAGGACAGTATTGATCTATACCTGCTCAATATTGAGCAACAGTATGTGTAAAAAAAAAATCTTACATCTATACAACTGACTCCATATTTCTGATTCAGAATAAGAAATACAGTAGGGTGTGTTTTTTTACAATACTAGAAATCAAGATTTCAGAAATTTTTCAAATCAAATTGCAGAAAAAGTAAAAAACAAAAACCCAGTAACAATGCACAGATATACATGCACTAATGTTTTCACATATAGAATGGTAAAACACTGCCCTTAATTCTTAATTTAGCTTTCAATGTATTAATTTCAAACAGTAGGTACAAAAATTAAGTGAACAGCTTTTCTAATATGAAAGGGAGAACATTTATAAAAACTGTGACTTAAATCTGAATTTCAAAGGGAATGCAAGTTCCACTGGCTCATTAATAAGACATTATTAAACATAACACTTCTAGTATTCCTGTAGAGTTCTTTTTCTATCAGTTTCCCACTAATAAAATGCAAGAGTTTTGAGAGGAAGGATCAGTTTTTCTCATTTCACCTACCTTTCTTTCTCAAAAAACTCCCAAACAAAGCATAATTTCTCTTCCTGCTCTGAGTTATAATTATGTCTTCATTAGTTTTGAATTGCATTATAGTAAGAATCTCTCAATATCTTGGCAACACAAGCATAATGAGTCAGGCTAACAAGATGCAGTTTATATTTTTTTTTTATTTTTTGGAGAGAGATACCAATATCAAAAAGCAAAGCTGAAGCGTCCATGAAAGCGAAAAAGACATGCTCTCTGCTGATTTCCACTCTGCAATAAGGATATTTTACATTGCATCCTATATGACATGGGATGTGTCATGCACCTCCTAGGTATACATAGTTATGGCCTCAGATGTATGGAGAACATAAAAAACCCTCATTGCTAATTGGATACTTGTAATAATTTAGAACAAATTTCAGTGAGCCACTAATTATTTTATTTTGAATGTAATTTATATCTACTTTTTCTCAAAGATTTGAAAGGCCAACAAAGTTGTGATATGAACAATAACTGCAAAAATAGCAGATAAAATATTCAAATATATATAAAAAATGTGCTTAACTACCCATTACTAATCTTATTTTTGTTTGTATGTCAACAGATGCACAAATAATTATGAACAGAGTGGTAGGATACAGGTAAATTATTATTTGATTACTGTATGAAATACAAAGATATTTATACATGATATAAATAACTTGTGAACATATGAACAGTAACTTTAAGCCTGAAACTTTAACATATATTTATTTTAAAAAGCATTAACTCTTGCTCAAAAAGTTAAGAGTTTAACAGGAAAGTGTATTTTCAACTTCCACAAAACAATTGCATAGAAGTATTATTTATTTTTAAATTTTACACCTCCTTCTTGGATTTGTATACCGTATCTTGACACGAGTACATGTGCTCTATAACTGAAGCCCTATTGCGAGCTGGTGCCTATGACTGGGCGATATATCGTCCAAAACCAATTTGAAGTTCACATCGTGATAATAGTTTCATAATATTTGAGCTAGCGAATATATTGTGAATTACTGTGTGTAAGGGCTAGGTGATATCTGGTTTACAACACTGCAATAACTCACCAGCTAAGCGTTGCAATGTTATCAGCAGCTAAACCTCACAATATCACCAGCTAAACACTGAAATCTACCACAATGTCTGAAATAAGAATGGAACTATACAGAAGTGAACAGGACAATGTCCTAGAAACTGCTACTACTTAGGGGTTGAAAATGGATAAATAACAATATTATCAATCATCACATACTGAGTTTCATCAGCAGGCAAGCCAAAATGCATCTCAACAGGACTTTCGGTTTGGGGCTTGGCTACCAAATGGTGGTATTCAGGACATTAGTTGCTGCAGCCTACGAGGCCTCATGGCAGCAACGGAAAGTGGTGGCAGTAAAGGCAGCAGACTTGAGGCTAAAAGAAGTTGACCATACCTGCTCTGTAGCCAGTAAATCTATAATTTCCATGAGGCTAACAGTTTACAGTAATCTCTTCAAGCATATTCAACACAATTCAATTCTAAAGCCCTGAGATACTAGCCACAGTATGTGAAGATGCCACTCAGGGATAAGTTTCACACATTGTATTGCGAACTATGTCTGGAGGAGGAAGAGAAGACGAAGAGGAGGAGGAGGAGGAGGAGGAGTTTGGATTTGATATCCCGCTTTATCACGACCCGAAGGAGTCTCAAAGTGGCTGACATTCTCCTTTCCCTTTCTCCCCCACAACAAACACTCTGTGAGGTGAGTGGGGCTGAGAGACTTCAGAGAAGTGTGACTAGCCCAAGGTCACCCAGCAGCTGCATGTGGAGGAGCGGAGACGCAAACCCGGTTCACCAGATTACGAGTCTACCACTCTTAACCACTACACCACACTGCCGCATTTCTTTGACTGAATACAGTGGTACCTCTCGTTACGTACTTAATTCATTCCGGAGGTCCGTTCTTAACCTGAAACTGTTCTTTACCTGAAGCACCACTTTAGCTAATGGGACCTCCCGCTGCCGCTGCGCCGCCAGAGCACGATTTCTGTTCTTATCCTGAAGCAAAGTTCTTAAGCTGAAGCGTTATTTCTGGGTTAGCGGAGTATGTAACCTGAAGCGTCTGTAACCTGAAGAGTCTGTAACCTGAGGTACCACTGTAATTGTTTGAATATTTTGAACATTGTTCAAAAGGAGCAACATTGCTGATAGTAGATACTTTCTATAGCCAAAGGAAAAACAAGCCTTTTCTGAACAAAACAATATGAAAACTGGTAGAAAACTGTGGCCGAAACAATGCAAATGCCACCAATTTTGAGAAGTGTATGTACTATATTGCTAAAGCTGGAACTGGTTCTAAAACTAGAACACTTAAAAAAATAATCTATCATAGCAGATGGGCAGAATGACTAACTGAGCAAAAAATTAACTGTTCTATACTGATGGTAAATATTTTTGTTTGGTTCATATTGATCAGGTAAATGCTGTATATCCCAAAACTATTACTGTAACATGAAAAAACTAAGGGGAAGATTTTCATCTTTCATTACAAGAAAAAAATCCTGATATCACATCCACCAATTTCATAACCTCACAGGTTACTACTAACAATTAGCATTATTGTAATAATTTATGAATAATCTTTCATATAAATTACAAGGCAATTCACAGCCCTGTAACTTTTTTTAAAAAAATCATTTTAAATATGTACAAATACACCCGTCAGATATCTCCACCCCCCAATTTTGCTGGAAAAGCTTCAAAACAAGAATGTCTTTAATAGCTTTAGAGCCTGTCATATCTCATGGATGCTGTTCCACAAAACAGGGGCAGCCACACAAAACCCTGCTTCAAGTTGCTGTGGATGGGGCTTCCTATTTTACAAACATCTAGGAGAGAGTTCCTTGCAGAACACCGTAACATATTACGTATATAAGGAATAAGGTGATCTGTCAACTAATTGTGTAGGGCCTTATATGCAGTGTCCAAAATTCCCCAGGCACCAGGAGCATTTTCCAACTGGCATGGGTCCCATGGCAACCATGTGGAGATCTCTGGATGCCAGATTGGCGACTGACATCTCCATCTTGCTGGCCCCTTCAGCTTTCTTAAGCAGGTAAGCAGAAGAGGGTATTTATTGGATTTATAACCCACCTTTTTCTCTAAGGATTACACGGTTCATCCGCCTCTGCAGTTAATCCCTACAATGACTCTGTGAGGTAGGTTAAGAGACTGTGAATGGCCCAAGGTCACCCAATGAGCTTCATGACGAGTGGAGATTTGAACCCGGATCTCCCAGGTTCTAGTCCAACACTGTATCCAGTATACCACAATGGCATCCCAGAGTTCTTCTGATATGGGGTAGCTATATAAATTAAGTACATATATAAATATGGGGAAAGCAAAGTGTCACTTTGACAAGGATCTGAAATATTTTCCTTGAAGCTTGAATTTGTTTTATTCTGGATTGTTTTATTTGATGTTTTAATGTGTTATAAACCACCCATATATAGATATAGATATATATGTATATTATCTATAAAAATGAAATGAAAAATAATAATAAATTCCATTTTAAAAGGCACCAAGATATTCCATTGTGTCAACCATTATCTAGGTCTAAGGTGCCATTTGGCAATTAGTTTATATATCTGAGTTTCTAACATTGCTTATATGTTTGTACCAGAACCCTGATTTTAACCTGGTAGCACTAGTTCACCGTCATAAGCAGCCTAACAGCCATGTTTTACGGTAGTAATAGCCTCCACAAGGGTAACCAACCTCAAGGGTAGCCTCACAAACTGCAATGCATTCTAATCCAAACCTGAGGTTACTAGGGCTCTTACAAAACATCTGTTCTAACCCCCTGCTCAATGCAGGAAATTTAGAGCCAGACTATGGCTACCACTCTCCCTCACAATTGGTTTCACTGTTGAACTCTTCTTACAGTTAACAAGTTTCTCCTACTGTTCAACCAAATTCTAACCCCCCCCCCCCAAACCAAAAGCCACTAAATAAATTGGCATGTATTGAATTTAAAATGTGTTGGAATGGAAATCAAAGCGAATCATGGCATTAGATTCAAATATCTAATGAGGGCTCTGGGGTGGGAGAACAGGATTTCTAGGAGGAGTCATAAGAGAAGGAGCAAGCAGTTTAAGAGCAGCAGCAGCAGCAGCAAGGGGCAGCTGAAAAAGTGCATAAACTAGGCACTGTCCATGCAGGGCCAGACTTATTTTGGGTCCCTGTTACTGCCACTCCTCAGCATAGCAGGCAGGTGGTCTCTGTGCCTGTACAGAGACTAGGTGGCTCAGCAAGTGGGAACAGGGTGGGATTGTTGGCCCTCAGCTATTGCCAGCTCCATTATTGTCAGGTACAGCTTCTTTCCTGGGCAGAGGCAAGAACTCATCACTCCTGCTCGATGGCTAGGGTGGAGAAACTGTAACTGATGCTGCCTTTCCTCCTGCAAGTTACCCAAACACCACTGTTAAATGTAGCTTATGCCCAAGATTGCTTTGCTTATTATTTTTGCTGCCAGGCATTAGACCTGCTGGGGGAAGGAGAGACTTTGGGGGCTACCATAGGCTGGGATTGTTCTGAGAATATATTAGCAAGCACCTTTAGTGCCCAAGAGTTCATGGCTAGATATTTCCTCCTGCTGAAACACCCACCCATATTGGGATTCTTTCCCTGTTAAGTCCACAGCTGGCTACTGTAAACTATTCTTTCTTTGAACTTATTAAAACCACCTTTTCCTCAAATCTAAACAGGTACACATTTGACTACACATGCCTGTGTCTTTCCATAAGATCATGAATTCCACGGCCATTTCCTCTCAAAGGTCCCACTACTTTAACCTCTTTCAACAACTCATTATTGTTGAGATTCAATTCTAGGCTAGCCAATCCCCTTGTTCATTCCTCCGCCTTCTAAAAGAAATTCTTGGAGATGCTGTGCTAATTGGAGCCTGTCTCCCAGCAGTTATCAGGGCATTGGGAAGTCCCTCCATACTACTAATTCCTAGAAACATTGGTAATTTGTTTCAAGAAAGCAAAATCCATACATTTTACTTGGTCTGTAGCAAATTCTACTCACCAATTTGTTATTCTTTTCGTCTTAAGTATTTTTGTTAAAATATTCTCTACAGGATTACAATATACAGACTTCTGGCTTTCCGTGCTACTTTAAAAACAACAAAACCTACTGCTACTTCCCCTTTCTGTTGCATCTGTGCTTATTGAAGAAGTTATACCCTTAAATTGCTACATTCCTATCATACAAAACATTCCACCAAGTCTCAGTTACTCCTATAGAGTTATATTTACCTTCCTTTACTAGCAGTTCAAGCTAAACTTGTTTATTTCCTGTACTCTGTACATTAGGTTTAAGGTATCAAAAAGCCTTTGATACTGTTTGTCCAGTCCTCTTACCCTCTTTTCCAGCAAAACCACTAGGTCACATTTTAGTCAATAAGTTATATACATAGCATAACTACTTCAGGTTGCCAACACTGAGTCTTTGCTGTGCACCCTCTTAGCTCTTGTTGACATCCCGATCTCTGCCGCTGCTGTTGCTTCACCAATTTTCTTCTCTTCTCTTATTGCTTCCCTGAGCTTCTGTTACATGATGCTGTTTCAGCCTGCTGGTGAAGAGGACAATGGGTGGCAAGAAGCCCCAGCCCCAGCTAGCTTGCCACAATCTCCTAGTCTCTTCTGGTACAGTATCAAATGGTAGGTTTAGCTGCCCCAACTAAAAGTAATATTTAATCATATACAGGAAGGCATCAAAAACCTTCTAGAAGATAAAGAAGCCAATGAAGGACCACAACAGCAAGCAGCCATCAAAGTTTGCTTTTCTACATGCCCTCATCATACAATCATTGCAAGTGAGGTCCAAACCTATTTTCAAATATGATATTCTGTTCACATGTTCCTGAGAGAGACCATAGAAATAAAACTTGTTAAAACTAAACAGTTCAGTCACTCTTAAAGGGGGTCAGATGCCTGTACTCCCAGAGAAACACGCTTAACCTTGAATCACCTCTAGCTGTAGTCTTGATCATAGCTGTTGAGGTGCGCATTCCACAGAAACTACCGGTAAGTCCTCAGGCTGAAGGAGGTATTTCTGAGACTACAAGATAGCCACACTACCATTTCTGAAACTAAGTCCTCTTACACTAATTCAACAGAGCTAGACAGAGGTTATATGTACAGTACTTATTTAATTGAAGTTTATAGTTCATTCTCTACCAAAATTCTGAGTGACTGACAACAAAAAGAAAATACAGTGGTACCTCAGGTTACATACGCTTCAGGTTACATACCTTCAGGTTACAGACACCGCTAACCCAGAAACAACGCTTCAGATTAAGAACTTTTCTTCAGGATAAGAACAGAAATCGTGCTCTGGCAGCGCAGCGGCAGGTCCAATTAGCTAAAGTGGTGCTTCAGGTTAAGAACAGTTTCAGGTTAAGAATGGACCTCCGGAACGAATTAAGTATGTAACCAGAGGTACCACTGTAAATTGAATGCAATAGAATGCAACAATGAAAACACATCATCATCATTAAAATTTGTATACAGCCCTATACCCGCAGGTCTCCATATATATATGGCATAAAACGGTGGCAGAGTAAAAACAGTTTAAAGGTAAGATTATATATTTATAGAGGCAATTTGTGAGGGAGACACCATGGTTTGTTTTTCATGAAGAAATCAGCACAAGCCTTGGCTTCTGCGTGGAGATTTAAAGCTTGCTTCAAGTTTGATCAAATCATGGTTTGATAACCTGCTTTGGTAAAAAGAAAAACCTATGATTTTCATAAACCACTGTTTATTAAATTCAGATGCAACAAAGCATAGTTTGCTGCCAACCATGGAAAGAAGTTTGAAATTTTATCCCAGGGAAGCATGTAAGCCTGATGCCCATTCCTGATAATGCATGTAACAAACCATGGTTTGCTGTTACTGAACCAAATCAATTATCACACTGCAACCATGCACGAGTTCCATGCACCTGTATGAAGTCCCTTTACTCCTGTCTTTGTACATGGGAGTTAATAAGCTAAGATGCTGCATATTTAACTATAACTTTCAGTTATGTGCAAACTGGTAAATGACGGTTAATGGCTTCCAAACAAGCCAGGATATAATGCCTTGGTCCAAAGTTGGCTTTCAAATTCTGGCTTGTTTTAAAATTAAATTAGAATATTGCATCATTGGAAAACACATTGGCACAGGTAAATATTCATTATCATCTGCTCAGGACACTTCCTTTATAGTAGTTGTTGTGGTGGCTGCAATTATAAATCTATGGCTTAGTCAGTGAGTTCTTTGTCTTTGTCTGGAGCCACCCACCACATGGAAAACCATGTGTCACTGCTACTGTTTGGTGGTGGTGGTGATATAAGGCAGCTTCTCGTCAGATGGCTCCAGACAGCTTTCTACATCAAGCAATTTAGGCTGCAACCCTAAACAAACACTCATACTAGGGGGGCACTCATACTAGGGGGGTTAGTTTCATTCTACTCCATAGGAACTTCCTTCTGAATAAACTTGCTTAGGATTGTGTGGCTGCCCCACAGATCTGTGGAACTGCCTCCCACAGGAAATTCACCATAGAATCCCGAGCGTTTCCTTAAACAATACAACAACATATCAGTTTATTGTGAGGACCATGCCTTTACACAAATATCTACACAACAATGTTAAAATACATTGCATACTGTCCCAGCAAAACCCTCATCCCACAAAACAGAAAGAAAAGTACAACAAGAACAAGTTAAGAAGACAATGAAAGGGTCTTTTATTTGTCATCCAGAAATCTTTCCCTGGCTTTCATGGCCTTCATATACAAAAACTGCTACCATGTGGGAAATCCATGGGTTAGCATCAACTAACAAAATTTTTACTCTATCTCCCACAGGAAATTCACCATAGAATCCTGAACATTTCCTTAAACAATGTAAGCAAGCTTTTAGTAGATAGGAATAGGCAGAGATACAGTGGCATTGTAAAAAGACAAACACCACCATTCCATAAGCCACTCCAACCAGAAATTACATTAACATAAGCAAAACTGGCTGATATATCACTACAAATATGTAGCTGCAACTCATGAGTTAATGAATATAAATATAAAGTAAATAAGGAAAAAGAATCACCTTTTGTTGCTTTCAGCTGTGGGCAAATTCTATTTATTTAAAACTTTTACAGCCCACATCTCCTTGCACTCAAGATAACTAGTAACAACATCAGCTCTACAAACAATGTTAAAGCACTACTTCACAAATAAACTGCACATTTGATCCAGTCTCCTCGCACTACTGCACTTGCCTGCCTTTTTTTGAATGTTGCTACAGCCACCACTACTGGCGTTTCTAGTTAGGGACATGAAGTGAAGTACTACAGCAGCTGGCTGAAGCTGTCTCACCTCACACTTTAAGACTTCACTTTGTATTAAACGAACAAAAGAGAGAGCGTGGATGCAGGTACAGTTGCTAAAGAAGTGCCCTCCATTTCTCTGTATAAAAACAGTAGCAGCTGCCACAACAAAAGCGTCAGAGGAAAGAAAGTAGGGCGAGTAATATGGGAAGGCCACCAAAGGTAAACATCAGAGAAGGATAATACAGTGGAACCCCGGGTTACGCACGTGATCCATTCCGGGTCACCGTGTGTAACACGGGCGTGCGTAACTCGAACGCACATTTTAAAAAACCGAAAAACCAAAGTCGCACGATTTGATCGTTTCTGTGCATGTGTGAAGTGCGCAGAAGCATTCTGCGCATCTGGCGGTTGCGCGCACTCCGGAAAACACTTCCGGGGTGCAGGAGTGCGTATCCCAAACGTACGCAACATGGAGCGTACGCAACACGAGGTATGATTGTAATGCAGTTTCTAACTTAGCTGCTCACCCAGAGGTTGTAGCTTCTCATCTTGGGCATATGATGAACCAAATAAATGAGTGAGTGTGAGTGTGTGTCTATGTATATGTCACATATGTGCATGTACACACAAACAAACAAAAATGTATTCCACCCCTAGAATACATTCACATGTAGGAATAAACAGGCGAATAATGCATAGCAGTCAATGTTTACCAACAACTGTAGCTTTATGCCACATATGTATGAATATGGAAATAATGTTAATGACATGCACCTAAACAGGCAAATTGGCTGAAAACCTAAAGCACACTATACATTTTAAAATACAGTATCAGTACAGGCAACAACTGACTAAAGTGCACACTGCAGTGACCTGGAATTAGGAGGGGAAAGGGGTGTAACAGGACAGAGCAGGTTTATGTGTGTTCCACCATCACACACAACGACCCAGAACACAACCCCTGTGCAAATCAGGGGCTGCCTGTACAAGTTATTCACCTCTGAAATATGCATATGGAATTGACTTTGGCTAAAGTTTCCATGCATTCATAGACAAAAGAAGTATCATTGTACACAAGCTTAGCTTTTCCTTCATTTCTCTTGGACTCACTATCCATACATAACCTTGGTGTTGTCCTTGTTTCACAACTCTCATTTTGCCTCCCATATCTCCTGTGAGAGTTTCTCTGCCTATCACCGTCTCCCACACATAGACTGCAGACCTTACACTGTTTACTCCACATTTTAAAAAGCAGCTTATTCTATTGCTTTCTAAGCAATAAGCCAAAAGGATAATGCTTCAGGGCCATTTCCTCATTTGTGAATAACAAAGCAAAGCATAGCCATACACATCACCCACTATTCAGTAGACACTTTCTAGTCATTTCAGAAGCTGTTTAAAAATACTCACTGAAACTACTCATTTCATACCAATAAGCTTAAATCTTTCCACAAGTTCATCAGCAGAATTATGAAAATCTATTCTCTTCATTTAAATCTATCTTGCTATTAGATCTTGGCCTGGTTTTCCAAATCCAAGTAGGAAATGTTCTGGCTCATCAATATTTTAACCATGAAAGTTGTTGAGGTAGAAATGGAAAAGGGTATAGCACAAAAGTAAAAAAGAAGTTCAGGTTGCTTTCTCTAGCCTTACTCTTTCAGCAATACACAGATCATATTTTTTTAAAAAAAAAACAGGAGTGGAAGGAATCTTAGAAAATTGTGTATAAAGAAAAGAGTTAATACATAGACACAGCTGGCTTACCTTTTCAAAAGGAAAAGGTATGTACCACAGCTTCACCTTACTGCATCCCAAAGGGTCTATATCTGCTCTTAGTTCAGCTGCTCTGAACTGTTTTGAGAACAGATCACTGCACCCCATAATGGCAACAGGATTCTGCACACCTGCACAAGCATATAATAGCAGATCTCAACATGATGCCAAATCATGCTAGCTCTCAAGCAACTACTTGGGAAGGAGATGACTGTGTATGAAGTGCAGCAAATTCTGAAAACAGTTGCTAAAATCAGATGTATGTAGAGCAAAGGGGAGGGAAAATCATATCTGAATCCTTCCTTTTTCTTCTGCACTGCCAGGTGGGAGAGTGGATGAGGGGGGGAGAAACTTGCTAGTTTTCATTTCTGAAGCAGAGCTGTTCTAAAGGCAGAAGAAAACAGGCTTGAAACAGACTGAAGGTTTACGCTTACTAACAATAGCCACAGTAACAACAACAACTACAACTCTGCTTGCAGCCCACACTTCCTACATGCAACCAAGTGTTATTAATGGAATGAAGAAATTATCCCAATTCTACCACATGCTCTGGACTGAATTAAGAAATCCCAATTCTACAACTTACCTTCTAAAGAAAAAAAAGAAAGTGTACTAACTGGAACCTTAATTTTCCACCAGACATAATAGCATCTCCACAGCCTCCCCTCCAAAATTCTCCAAGTAGTTCGCTCAATAAGAGTTTTCACTGACAATAGCCTATACAGCCTAAAATAAGCCACTCTTAAGGCCACAGTCCTGAGAGGAAACCCCATTGAACTCTGCAGGGTTTACTTTTGAGTAAGCATGCACAGTGGCACCTCAGGTTACAAACACTTCAGGTTACAGACTCCGCTAACCTGGATATAGTACCTCAGGTTAAGAATTTTACCTCAGGATGAGAACAGAAATTGCACAATGGCGGCGCAAGAGCAGCAGGAGGCCCCATTAGCTAAAGTGGTACCTCAGGTTAAGAACGGTTTCAGGTTAAGAACGGACCTCTGGAACGAATTAAGTTTGTAACCAAAGGTACCACGGTATAGGATTCTAGATTCAGGTAGGTTGCCGTGTTGGTCTGATGCAGTTGAAATAATTTTTTTTAAAAAAAGGCTTGTACTAGAAAGGATTGTAATTAGACAAGAAGATGTCGCAGTAGGCTCTAACTGCTAAAGAAGACTATGAAAATTCTTTTAAGAGGTTGTTCATGAAACCACAGATCTTAATTTTGAAGACGTTACTGGCAGAAATTCAATATAACACCTGTTTGTAAATGAAAACTATGCCAATTTGTTATCATGCTAATATATTAGCAAGTATAGTTAGAATTTCTTTGGTTTACAAGTTTTTTTTAAGTAATACTGAGGAATAAGCAAGACCAACTAATAGCAACATTTATATTTATTACTCATGTTTAGCGGGGGGGGGGGGGAGAATAGTGAATATTCTAGCACCAGCTAGATTAAAATGAGACAGCTTTATAGATTTAGTAAAATCTCGTGAAATCTTTGCAGTTACCGCCTAATCTAAGCCCACCAATCATGGGCATCCACAGGACTTTTCCTGTGGAGAAGCTACATAAAATAATATTTTATATATAATTTGGTATATCTAAACCACCCTCATCCTTCACCTTCATCAAAGAACAGGTTTACCATTTCTAGATCTGGTGACTGAGCTGTTGCCTGGTAGACCTACCCTCTGAAAAACTTGTATTCCAGGTCTACCCTTCCCCTCCTTCTGCCTACTTCGCAACAGGTAGCTCCGACGCCCATCAGCCTGGCACCCAGTTCTTTCCATGGCTCCCTTCGCCCCTATCAGGCTAAATTAATTACACTGCCCCTCCCTCCCCTGCACATCTCTAACCCTCCCCCTGCCCCCAAAAAATCCTCTCAACATGAATGGACTACACTTCAGGATTGTCATACTCTAGCCCAGGGGTCGGCAAACTTTTTCAGCAAGGGGCCGGTCCACTGTCCCTCAGACCTTGTGGGGGGCCGGACTATATTTTGAAAAAAATAATGAACGAATTCCTATGCCCCACAAATAACCCAGAGATGAATTTTAAATAAAAGCACACATTATACTCATATAAAAACACCAGGCAGGCCCCACAAATAACCCAGAGATACATTTTAAATAAAAGGACACATTCTACTCATGTAAAAACACCAGGCAGGCCCCACAAATAACCCAGAGATGCACCTATATATATAAAAATGTAAAAGGTGGATGTTTGTGACCGATCAATCTTCTCCGTAACCGCTTGACCGATTCCGTTCAAATTTGGACACAACGTTCCATGGCCATATGGGAATGTTTGTATGTGCTTACATTGTACAGATGGCACACCTTTCACAGGTAAAAATGTGATTTTGTGCAAAAAAAAATAGTGCCCTCCGGTGGATGTCAAAGACCACATATCTCATTTTACCTCCACACCACACCACACCACATGCACCCCCACCCCCTCCTACGTCACCACCCCTCCGCTCCCCAGCGCCAAGTTGAGCAAGTCTGGGTCCGGCCCAGAGCACAATTTTACCGTGGAGCTTGAACAGAGGAGGCATCAGTGTCAGCGGCAGGAGCGGCAACTGCAGCAAGGAGGGCTGCCAGAGACCCGCCACCCTTCAACTTTGCCCGATTCCTTCTCCTCTGCTGCCCGGTCGGCCCAGCCCGGCTCCTGGCGTGAAGAGCATGCAGCTCAGGTGGCAGAAGCACTGCCTTTGATGTGCTGACGGCGGCCCGGCCCAGCGAGCTTGAGTGGTTCCACACAGCAGAGACCCCAGATACGCTCTTACCCCGTGCGAGACCAGGCTTCGCCGCACGCCGACGTGGAGGCCCCAAGAAGGCCACCCCACCACTACGGCTCTACCACTGAGATTGGTCCAGCTATGCACATAAAGGCCACACAGAGGCCACCGCCGCCGCCCTGCCAGGTAAGCACCACGGGACAGGCTCCAGCTAGCCCCTTACCCTGCGCGGGACCAGGCTGCGACACCCACTGACGTGCAGCCCCCGAGAAGGTCGCAAGTAGCCCGCGGCCCCAGCCTCCATCCTGTACAAGTGGGCCGTGAAGCTCTATTCTGGGGCCTAGGCGGCCGCAGCTCACCTTCCAGGAAGGGAAGAGGTGGCGGGGTGGTGCGAGGTACACAGAGAGTAGGTCTAAGGCGCGGGGCTGAAGGAACGAGTGGGGCCGTGGTCGAGTCGGAGGGAGATGGTCTGCAAGGAGATAAGATGCCGGCAGCAAGGAAGCCTGAGGGAGAGTGCTGGGCGCCATCTTGAATTACTTACATTGTACAGATAGCACACCTTTCACAGGTAAAAAATTGATTTTATGCAAAAACAATATATCGCCCTCTTTGCCATTTTTCCATGTCTCCCCCCCCCCACTTTCCTTCTCCTTTCTCAGCTTCATCAATCTCCTTTAATACCTGAAACATAGGTCGTCATACTTGTGCAACAAAAGCAACACAACGTGTAATTACAAAACAAACTCAGGAACAACGGTCATCACGAAATGAACAACAAAGACAAAGAATGACTCAAATGTGTACCAAGGAAACACCAGATCAACATGAAACCACACGTCAGGATGCACGCTTACAAACACAAGAAACGCGTTTCCAACTTTCACACAAGTCAATAAGCCACAGCAACGCCTGGCCGGGTCAGCTAGTTTTAAATAAAAGGACACATTCTACTCATGTAAAAACACACTGATTCCCGGACCGTCCGCGGGCCGGATTTAGAAGGCGATTGGGCCGGCCTTGACCCCCGGGCCTTAGTTTGCCTACCCATGCTCTACCCTAACTGCCCTTTTCCTGCAGCAGAACAGCTATACCACTTTGGTTATGCTGCAAGGCTGATGTACTCCACTCTCTTTAAGTCACAGCCCCTGCAGCATGAGTATAATAATAATAATAATGGGTTTTATCTGCACTGGTAAAGCAATTTTTAAAATGTTTACAGACACATGGGAGAAGAGAGAATCACATTTCTTTGTATGAAATAAGACCAGATTTAGTAAGATCAGGAACTCCTTTCTTTGGTACTACCTTTTGTTTTGGGCTGACACACAGCTCCCCAGTCATTAAACCCCAGATAGCTGAATGGTTTGCCATGCAGCATCAAACACTTCCCCACCAGGGAAGACCAGTAGAAAAGGCTTTAAAACAAACCAAGAAATCCCTTCTTTAGAGACTCTAGACAATGCCGGTTTCGCTCTAGCCTTCTCCTTGCCTAGTTGGACAGATCTGTTTTACTAAAAGTTAATCATTGCCTAGGACTTCATTCACTGGCTAAAACACTGTCAGGGGGGAACAGGCTACTTTCTCACAAAACAAGCCAGGAGCAGTGCCTCCATGTTTTGCTTTACAACTCAGGTTCTACAAAAGTTAGGCACTGACCAAAGTGGGCATGGGGACATTAATTCTGTGGAGGCCAACAACTTGTAATAAAGGGAAAGTAACTAAAGAATCACACACAATTAGACTGTAGTTTACTTTATGGAGCAAGTACTAAGTTATAAATTGATCTTCTTAGCTAGTTGGCAGGAGCTGGATTCAAGTTTGTCGCTTTAAAAGCCACTGTGTTAATTCACCTTTGCATAGATCAATGAGCATGTTCATTGGCATTGGTAAACAGGGCTTCTGTGTGTTCTGGCACCTGTCACAGTGACCCATTGCACCAGAAGCGGTTTAGTCATGCTGGCCACATGACCCAGAAAGCTGTCTGTGGACAAACGCCGGCTACCTCAGCCTGAAAGCGAGATGAGTGCCACACCTATAGTCACCTTTGGCTGGACTTAAATGTCATTGGCATTAGTAGGGATATTTTTCTGATCTCATTGACATGAACTGACAATAGAAATTTTAATAAGACATATGAAACATAAACGGACAATTACGAAGCCTCTAAACATTAATGGAGAAATGTTTACTTGTGGTGTGTTGTAGACATTTTTGTCCCAATTTACTATTATATTATACTATATAATATTCTAGTAAATTTGTATTGGAAACTAGTATAAAACATGGGCCTTTCCCCATGGTACAGTGTATCATATAGATTTGTTTTCCAAACCCTTTCAGATAACTGTTAGAAACACAGAAGGGTTTTTTAAACAAAAATTATAGTATGTTTCAATGGAACAGAAAGATCTCACAAAATCAGAATAGTCTCGCTTGGAGCCAAAGTTCTTGGACCACCAAAAAACTTTTGCATTAGTGCAGCAGCTGAATATTCAAATGCTTCTGAACGCAGAATCTTTTCCCATCAAGAGTCTTAAGGAATACTGCGCAGAAGCACCGAGCAAAGAAAACAATCTTCAAGAGTTCACTAATAAAAGCAACAGTTACATTTTATATCAATTAGCATTTTTCAGTTATAAACCTTAGATGCAGGTATGTATGAAGATGAGAAGGAAGCTCCTCTCATGATAATGTAATACATTAATGCTCCCATAAGTCCCATTATATCTGAGAGTATACTGAACTCTCATAATAAGACATATGCATTATGTGGGGAAAGGGTTTGAAATAAGTACCTTCAGCAGCATTTGGAAATGCTACAAAGGCCCATTTGATCTTACTGGTAGTTTTAGTATTATCTGAAGGTTGTAGTCCTATATACAATTCTCTGAAGCGAGCTACACTTTACTTCTGAAGAGATATGCATATGATTACACTGTAAAACTTCTAAAAGCATGTGTGTTACAGAATAAGCTAAAAGGAGGTAGGAAATGAAGATTTTACAGGACAACACATTTCATTCTCCAGTTTTTCAAGGTTTCCCTGTTTTGCTACAGTTGCAAAGCCTTGAAAACCTTTTGGCTAGTCAAAAATCAGTATTAAACAATCTCACATTAATTACCCTGAAACGACTTAGCACTGACTAGCTGACTAACCCAATATAGCAGCAGTAATAATTTGCTGTTAATAAGCAAAATTAGTTTTCCAAGACATGTCCCAGCAAAACTAACTACTTGAATATACCATCTCAAAGTAAATAAATTTTACACCACACTAAAACACAGTGATGACAGTGAGGCTATGCAAAAACCAGCATTTGTAATCATGTAGCATTACAGAACCTCACAGTGATCCTAAGCAAATTTACTTGGAAGTAGGACTATTGTTTCAATGCAAGTTCATTTGAAGTAATAAACATGAAACATGATAATAATCACAGTCATCATAAGTTTGCTCAATAGTCTTGCAAGGCACAAGAGTCTATGAGTGAGCTCACTTTGTCCCACTGTTTAAAAAGTGTGGCAGTGGGAAGAAAGGGGCGTGCCAACCCACTGGGACAACTCCACTGCTTTTGTGAAGTTCTGAACTCCTTGCCCTGAGTTTGGACTCCATCAGACTATTGCTTCTAGTCTGGCTGGCCTCACCTTTCCTGTCATCTAGTCTGAGAGCTAATGCTCAGGCCCCTCTCTCTTTTTTGCCTCAATAAAGGTTTATTCTGTACACTTAAAGAGAGGCTCTGTCAACATGGGCTGGACAGGAGTCAGGAAAACAACAAAATAATATCTCTCACACACTATATAATTTACAAATCAATTGATTTCATAGAGACTGTATATAAATTTAAAAAAAACTATAGCTTGAGCTGAACTTGATTACAATAATAATCTATTAATCACAGTAAATTGCTTCTAGGACTTATTTTTTTAACATTTTGATACTGTATGTGCTGGTTAAAATATAACATAAATTTACCCATTGAACCCCCCCCCCTTGCATTTCTTGTAATGCAATATCTTATGCAATATTTTTTCCCAGGGTATCCAACATTAAGCCCCCTGGAGGTTGAAGACTACAGCTTTCATCATCCTTGACTAATGCTGCTGAAACTAATGGGAGTTGTAGTTCAAAACATCTGAAGAACACAATGTTGGCTGTCTCAGTTCTCTGCCATACATTCATTTCCTGTCTCCTAAAAGATTTTATATTTTTTCCATAACCAATGAAATCTGATCAAATATATCCATCTCTGCCAAAAGCTCTTAGTTCAATGCTGAATATTTTTCCTGCCAATTGTAAGTTGAAAAACTTAGCAAATTCATTAAATGGAAGGTATTCTACAAAAACTTAAAGAAAAATTAATAATCAAAGAGGGTAAGAAGTTATATATTTGTCTAGTAGACCAGCCTCATGCCCCTGGTCAACTAACAAGGCCCAATAATATGTCATCTTACTTTAGTTGGTTTCAAATTTACAATGTAGCAAGTTGAAATAAATACAATGTGATCCCGCAGATGTTTACTCAGAAGTATGCTTCACTGGGAATTATTTGTAGGCAAGTGTGTTGAGGAATGCAGCCAACTCAGTTTATTTGCCATATTTATAGACTGCCCAAATGCCCCAGGACAGAAATGCAAAAAATTAAAATAAAAAATGAATAATAATATTAAAGACCAAGCAACATAAATTCCATACAAATAAAACAGCAGCAGCAGCAATAAGAATTCATTCCATTCTATCTCACCTTTGCCCGAAGACTGAGCAACAATGTGTGCCAGTTACATTATCAACTGTTGCTTCAGTGATATCGCTACCAACTGGGCTTATCCAACATCTAGGATAAGCCTTTCACCTAAATTTTGACATTTTGAAATATCAAAACACTAAAAAGCCTTGCTAAAATCAGGTGTGTGTGTATATATCTATATACTGAGAACAGGTTTACCATCAAGAAGCCATATCATAATCGATAAGAAATGTTCAAGGGAAGTAAAATATTACTAGATTCAAAATATTTTCCCACTATGCCTAGGCAGAGAAAAAGGAACAACCCTCCAAATGGCTTAAGAGCCTAAGACACCAATCAAGATTAGGACCGAAAAGCAAGGGCTATAGTAGTAACAATCCCATAAGTGCATGTTCAGACAACACTCTAAGACAAACTTTGGCTTAGTTCAGCATAGCAATGAAAAGGGCCAGGGTTGGGAAAAGCAACAGCAATCTTGAATTATTTGCGAGATCCTGGTAAAGCCATGGTTTGGCTTTCCATGTTGCGCAAACCAGGCCTTTAAAAAATAACTAAGAAGTTGTCTCAAGAGGCAATATGTTGCTCACCACTAATTTCTTCCAATCAAATTATTGGTCCCTGTGCTACAAGAATACATGTCAGCTGGCACTATGAAGCCATACTAGTTTTTCATTTGTTTCCCCCTATCAGTTCATGAAGAAAAAAATGCTTCCAGTCAAAACTTTAACTAGGCTCACATGTGCAGTTATAATTAGTATGCTGCTGTCCTATACCAATTAAGTTGTGACAGGGGACTCAAAGATAGCCTTGGTTAACAGGCTATGCAGGAAAGACATCCATTCTTATTCCATATACAGTAGGCAGAAATATCACTCAGATTTGGAAAGCATGTAACAAATCTGATTCAATGCTTTAGTTAACTTTAAAACAAAAATATGCAAAAAGGAATATTTCATTAAATCACTCCTACAATCTGTGTACTCTAAGTCCATTTTCATGCAAAAGAATGGCTCGTGTTATATCCAGTGTAATTTTATGTCCCATAGTCAGTAACATTTTGCTTGCAATTTGATTTCACAATTCAGTAGAACCTGCTTTTAAACTACTGTCCTATTTCTTGGTTTAAACTTTCCTTTGTTAAATTTCATACAGTTGATCTCAGCTACATCTACCTGTAGTACTCGAGTCAGCCAATTTTCTCTAATGTATTTCCACTTTCACATTTATGGAAGCTGCTCTCATGCTAATAACTACATAATAAGCCCAACTACACATATTAACGTCTTTTCACTAGGAAACGTTGCTAGACTTCTAATAATTTTGTTGTTCTCTTATGGTGCTGTACAAGTTTGTCCCAAAGAAAAAATGTACTAGGGCAAAAAGTAACCAGGCACTGTTATTTTGTTAAGGCGAAACTGAGAGACTGGGACAGCCATTCTTGCTCTTCATATTTCTGACCTGTTCAAATTCAAATTGTTGCTTTACAACAAAATTTGGGTATGCGTAAGGATCCCTCAGCACTCTCCTCACCTTACCTCTGCATGCTCCATTGCTGCAGGCACTCTCATCCAGCCCTGCTATGCTGTAGGAAGTGAGCCAGGCTGGAAGAAAAGTGCTACAGTACAAGCAATAAAGCAAGGTAAGGTCAGCTCCCCATCAGCAATCCAAATGGTTTGCTGAAAAAATTATGACTCCTGCTCTCCCTGCTTTAGACATTAACAGGGCAGCTGTGAACAAACAAACATGGCTGCAACCATGACATATAGAAGAAATTCAGCTTCAACTTTACAGATTCTCATAACAAGCACCTTTAGTTTGGATTTAGATCCCAGGAACAGAGACGCAAGGCCCCAGCAGTGAGGAACCTTAAGCCCAAGGACCAAATTCAGCACTCCGATTCTCACCATCTGGCCCACAGGACTCTCCACAGCTCACAATCCCTCCACTGCCACACCCCTCTCCCCATGCCACACCTCTCAATGGCTCTGCTTTGCACCCGCAAGGAGTGGGTCCTTGCTTGCCTGGATGGAGCATAGAGAAGAGTGTGTGTAGAAACTAGCCTACTGTACAAAGCCCTACCTCCTTCATTAGCAGTGTTAGAATCTCAGATATATAAGCTAGGTGCCAAGTGGATCATAAACTAGGGTTACAGTTGCCAAAATGGAATGTCTAGCTGCCATTTTTTGGGCAAGATGGCTCCAGTGTCTTATTTTTCAAATGATGAACTGTCTATCAGTTCAACATCTGGCGAGTTTAGATGACCACCTTGAGCTAGGTTAAGAACTTTGATTACCTGAGGAAGAAAGGTCACTTTATCCAGGGACAGTCAACATATGTACCTACTGCCCTATTTCTACCTCTTTTTCTTAATGGTGACATGGACCACTCATAATGTAAGAATATTCTTCACAACTGTGAGCAGGACAATGGGGTAGGGTAAGCGAAGACAAGCTACAACAATTAACTATAATGTTGTCCATTGCTCTTGCTCAGAATAAGCATTTTGGTTCCTGAGATTCATTCTGATTGTGCAGATAAAATATAACCAATATAATTCTACAGGATATGGTATTTGTGTGTGAAAACAGTCAACATTCAATGATCCCCAGGCATGCACCTCCAGATGGTAGGCGTCATCCTGGCACCCAGGCACCATCACTTAGTCGCAAGTGGCAGATAGTCCAGTGCAAAATGCACCTTGCTAATTTTGAACACTTGATTGTTAGAGGTGATATGCATCTCAATACCAGTTGATGGGAATCACAGGTAGGGACAGTGCTGTTTTCACTTAGGTTTTGGTTATGGGTTTCCCAGGATGAAGAAAATCAAGGTGGGTTGTCAAACTTTCCCCCTCCCAAAAAAATATTACTATTTTTGAAAACAATTCCAGCAGTATGCCAGCTACATTCTGCCAGGAACACTAGCAAGATCAAGCTCCACCATAGTTACTACCAGTAGTTATAACTACTGAACTGTATAAGAAACTTTTCATGCGCAACATGGCACAGTACCATTTAGAAGTATCACCCCTGTGATGCAAAATCCTTTATGTCTATATAGATTTAAGCTGCAACAAGTTCAATGGGGATCACTGACCAGATAAATGGATATAGGATTGCACCCTTAAGGGCTCGTCTATATCAGTGTTTTTCAACCACTGTTCCGTGGCACACTAGTGTGCCGCGAGATGTTGCCTGGTGTGCCGTGGGAAAAATTTGTTTATTTGATTCCTATTCAAGAGAATTACTTTATATATAGTCAATATAGGCACAGAGTTAAATTTTTTAACATTTTCTAATGGTGGTGTGCCTCGTGATTTTTTTCATGAAACAAGTGTGCCTTTGCCCAAAAAAGGTTGAAAAACACTGGCCTATATAACCAAACACCATGGTTAGTAAGAAAACAGGTACTACTAGCATATCCCCTTCACCCACTGTTCATTTACTTCCTCCCATGTAAATTAACTTTTAAACATCAATTGACACAAAGTAGTGAGATTACTATGTTAGTCACCAGTGCCACCAATGCTACCTAGATGCACTGACTAGGGACATTTTCCCTCTTGAAACAGTGCATTACAAGTAGCAGACAACAAGTTCAGATGAGCCATCTTCAACTACACCATGGATTCCTCTAATACATTTACTGGGGATGTTTGCTTCAGCCACCGAAGCATGGAAGCAGAAGTGGCAGCAGGCAAGAAGAGATGAAGCAAAGAGACAGGAAGCAGTGAGGTGGCAGGGGCAGAGAATATTGTAGCACAAGCAAGAAGGAGCAATTCATAGAAATAAGCCACATACCATAATGACACACACACACATTCTACCTGAACACCAGAACACAGTCTGGGGCACAGGCCACATACAGGCCAATATAGTGGTATTCATGCATTAGATTTGTAATGGGCAGAGGGGAGAGAAGCAGTCTGAAATCAGGAGACCAACTACTGAAAAGGGGGTATTGTTTTTGTTTGTTACTATGTTATGCATTTTTGTGTTTTATATTTGAAAGCCGCCCTGTGGTCCTCAGATGAAGAACAATATAGAAATTTAACAACAATAACAATAATATATTCAATTTCATGCTTGAGTCCTGACATTTTTATCCTGGGTAAATGAGGGGTTGCTTTTATCAAAATGCATATACATTTGCTATTTTCAGTTCATATACCACGGACACATTATAAAACCACCTGCTTTATAAGGGCATTTGCATGATGCAGAAATTCACTGTAGGATCAGGATTTAAATTTGCACATTTAAACATAAAGTTCATTTGACAATGTATTACTCAATTCCTAGCTAACCAAATCCAATGTTCCATACTAAAGAATTTTATCACTATGTCCTCAGTTTAGTTCTGTCATTTTTACTATTATTATATCTCCCTCAACTTTCTTACTATAATCTTGTTTTTCCTAAGTTTTACATAGTAAACTGCTACTGGAAATGGTTAAACCAAGTTCAACTATAATAATTCAATTTTTATATTTTAGATTTCCCTAAAAGCCTAAAAAATAAATCTGTACTTATTGCTGCAGGTACAAAATAAATACTTTTTAAAACGAAAGCAAGTTATTTCTATACTCAATAAGGTAGGGGTAGCTAACTAGTAACCCTGCAGATATTGTTCAGCCTCCCAACTCCCATCAGTCTTAGACAGCACAACCAATGGTCAGTAATGATGAGAGCTGAAGTCCAACTTTATCTGGAGAGCCAAAAGTTAGCCACTGCTGTTGCAAATCACATAGCTGATTTCATATGATCCCTTCCCAACCCTGAAACTGTTCACTTATGTTTATTTTGATCAAACATCCACCTATCAACTCAGTTCTTTTGCAGAGCATAAAATTAGGCTCAGAGAACCCAGTATAAGCAGACGCATGCCTGCTTCCTCTGTTGTGGGAAACTGGGCATGCCTACAATCAAAAAGTCGCTGTTTACTGTTGCTTTGGTGTGTCTGTTGGTAGAAGATAACTTTTGTTATACTGTTTTGAGTGGCTGCATCAATGCTATCAATATTATTATTTTGAAAATTTGTATACCACTTAAGCAGTTGTCTCTAAGCTTTCTTGAGTTGTTGCTTTTGGGGAGAAGCAAAGCTGGCTTCCAGCCTAAGGGTTATGGAATGCTCAAGCTGGGAGCTGAAGCACTGGATTTTTGAAAGCAAATCTTAGCTTTATCTTCATTCTGTTGGGTGCTGTAGTGGCTGTTGCAATGCAGAACTTCTGCAAATTCAGAAGATAAATTCTGACTGAAGGCTAAGAGTCCAATCCAAGATGGATACTTTCAAGAATGAACAGCTCCCATTACCACCAAATCACAGTAGTAGCTGCAATTTTGCGCTAGCACAGCAAATGCCTGGGACACTATTGCTGCAACAACGCAAGAAAGTAACACCACCAGTGCAACTGTGCCAAACATTGCTTTTCAAAACAGGACTGAACAGTGGCAAAGAAAAACAATCCTATCCATATTAAACTAATGTTAACACCAAACCACAAAGTATTAACTTAGTGACGTGTTGAGCACCCTAGTCCACATACAATTGCTAGTACAATTGTGCCAATTCAAAGCATTCCTAGGACCAGCCACCGAGCCACAAAAAATTGAAGTTTAAAAATGTATGGCAATGAATCAGAGCCTGATAATAAACATTCTTCTGTAGTCTCTGATTCTCACCTGCAGGCCCACAAATGGAGCTTTATGCATGAATTAGTTAACAACTCTTTATAGGGCTGGACCTCAATAATCATGACATTAAAAACAAATGCAAAAAAACTGGAGTTTAAAAATGTATGGCTAATGAATCAGAACATGATCATAAACACTCTTCTGTAGATTCTGATTCTCACCTGAAGGCCCACAAATTGAGCTTTATGCATGAATAAGTTAACAACTCTTTATAGGGCTGGACCTCAATAATCACCACATTAAAAACAAACACAAAACACGTTTAATCTGGAAACTTTCTCCCAACCTTCACATTCCCATGCTATTTTTTTACCAAATAACAAAACATGTAAAAGCATGCTTCCCAGCGGCACTGTTTCTTTAAAATCCTTCATTAACACTGTAAAATATCCATACATAACTATTTGTAATTCACTTTGCTAATATAAGTGAGCAAAGCTTAAACATCAAACCTGAAGTCCAGTTCAGAGAAATTATATTAACTGCTGCTGCTCACATCACAAGAACAGGTAAAGTCCATGAATGGTTACTGACACTTTGGCTTCTGACTGCTCACTACACTTCCACAAATCATAAAATTACCACATCTGCCAGGAAGTGCAATGCAATATAGTTAAACTAGAACCTCTTTTGTTTAACTTTTTAGGTGGGAAACAGAGTGTAAAACTGAATTTTAAAAATGCTGAGAGCATCCAATCTTCTACATACAATTTTAAATAAAGCTGAAACCCACCACCTCATTGTGATAATGCAACTGTCCAAGTTAAAAGCTTGTTCATATTAATAAAAAACTCTCACTCACTCACTCACACGAAGAAAGCGAAATCATCTATAAAGAGGAATGTGTTGAAAATTCAGTGAGGTGTTTGATCATCTTGTAAGATGTTGGAAATCAGATGAGGCTATTGAAGCAATTTTCATACACACACAGTTATTGGCCTGAAATGTTTGGATATTAAAGGACACCTTGGTCAGTCCTTCTCATTCTAAGCACCTGCTAATGAAAGCAATTTTAGGAATAATTGTTTAGTTTAACACTAACATGATGCAATTAAAATACTGAAGTCCGGAGAACGTTAATATGTCTGATGTAGATTTTTCAGTTTCGTTGTTCTGTATGGGACAATGACAATAAAGATTATCGTATCGTATCGTAATATGTGGTCATTTGTTTAACTTCTTAAAGACGTGGTCTACATAAAGGCCAACTCACGAGCTTACTATTTGTATACCAACGGAACACTCCTATGCTCAAATTGCACTGGCTGAAGGTATGTCAGTGTGGGGTCTTGATGCATACATAATGTCAGGGATATATTGACAAATTCTCACTGCTTGCTCCACCAACAGAGGGTCCAAATATGGGTGGCATTAGGAGCAAGTCAGGGAAGGAATGGGCTTACTCTGAGTTGTAAACAGCTTCAGGACCCACTCCTGGTTATTACACTGGTAAAAAGTTATGCCAGCAAAAGTATTGATCTGTTTTAAAACAGCCCCAATGAACTCACACTGTCCTCACTCTGTGCACACTATTGTGACAAAGCATAGGATTCTGAATAACTCTGCACTCAAATCATAGCACACCCAGACCTGTATATAAAATCTCTTCCACAGAGCCCATAACACTATATGATGTACACCAGGAGGCTATATTTCTCTGGCCTCCTGTAACGCATACAAGGGGATTCTGATTATGGGAACTATGGAGAAAGGGCACTTTGCACAAACAGCTTTAACTCAGCAATATGTTATTCCTCTACTTGTTGTTCTAACACTTTTCTTCTAAGAATCTTTAAATATATTTTGCCTCAGGACACACAGACAAGATTCTGAGTTTGACTCCTTCAACTAGAGATGAAGGGACAAAGCACTCTACATGGGAAAGGAAGGGAAGGAAGAGTCCATGATTCAATCCATGACTACTGAAAATGTTTCAGTCTTTTATGTGCTTCTCCCTGCTCCCCATGAAAACAGTGCCCCGGTTATACTGACTGTTTAACTGCTGGTTGCAGTGCCTTTCTGCACTGTGTAGAAAGGGGTAGGGTTAATGCCAGGGTCTCTGACCCAACCATTGCTACTACTGCCCAAACACTCTTGATGTATTTTGTCCTGCAGGATCACAATAGAACAAATGGACATGCACAGAGTTCCCCTGCAACTACTCTCATGGGAGATGTGATTATATTTTCAGTCATTACACTCTCCATCAGGCAGAGTGAAGGTGAGACAAAGGAACTGGGAGAGACTAGATGGGAGCACCCAGTATTAATCACTCATTAGCACCTACTGAGAATCTAAGGCAAGGCTGTGTGTTGCAGATGCTAACTATTGCTGATTCCTGTCCTGGGATCATTAGCCTTACCTCCCCACAAGCAACCCTCCAACAGGTGAGGAGGAAAGGGTGTTCCCAATTTCCAGTGTCATAAAGGCAACTAGTGAAGCCTACTGCAAGACCAACAATTGCCAGCCTTCATGTTCTAGCTGGACAACTTTGCAAGATGTTTGACAGATGTTTATGTAACAGTTGAAACCATACGCAGCAAAGGGAGGCAGCAATGGGTAAATACTACTTGTTCTTCTTCTGCCTATTATTATAGGCATAGTAGCCCTACTGGAATAAGAAGGTTGGCAACCATAGCCATTTACCTGCTTCCACAACTGACTCCATTGCCAATGTTCTTTAGTGAAACCATTCACTTTCTCATACCTGTTGTTTGTTAGCTACTGGGAGCTTGTTACTGCAGTTTGTCTTCCTGTGGGTTGTTTTTAACTTTGTACTGTATAGGATTCTGGCTACACTACACATTACACTGACTTTATATGGGCTAACCTGGCGGCCAACTTGATTGCCTGGTAAAGCCAGCTTTGTCAGATGCTGAGATGGACTGAAGGATGACAAGTATTTAAGAGCAGTTCTTTCTGTGTTGTTAGTAAATGCTGCTAGTAAATGCCTCAACAGCATCATTTTAAAAAGTTACCCCTTAATTTCCTTCAACAGGTTTTGTAATAAGGGGGGGGGAATCCAAAGACCCTAGTGAAAGTCTGGTTTTCATAACTGGTGCCAAAACAAGCTTTTTAAAGACACCACAGACTTCCTTAGCAAACTTAACTCTATTAGACAACTTCCACAGGAAACCATCTCAGCAACTGTGGAAATAGAATTATTATATACAAACATCACAATGATGATGTGCTTTGGGACATCATGACTACCTTCCCTGGCAGAGAAATACAGTCAGCATCACCCCAGAACATTCACATATCATCCTCTTTACATACTATTGTTTCAAGTTGAGATACCCATCCCTACAAACCCACAGTACCACAACAATGGGCACATGTGCAATACCACATACCAACATCTTCATAGCAGACTGTGTAGTATGTGTTTTAATTAGCATTTAACCTAGTGGCATACCTCAGATACACTAATTATGTTTTAATCATTTGGACAAATAGTGAGGAACTGTTTCAGAGATATCACCAAAACATCACCTACTGCCACCCTACAGTCAATTTCTGCTTCATCAATTCCACAACAAGCCCAAGAGGTAGACCACAGTGCCTTTATCTTTACCTTTACCTTACCTTTACCATCTATTCCATACAACACACTCTGGATATAGGACAAAACACATCTGAATATGATCTTATACAGAAACTAACCGACCACTAACACCTACTTCCATGGCACCAGTTATACCGACAGTGCATTATCTACATTCAGTTGACTGTCTATAAGGATCTGTTCAATGACTGGAAATGCCTGCTTCACACATAACCCTATCCATGGTTTGATGGATCATCCAAACCATGCACAAACTATGGCATAATTACTGCCAACAAACAATAATCTGAAGTCATGGTTTGTTGTTGGCTAAGGAACTTTTAGTTTGTTTTAGGAACGGCTTGGCATTACATGTGAATCCGATGCCCTTCCTTAACTATGGTTTGGACATCCTATCCAGATGCTCACCAAGCTACAAAGGCGACTATGGGGTGCGGCACTCATCTTGCTTCAGTACGAGGGAGCCGGCATTTGTCCGCAGACAGCTTTCCAGGTCATGTAGCCAGCATGACTAAACCACTTCTAGTGTGACGGGACACTGTGCCAGAGCACACAGAAATGCTGCTTACCTCCCCACTGCAGCGGTACTCACACTGGTATGCTCTTGAACTGCTAGGTTGGCAGGAACTGGGACAGAGCAACGGGAGCTTACCCCGTTGTGCAGATTCGAACCGCCAACCTTCCGGATCAGCAAGTCCAAGAGGCTCAGTGGTTTAGACCACTGGGAGCAGGTGGAAATCAAACAAAGCTGGGTTTGTTTAACTGTCTGTGGTTAATATGTGGTTTCCTAAACAAACCATGGATCACCGTTATGTACAAACCAGGCCATAGGCACCAATGCAACAAACCAGATAAATCTTTTTATTAAAATGAGAACACTGCTAACAATGCAATCTATAACATCTAGGATTTCTATGCATGCCACTCTACAAATCACAAAGTGGCTGTCCTAAAACTCATTAATCTGGATGGACATTGGAAATAGTAATTGTGTAAACCAGTGTCTCAACAGCTACCATGGATTTCTTCTTCCCTATCATGGAAAACACTAAGGTGCATCACTTAAAAATGAAATTTCCACTGAGGTATTTCCTTTTAAAACACAAACAACTACCCTTACATATATACTATTATTCAGTCCCTTTATGTATATGATGAAGAGGACTTTAGACCATGAAAGTTAATGCTTTTGAAATGCTGGGTTTTTATACCACCTTTAAAAATTGTGCTCTGTTAAACTTTTCTGCTCAGAAGTAAGATCCACAGCTTAGGGACTGCCACAGATAATGAGGATCACACAACTACCAAGAGGACTCCCTCATCTTAACATCTGAGAGGGTCTGTGGGGAAGTAGATAGCCTTCCAAATATTTGGGGCCTAAGTTCTTGCTTTAAACAATGAGTACCTTGAGTCAGGTCCAGAAACAAACCAGCAACCAGTGCAGCTCTTTTAAACAGGAGTTATGGGAGTTGTAAATAGTAGCCCAGCCAGTAATCTGGCTCTTGCATTTTGGAACAGTTGAAGGTTCTGAGTTGCCTTCAAGGGTAGCCCCACATAGGGTACATTCTAGTAATCCAATCTGGAAGTTATTAGAGCATAGAATAAGTGGTCAAGTCATCTAAACATCTATCTGGGCATCTATTAACTTTGTGTATTGCTTTAGCACCAGCTGACTGTCTGTGACGGGATGCCCACATAAATGTACAAGATGAATAGAAAAGTGACAAGTAAATTACTTAAGTTGTGAACAGTGATTCCCCAGAAGTCATTTACACAGGTTTACAAATCCTCACAGGGATAATTTCAGGATGGAAACAATAAGTTAGATGTTGTTGTTGTATCAGAATAAAGATGTCAACCATCTTTCCACTACTTCTTCAAAGGCATCCACAAATTCACTTGCCAGCTCACAAGGAAGAAGATCCTCAAGCCCTCTGTTAGCCCTCTGACAAAGTGGAAATCCAGCACCAAACAGATCCCTGCTCCAGAAGCCTCAGTTCCACTGTAGGTTTTGAAAAGATAAGAACAGCAGGAGTCCCTTCCAAGCAGAGGGAGAGACTCATGGTGTCTTAGTTGACCCTTGTGGTCCCTTCACCTCTAATAATAATAATAATAATAATAATAATAATAATTTATTTGTACCCTGCCCATCTTACTAGGTTGTCCCAGCCACTCTGGACAGCTCTACAATTCTATGATTTTACTTTCACCATACCCTGCACACATGAAATACTGTACCAGTCTCTCAAGCCTCTTTGCATGCGAGAGAATACAGGGGAAAACACTGATAGTTACTTTTTTAATGGCTGATTAGTAAGCCAAGCCAACATTTATTCTACTATCTGCTTGCTATATTCTGCCCCTTCTCCAAAAAGCTCAGAGCAGAATCTACCTCAAAGGACTGTTTTGAGAGAATGCGTGTTAGAGGGCGAGTGTGGTACAATGGTTAGAGTACTGGACTATGACCTGGGAGACTAGGGTTTGAATATCCAGTCAGCCATGGTGCTCACTGGGTGACCTTGGGCTAGTCATCATTTCTCAGGGTTGTTGTGAGGATGAAATAAGAAGGAGAAGAACCATATACACCACGTAAAAGAAATAAAAGGGGTAGGCTAGGTGAGCAGAAATTTGAACATGGGTTTCCCATATAGAAACCCAACAGGTATCACTGACTGATACCTGTTGAGTTTATTTATACACTGGCTGTATTACCAATCTTACATATAGAACTAATTTGGCATTTAAAAAAACAGTGAAGCATTTAAAAGCAAATTATTAAACAAAATTATTGCACATAGGACTCAATCCACCTTACTTAAATGATTAGATCAGTGTTTGATGTATACTAGCAACAATTTTAAAGGAATATTCCTATACAATATCTGAGAATGGAGATTTATCTCTTCCAATTATTATTTTCTTCAAGCTTCTCCATTTTTCTTTTAATGTCTTTATTTTCTGCCTCCATCACACTCCCTGGACAACTGCCTGCACCTCCTTAGGGAGACCTGCACCTCATGTAAACCAAAGCCTTCTATTCCCATTTCACTCTAAACAACTATAAATGCCAAAATCTATGCTTCTATTGCCACAATGTCCATAAGGCCATGTGTTTGTGAATACCTTCACATAGATAATTGTCAATGACCACACTAATATCTGCTTTAAGACCCACTTGAGGGCTCACAGCACAATGATCATAGAATTGTAGAGCTGGAAGGGACCCCAATGGTTATCTAGCCCACCCCCTGCAATGCAGGAATCTCAGCTAAAGCAGCCATGGCAGATGGCTTTTCAACCATCAGATGTGAAAAGGTTCCTCAGCAAAACACAGACCTATTAGCAGCATAGCCACTACTGCAGTCACGTACTTGAACTCACTCTCCTGCACTAATCATACTAGTCTGTCTGGACTAGCAACACCTATCCCAAGGACTAGTCCCCTTGTGGCTTACAGGTGTGAAGCACATCAATTCAGTATACCTGGAACTTGCAAAATCATTCTGTCTGGAAGGATACTTCAAACATGCTCAAATCATAACAAAAAAAGCAAGGAAACATGTGGGCTGGTGCAGGGGTGGGGGAAAGGTTTGATAATGTTGACATTGGTTCAAGAATGGGCTAATATCTGCCCCCTCATGAATATGGTAATAAAACAAAGACCAGTGCTCTAGATGAAAAGCTGCAGTTACAAACCAGTGTATGCCCACATATCATGATTAAAAAAAGATTTATACATCCCTACAAGGCAATGCCATAATAGGAAAAAAATCACAACATAAGTGATCTGGGGCCAAAGTTGGGAAGGTAATTCTTTATAGGTAAAAGGTAGGTCTGGAGCCCAGATCAATCACCCTTACAAAGACCAATTATAAAGAATAATTGTATCAGTCATAGGGTGTTCATACTATACTCATTGAGAAAATAAAATTTCTTCAAATTCTCTTTTTTAAAAAAGTTCTGAAGTATTATGAAAATGACTGCATAAATTCAAAAACAATAATTATTGATGCTTATGGGTTTATTATACAGTCATCAGCAGATAAGGTTTATTTTTGCCAATATGTTAGCAAAAAAAAAAAAACCACAAAGAAATCAGTCATTTCCTAGTGCAGCAGTGGCACACATGTATTTTAACAAGGACCCCTAAAAGCAAAAACAATACAAAACTAGATTTTTAAGTATGTCCAGGTGTGTGTCTGCTGCAATGAATATCAGGAATAAAGAGATGACATGATCTAACACATGAGTTACAATGGAATCTTATATATGTCTGTTCAAAAATAAGTCCCAGTGGGGATCTAGGTATAGGACTGTATTCCTAATAGGAATTAACTCTGTGCCACACTTTGGCTGCAGTTTCATTTGAAACTTGAGTAATATGGGAGAATTAGAGTGAAATCTCAAGAGAAGCATGTACTATGTCTTTTGATTAAGTGTATCCCTATTAGCTTTTTCCAATACTTAATATCTGTAACACACCCCAAAACATCCTTAAAAATATCAGTATCTCCTTATCCAAACCCTTTAGAAGAGAAGATACAAATTAAAGGTGAACATACACACTTGTTAAACAAGAAATTTCTTGTTATAGTAAAATTTTAACAAAAGCATATGCCATCACAAACATGTATACAGCAACTTTATATTCCAACTGATTCTGCCTAAGGATTTCCAGACTTCCTTGTAACTCAATAACCACTTCTACACTGTTGCTGTGACTCTACAGCTTTAAAATGTAAGTCAATCTAGGACAACCAATGGAAAGTGCACCTGCAAAAATTACATTTCTTAATTCAGAGTGCTAAATACCCTAAAGTTAGATTTTAAAATTATTAAAACTTGCCTGTCACAAAACAGAGCAGATTGTACCTACACTGACAGAAAAATGAAAACATTTGCATCTTAAGTTTAAATTATAAACTCAAAATATTAAACTTGTTTAAAATAAAGTATCAAAAATTCACAAACATAGATTCCTTGACACAAACATGGAAACACATCTACAAACATGGGCTATATATATTAGTATTATTTGAAAGATAACATCATATTACAATTACTACAATTCCATTATAAAATATAGGACTTCAAGTAAATATTACATGAAACTATTTATGAATTAAAATTGCTAATGATTGGGGGGAGGGGAAATCAAGTAACAGCAACAGCATACTTAATAGAACCAACATTTCAAAAATGCAGCCCCCTCCCATATTTATAAGTAATCCAAAGCATACCTTCAGCAATAGCAGTCTTTTGATAACAAAGAATGTATACATCTACCATTTATTTAAAAATACATAATTGTAAATCAACATTCCATCTTCAAAAACAGATAAGCAATGCAATTAAACATTGAGTTGCTAAAACTAAAATTAATTTGCTTCACATAGCCAGCCTTACTGTGATATCAGTGTTAAATAACCAATAAAAAGCTTCCTACAACTACTATTTGTACACACTGGGCATCAGGCAGAAGTAAATAAAAAATAATGCAAATCCAGAAACATCATAGCCTTTAACAAAAGAAAAAGGCACTTTCAACTGGCAAGAGACACAACAGCAATTTTTAAAAAAGAAATGTCTCAATGAAGGAGAAGATATTGCTTATTTTTCACACCCTAAAAAGAGCAAAATGCTACTACCCCCCATATTCCACACCACTGCTGCAGAAGTCCTTATCAACACTTACCGCAAGTAATACTGTTTTAAAGCGAAGGCAGCGTTAGAACAACTTCTGGGAAAGTTAAACTCTTCTACAATTTCTCCCCACTGATTCTTCTCAGATACCTGTCAAAAACAACACACTGAGATGCACAAAAACCACACACATGCACAACGTCGTCGCTCACCACCCTCAGAAAAAGGGCTGCCATGAAAAACCCAACAAATGTGAGAAAGATCTCTGTATTTCTTTCCATCTGATCTGGGATCCCTATTTCGCCCTGACAGGCAACCGTGGCGATCCCATCTCGCTCCTCCCCTCGCATTTTACAACATTTATTTTATTGGGGAGCGAGAAAAGGCTTCTGAGGGGTTTTTTTTTTGTATTTCGGTGTGGAGAGGTTTGTTTTTGTCCTCGCTGCCTGGACAATAACCAATCGGGAGTCTCTCCGGCCGCCTTGCTTTTAAATCCTCCCGCGGCCCGTTAAAAAAAACCCAAAGAAGTTGAAAAGGAGCCAGGCCGAGTCGGGATGGGGGGCCGCCCCCGCCGGCCCAGGGGTGCCGGGGCCCCGTCCCGCCGAGCCCGCCCGCCAGCTCCCGCGACACAGAGAGGCCTTTCTTTTGAGGCCTACATTTTCTGTCCCTAGCCTTGAAGCCTAAAGATGGCTATTTGATTACACACCGTCTTGGCTGCCCCTTTTGTTATTCCTCTCCGGGAAGGGCTGGCGGGGCAGCGCCTGGTCCCCCCCACGGCCGCCGGGATCATCTCCGAGCCCGAGCTCCGTGCCGATTATCGATGTTAAACATGCCCGCTAATTTTGAGTTGCACTAAAACTGCACTCAGAGAGTCTCTCCCTCTCTCTCTCTCTGCGCGCGAGGGAGAAACACACACACACACAACCCGCAAGCGGAAGAAACTGCCTCACACACGCCGCCTTGCCCACTCTCTCCTGCCCTCCAGGAGACGTGGGGTTATAACAGCCCCCTCAAAAAATAAATATCTAGAGGGGGGGGGACCCTGGGAAAAGCGGCACTCCCCCCCCCACCCCGGGCTCCAGCTCTCCGCCAACAAGGCCGAGGCACCAACCTGCCTTGCCTGCTTCCTCCTTCCCCTTCCCCCCCCTTCCCAGCCCGGCTTGAGGAAAAGACGGGCGCCGACCCCCCCAGCCCGCCGCCGGGGCCCCCGAGGGCGGCGAGAGAGTTGGGGGAGGAGGTGGGCGGGCGGGGAAAGCGAATTAAAACTTCCACTCACCTTCCCGAATCCGCCTAAAGTGGTGACTCGGGTGTAGAGAGCGTGCAGGTCCAGCTCCTTCCCACCCACCACGGGGATCTTCTTGAAAGGAGACCTGCCGAGAGAGGAGAGAGCGCCACAAAAACAACTTGTCAAGTCGGCCCCCCTTCCCTGCCCTCGCGGGGGGCCGCCTCGTCCTTCAGGGAAGGGGCTGGAAGTTAAAATCGGCCGCTTCGCACAGCCTCCCCCCGCCGCCATCCCCTTCCATCTCCCCATTTTCCTCTCGCTCACCCTCTGCTGTGGTGAAACTGCCGCAGCTCGTCCAGGAAAGCCAGTCCTTTTCTCCGATGGTCGGGTTGGTTTTTCCCGGTCGAATTTGCCATGTCGGCCCCCCGATTTAAAAAAAAAAAAAAAAGGAGGTCGGGGGTTTTTGTCTCCTTAAGTGGAGGGAGGGAAAAAAAATCCAACAGAAAAACAACAACAATCCGCGGCTCCTCCTCGCCTTTTTTCAAGAGACCCGGGTTCCTCCTGTGCTCGGCCGGGGATCAGCCATGGAGAGGGACTTGTTTCGAGAAGAGAGAAAGGGAGAAAAAGTTTAAAAGGAATAAGGGAGCCCGGAGAGAGTGGCAATTACGAGTCCTGTCTCCACACAACGCGCAGCGAGGGAGAGAGGGGCCACCGCTCGGCAATTCTTGCCGCCGCCGCTGCCTTGCCTGCCTCTCTCAGCACCACGAACCCAGCCGATCCAGCCTGCACATGAGACTCAACATGGTGCTGCTGGATCACACAATGAATTGGGTTAGTGTTGTGGTAGGGTGGGGGTTGGGGGAGGCTGGAGTGAGGGACTGACAGTGTGTGTGTGCGTGTGTGTATTACAGACGCGGCTCCATGAGATCTCCCCTCTCCCTCTCTCGCACCACACATACATACACACACACACTGTACAGCGGCGGCGGTGGTGGCGGCGGCGGCGGCGGCAGCGGGATTCACTTCTCTCCTCTCTCAGACAAAAAGATCTGAGGCCGCCGTGCTGCTTGCCTGGGCGAGATCGCGACACAGCGCACCCCGCAGGCCGGCCGAGGCACTGCAAAAGGCAGCTCCGAAATGGCAAAAGGCAGCACTGCCAGCGAGCAGTTCCTGGCGGGGAACAATAGGCTTCTCTCGCGGCTAAGGGCTCATCTGCAATGTGCCGCAAACTTCACACACACAAAGCCGGGCGGAAAGAGAAAAGGCTGGAGGAGGGGGGGGGCAAGGAAGGGGTTGGAAGCGGCTACTACCGGTTGTTCCAGGGTTAGGGGCAGGGGGAAATGTTCCATTCTTCCCAAACTTTAGAAAGATGGAAGTGCTTTCCAGGTTAATCGGAGGAGATAAAAGAATCGGGGGAGGGAGGGACTTGCGTGTTTTGTATATAAACAAACCAACTGTATCTTTCAAAAGGAAAATAAAATAATCATCAGTGTATTTTTAACTTTGAAAACCTTTCTACATCAAAACTGGGAGATCCCGCATATTTTTGGATACCATATGTTTGTTCATGTGAACACATATTTCCTAGTATCACATTACGCATGGCCTAAAGTAATTTTATGAGAGTTCCTAACCTCTGTAGTTCAGGGTGATCTAAAAAAAAATCTAGAAAGTTTTCTGTAGCACATGACTTCTGAAGATTCACTAATAATACAAAGGTTTTATATTAAAAATAATAATAATAATCAGCTTCAAAATATATGAAACTTGTCTAACCATGGCAAAGCCGGGTGATCTCCCTAGCTCAAATTCCATCTCAGCCATGAATTCACTATAAGGCAAGTCTTTATTCTCTCAGCCTGAGGCCGTGTGCAACGGGGGGGGGGGGGGGGGTAATAATATTGGCCTACCCTGCAGGGGTGTTGCAAGACTCAATGGGATAAACTGTAACACACTTTGAAATCCTGAAATGCACTACATGAAGTTTTATTATTGTACAATAAGCAAGTGCAGCTGTAATTATCAGGGAATATCATATAGGCAGGGAAAACGTACTTACTGAGGAAACTTGGGCTATAAGTTATACCTGGCCCCATTGTGTATGCAGCACATAGTTTTATTAATTTACACCATATATATTACTTATTTGGTGTTTTTTAAACCAATAATATGACATACCAGTGGGGTGTGACATACCAGCCCACTACTTTTGCAAATCTTATGGGTAATAAAGCAGTTAAACTATTAAAGGCCCCTGATCCAAAATATGGATTGCGAAACCTAGAGGTCTGTAAAAGTGAATGGCGGTTTTGTGTTCTTTGACTATTGCAAGCCCAGACTGCAAATCAAGTAGCACAAGAATGAATGTGTAAGAAACACAAAAGGTAAGTGCTATGAGAGATTATAGTTGTTAGGGGAAAGGGAGAAGGATGTGATCTTATGCATACAATACTGTAGGTAGGAATGTGGGGAAGGGGAGGATGATCTCAAGGTGTGTGAGACCTGGACAAGGCAAGCAAGAGGGTAGAACATTTGAACCATATTATGTATCCATACACTTCATAAGACTTGCTGCAGTACAATCCAATATGTATCTTTGTTGTTGTTGTTGTTCAGTCGTTCAGTCGTGTCCGACTCTTCGTGACCCCATGGACCAGAGTACGCCAGGCACGCCTATCCTTCACTGCCTCTCGCAGTTTGGCCAAACTCATGTTAGTAGCTTCAAGAACACTGTCCAACCATCTCATCCTCTGTCGTCCCCTTCTCCTTGTGCCCTCCATCTTTCCCAACATCAGGGTCTTTTCTAGGGATTCTTCTCTTCTCATGAGGTGGCCAAAGTACTGGAGCCTCAACTTCAGGATCTGTCCTTCTAGTGAGTACTCAGGGCTGATTTCTTTGAGAATGGATAGGTTTGATCTTCTTGCAGTCCACGGGACTCTCAAGAGTCTCCTCCAGCACCATAATTCAAAAGCATCAATTCTACGGCGATCAGCCTTCTTTATGGTCCAGCTCTCACTTCCGTACATTACTACTGGGAAAACCATAGCTTTAACTATACGGACTTTTGTCGGCAAGGTGATGTCTTTGCTTTTTAAGATGCTGTCTAGGTTTGTCATTGCTTTTCTCCCAAGAAGCAGGCGTCTTCTGATTTCGTGACTGCTGTCACCATCTGCAGTGATCATGGAACCCAAGAAAGTGAAATCTCTCACTGCCTCCATTTCTTCCCCTTCTATTTGCCAGGGGGTGATGGGACCAGTGGCCATGATCTTAGTTTTTTTGATGTTGAGCTTCAGACCATATTTTGCGCTCTCTTCTTTCACCCTCATTAAAAGGTTCTTCAATTCTTCCTCACTTTCTGCCATCAAGGTAGTATCATCAGCATATCTGAGGTTGTTGATATTTTTTCCGGCAATCTTAATTCCGGTTGGGGATTCATCCAGTCCAGCCTTTCGCATGATGTATTCTGCATATAAGTTAAATAAGCAGGGAGACAATATACAGCCTTGTCGTACTCCTTTCCCAATTTTGAACCAATCAGTTGTTCCATATCCAGTTCTAACTGTAGCTTCTTGTCCCACATAGAGATTTCTCAGGAGGCAAATGAGGTGATCCGGCACTCCCATTTCTTTAAGAATTTGCCATAGTTTGCTGTGGTCGACACAGTCAAATGCTTTTGCATAATCAATGAAGCAGAAGTAGATGTTTTTCTGGAACTCTCTGGCTTTCTCCATAATCCAGCGCATGTTTGCAATTTGGTCTCTGGTTCCTCTGCCCCTTCGAAATCCAGCTTGCACTTCTGGGAGTTCTCGGTCCACATACTGCTTAAGCCTGCCTTGTAGAATTTTAAGCATAACCTTGCTAGCGTGTGAAATGAGTGCAATTGTGCGGTAGTTGGAGCATTCTTTGGCACTGCCCTTCTTTGGGATTGGGATGTAGACTGATCTTCTCCAATCCTCTGTATCTACTCAGAAGTAAAACCCCATTGTTTACTCCATATGTTATACATATGTATGTATGTATAGAGTTGCAGCTTGAAGTGGGGCATTGTATGCCGGTGCTCCATACTATGTATTAAAATGCACGTCCAAAGAAAAGCTTCTGATCATTTCTGGTAACTTGATTAATTTAAGCACACCACTGAAGGGCAAATCACACTATTAAGAAAACAAGCCCTACTTGATTTCCAGAATAAGCTTATGTGATCCCCACATCCAAAGTTTGCTTTCCTTAGTTTGCAATCCATATATTGGAGTAAATTCCAGTGAGTTCAGTAGGGCTTACTTACTAGACATGCCAAAGAATGTAGTATGTGATAGTCCTCGTTAAAAATTTAGTAGCAATAATACCCAATGAAGAATTTTGTAAACACAACCCAACTCAGAGTTGGAATGTATGTGTAGAATTCAAATGAAATTTTGTTTTGTTTTGTTCCCACAGGGTAACAGATGATTTCACCAATCTTCAACAGAATATATATCAGCCTCAGAGTAAATGGAACTTCAGATAGTTTGATAAACTCTTTGTAATACTTGGGAATATTTCCCTATCACAGCTCTTTTTCAGTTGAAAGTAGAATGGCTGTTAGGCCCATAAAATAAATTATACTGTAGATGACCACTTGATGATTTAAAAAAATATGTCACCAACATTTAAAAATTGTAATGTAGGTGAACACTTGCTTTCCCCCTTAGAATAAGATTCTAGATGACTATTTGAGACTTATGGGGCAAAGGGCACTTTCCCCTCTCATGCAATGAACTGAACCCCCAGCCCTGTATCATCATGTTATCAAATCTGAGATCTAGTAACTAAAGTTAGGAGAGAGTTCTGTTTAAAAATCGATTACACATTATGGTCTCCAGTGAGCCGGTCAAGGAAATCTATATTCCCTTTATGCCATGTACTAAATTGCTTCAGGAAATTAAAATCTAAGATTATGTTTTTCTTTCAGCTGGATTGCAGTTTCATCTTGAATACAGAGAGATAGAGATGTATTAAGATGGTTGGTAAAACCTGCCCTCCAGGTCATATTCATTATTGAGAAGAGGGCAAAATCCCCTGGTTTGGGATTATTTCTCAACATTTTAAACCTCCTGCCCTTCTACAGCAGTTTCTTTGAGGGGGGAGGGAGGAGAAGTTCTGCAAATCTCACCCCCAAAACCACCCTAATCCGAAGGGTGCATGCAAAGTTCGATCGCCGTTCCTTATTTTGCTCTTTCAAAGTTAATATCCGCAGAAATAGCTGTTGCTCCAGAAAAAAAGAAAAAGGCAGCACCAGGCGAGCGTGCGTTCAAGCGCCTTGTGGGAACATGAGGCTTTTTTCTCGTCCTCCACTCAGGAGGGAGAGTTGTAAACAGTCCTCGAATGACTCAAAAACTAGGGGTCTCCCTCCCACAAGCGCCTGGTAACTTGGCAGAGGTGAGTCAGTTCCCTCGCTTCATTTCCTTGCGCGTACTGTATACTGCGGCGGCGGGAGCAGCGGCGGCAGCAGGGATACTCAAACTGCGTAGCCGGGCTAGGCGGCTCTCCGCTGCCAGAGCGCCGCAATTTGCGCACGGTCCCTTACGCAACCGTCCGCTGGGGGATTCCCTGGAGGGGGTCGATATCATCCCGCCACCGCACTAAAGGCCCCAGCCAGGAGCCGTTGACAGCGCGGCCTTCGGAGGACCGAGGCGGCGGCGGCGTCGCCACCACCACCACAGCACCAACGGGGCCGCTCGGCTCTTCACAAAATGGCGGCGCCCACGGAAAAGAGCAGCCCCATTTTGTGCCTGTGGAGCTGTCACAGCAGCGGAGAGAGAGAGACGGGCTCGGCTGAAGGGGGGCCGCGCGGAGCAGAAGGCGGCGGCCGGGTCAACGCGTTGAAAGAGGGAGAGGGGAGGTGGGGGAGAAGGACTTCGCCGCTCCCTCGCTCCCCCCCTCCCTCCCCAAGACGAGCCTTGTTGACGCGAAAGCCGGAGGCGGGCGGAGGCGGCGAGGCAGCAAAAAGCAGCAGCAGCTGCCGCCCTCAGGGCTTGAGGGCGCGGGGCTGCTGCTCCGCCGGTCTTCGCTGCGGCTCCTCGCTGCTTTTTGGCCTTTCTGGATTGGCTGCTCTTTCGTCTCTCTCTCTCTCTCTCTCTCTCTCTCTCTCTCTCTCTCTCTGTTATTTTTTATTTTTTTGAATTGGGGCCATTTTCTCCGCAGTTCGGATTTCTCTCAGACCTCGCGAGCGTTCGCCTCCTCCCCTTCCGCTGCCGCGACGCAGGTCTCCACCCCGGGGTGGGACTGGAGCGCCGGTCGCCACAGCGCGATGGAGGAGCCGGAGGAGGAGGAGGGGATGCTCTCGCTGCTGCTGCCGCCGCCGCCGCCTCGCTCCCAGCCCCGTCCCCTTCCTCGGCTTTCCTCCACAGATTATTCTTTTTTAACTACAGCAGGGCCCTGTAACTTTTTTTCCTTAGTCATTCTCTCTCTTTTTTGTTCTAGCAAACCAGCACTTCTTCCCCAAGCGAAGGATGGGCAGAGTTGTAAGACTTTTAACGCGCGTCACGTTTGGGAATGCATAACTCTCGTGCTTTCTTTTTTCAATTGTGCCTTTCTGAATGTATCTCGCCTTGTTAAAACTGATGCTCTCTTCCGTGTTGCAGTGCTGGCAACCCTGCAAGGTACACATCTACGTTTATGTAAGGGATCTCGTGTTTGGTCTTGTTATCAATGGCTTTTTTCCCCCTACGAAGATGTTTCGTTTTTAACAAGCTCTTTTTTTTAAGGGATTTAAAAAAAAAAACCTAAACTTGAGTCGCTTATTTTAATGGTTAGATTATTTAGCACCTCTAGCCTGCGAAAATTATTTTGAAAAGGCTTTAAAGTGATGCGTTGAGGCTGGTGTGGTTTGCAATGCATTGTCCTAATTCTGGGGGGTGGGGAACCCCAACCTCATCGTAAGGCTTTTTGCGATCAGAGTGCCTTAGTGAGCAGCACAAATTAAACTACGTACTTGATTTGGTAATATTTATGAAAAATAAAAGCTCAACTGGAACACTGCCTAATGGTATACTCTTAATTTGTACCAATGTTAACATTAACTTTGTTAGAATGCAGATATTGTGATTTGCCACAGTCTTACTTACAGTAGAATTTAAAAGGTAGTTATGAAACAAAGCCACTGTGGTCATTTTCCCAGTGCTAATTCGTACCCACAATTACGGTAACTGTTTTACTAACGCATCTACTTCTCCCTTCTGCTTACTATCCTTTCATGCAATGGTAATTGTTTTCCTATGTGGTTTCGGCTTTCTTCTCAGGAGTAGACTGTTGCAGCTTGCTTTCTGCCATTTTGGTGTTGTTACTTTTAAGTATAGACACCATTAGTTTTTGTTATTAAAGAACTTCAAGCTTCCTAGCATAAGCCATGTATCTTTACTCAGAAGGAAACCCCCTGCGTTCCATGGGGTTTACTCCCAGGTAAGTTTACTTAGGAACTATATGCTTCAGCAGTATGGGTTTCTCTTAGAATTTGGGTCATTATATGTACTTTATATTTTAAATAACAAGTACTTGCACTAGTTGTTGAAGGTTGTAGTCCCACAGTGTGCATTTTATTCAGCTAAATAATCAAGGCAAGAATATATTTACACTAGGCAAGCATATCTTATTTCTTGGTTAACACCTTGAAAATTCTATTTCCCAGAGCCTATCACATTCTTAATATAAAAAGACTTGCATGTTAAGCACTTTTACCAAACATACTCTGGAAAAGACTGTTCCTTTAAAAAAAAATGCTTTCTCTCATAAGTCATTGTTATATCCATTTTAAATTGAGATGTGATTTAAGGTGATAACACCAATGCAAATAGTGTTTCTGTTTAGCGTAAAACATTGTCATCAGTCATTTGTCTTTTTATCACCCCCCAAGTTTTGACTCTTAGCTATAAGGAGAGTCACCTAAAATTGAAACTTGTCACTTAATGTTCACATCCATTAAGCAAGCTCTGTAGTATGATTTGAAGCATCCTTACTCAATGGTAAATCTCACTGTACTCAGTGGGACTACCTCTTAAGAGTGGATAGATTGGACCCTCAACTTCACAAATACTCATCCTCATAATCCACATGAGACTTGCATTAATCAAAGTGCTTATCTAAACTAAGCTATGTAGCAAGCTGTATTCACATGCTTCATGATTTATATTCAAGGAATCCTAAGTTATCTGTTGTGGAACACCTGGAGCTATGATAAATTTGTTTATAGGATGGTAGGCTGGTATACATTCTTAAGACAATAACATATTTGACTGTTTCTTTAACACTGTGGTCTTGGATAAATTTCTTTGAGCATTTACAGCATTTGTGTCCCTAGGTTTTTATCAGTAGCTATATACGTGGCACGCTTAAATGTGTCAATATTTGTCCTTTCTTGTGAAACATAACTAGGTTGATATGACATTGGGTTGTATTTCAAACTGCAACCCATATTCTATTGTGCAAAAAATGAAGGTTTGAGTTTCCTCAAAAATAGGAAAAAAATGCTTCTTGACTCTTATGAATCTGGTGGATTTAAGACAATTGGTGTAAGTTTTCCAGCAAATGATGCAAAATCCTGCAGATGAGCTTGTGCTGACCTGCAAGCCTTTATGGTGAAATTACTCTTAAAGGATAGCTAACTGATATTCTGAGTAAGCAGAGCTAGGTATTCCTTAATGAGAAGGGCTATTGGTTCCTGTAGTGATTGTAAAGGGGAGAGTGCTCCTAAAGGAAGTGTTGAAGTCCAGTCTGACATCTGTTCATTTTTTTAAAAGAAAAGAGAGGGAGTTGTTCAGTAGGGAACCTTCCTTTTAGAGTAACTCTTTCAAAATAAAGGTACAGTGCCAATAAGCATTATAAGATGGGAAGTGCAATCACCTCCCCACCCCATCCTCCCCAGTTCTCAAATCACTACATCTCAGTACAGTGGTACCTCAGGTTACATATGCTTCAGGTTACATACTCGACTAAACTAAACTAGAAATAACGCTTCAGGCTAAGAACTTTGCTTCAGGATAAGAACAGAAATTGTGCTCTGGCGGCGCAGCAGCAGTGGGAGGTCCCATTAGCTAAAGTGGTGCTTCAGGTTAAGAACAGTTTCAGGTTAAGAACGGACCTCCAGAACGAATTCAGTTCTTAACCTGAGGTACCACTGTACTTGGAAAAACTTAATACTTTCTAGTTGTCTGCCTACCATGCAGCTGTTAAAAGCAGTTGGGGTGGGGAAGGTGGTTTCCTTTTTCTCCCAGATAAATTTAAGTATGGGGGGAACATGATGGAGAATCCTTTTGACATCTCATCTAGAGAGTTTGGCTTTCTATCTTAGGTTATATAGAAATTCATTCTGTGGACCAGAAACTTTGCAAGCCAGCTTAAAATTGACAGTGTGTCGTCCCCCCCTCCAAAAGTTTACTGACCATAGTTAAATTTGGTTATTTTCTCATCAGTTTAATCCTAAACAACATTGGTTTGTACCACACCAGCTAAACTGAGGTCCTAGGTTGATAGCAAGGGCAGCAATCTCTATTTGCTCTTTATGCATTGAAGAACAAGGTACCAATCTGCATCAACACTAACTCTCTGTATTGCATCCTGGTATTAAGTCAAGCTTCCATATTGTCATGCCTCTCTTAAGTCACACAAGAAATGATGGGAAGAACAGAAGTTCAGGTTTCTTCTATACATTACTATTAAATCAAATACTCAGATTTGCCTAGTTTGTGGACTGAAGATTTTGCCAGGTTGCACTAAATAAAAACCATTGCTCATATATTAAAAGTGTAAAAACTTTGGACCATTTTGTGCAGAACAGTAAACTACCAGTATATTTTAGTGTTGTAAGGACAAGACTCAATGACTCCAAACCAGCTGCAAGGAGGAGTTCAGAAGCTTTCACTACAGTTGAAGGTTTTGATGCAACACTTAACTATAGTTAATCTTTACTGGTTTGTGGAAACAAAGCATTGTTGAAAACTATGTTTTGGAGGTAGCTTTTTTCTACTAATCATAATTAAGACTTACAACAATTTGTCTGGCTTCAGATGCCATGACAAGCTATGGTTAGGTCAAAATGGAAGCAGAAGCTTCTGAACCCTTCAAGGTAACACCAGAGGAAGAAACAAAAGGAGGAGTACAAGAACCGCAGAGCTGCTGGAGATCATCATAATGATAATCTATAGCAGTGGTTCCCAGTGGGTAGTCTGTTGACTACAAGGGGTCTGTGTAACCCACCCAAGGGTTCCGTGGCACCATTCACATAACAAAAACTACCATAGAGATTAAAAAGTTTTCAAAAGTAGGGGGTCCATGGCTTGGCTTTTTAAAAACTGCAGGGCCACTAGAGCAAAAAGAGTATGTAGCTGGATGCTGAACATCAAAACTAGTTCTAGTGTGTTTACACACCATTTCCTATAAAGCACCTACATGTCTTGTTCTTAAGTCTGCAGTTCAAAGCGTGCATCTCTAGAAGTCCCATTGAACATGACAGGATTTAATTCTGTGCAGAGATTGTCCTGCACATATATTTACATGGATTTCAAAATTTCCAGTTATTGCCACTGTTGCTAATTAAGAGCTTAACAGTATTTTAGACGATGTAGAATTTATAGATCCCCTATCATAATGGCTGACAGTTTAATCCAAAACGGGTAGGGTGAAGGAAGAGGGGGAAATGAGCAAATCCAGGTGCTAATTGCAGGAAACAGTTGCAGTAATGGAGCAAGTCTCAACTCTCCCTTGAATGCAATCAAGTGCAGTGGGAGGGTAGAACCCTAAAATATGCATGCTTCAGTATTATGCAGCCTTTGAAGAGCAGTTTCACCTGTTAGAGTTAATCAGTGAATCTGAATCTCTCTTTGCTTATTTTGGAATCCAGTGGAAGTGAGTATTGAGAACTAGGAACAAGCAGAGAAGCAGGATCTCTGAGGTAGTGGTTAATTTAGCTAGCTTATCCTATGATGAAATGGAGAAAATGCTATTGTGCACACTGCTCCATCCTTTATTGGTGCCAACAGTACAACACCTCATTTCTTGGTGAAAAGCACTGGTTGGCTTACACTGGAAACAGCAGCAGCTCTTCCAAAATTAGCTAAGAACATATGCTGTGTTTTCTGCTTCAGGCTTCTGAATTGCAGTAACAATGGGAGGGATCTGCTTTACAGAAACAATCAACATTCACAGCTTGTTTATGAAAGTATGAGGGGGTTGGTTTTTTTAAAAATGTTCCTTGGATGCATATAATGTATTCTCCCAGCAGTGAGGAAATCATCCAAGGGACGATCCAGCGGTGGTTTGACTACATTTGTATCATAATGGATCCTGCTAGATTTCTTTTTGGAATTGTCAGCTCCAGTTATCCAGACCCTGAAGTGGTTTGCAGTGACTGTAGAGACGTCAGCCATGTCCATAATCTTGTTCTGAGCTTTTGATCCCTTTTGTGGCCTACTTCACCCTCTGAACCGTTCTCTACTGCCCTTCGGGACAGGTTGCAATGTATGTCTAATCAACACATCCACTGTACTTGGGAGCATCAGGGTTAGCTAGACTCCACCTTTGCACACACAAAGAAAACCTGGCCGTCTCCAGGAGCACTCTCTTTCTTTACATTTGTGAGCTTGCTTATTGGATTAAACTGGAGTGGAGAATAATCATTATGCCACTCATGCACACCCACTTGCCATTACTTTTATAATAACCTGACTCAGCCTTCCCCAACTTTGTGCCCTCCAGATATTTTGGACTACAGGGAGCAAAATATCTGAATGGCACCAGGTTGAGAATAGTTGCTCTGAGGTTCTAGCAGAGGGCCAGAAGCTTACAGAAACAGCTAGCTAACACAGATGTCAAAACTACCATAAAGGAGCCATGAGGCTGAAGGAAGGATGGGGAAGCCTCTGTTCCCCCCCCTCCCCCACCTCCGATGCTGAACTTGGTTGGCCATGCTAATGGGAAGTGTGCACGTCCTCCATCCTTGTGTTCAAGCACTAGCCATTAGAACAAATTGCTGGCAACGTTACGTTAAAATGCATAGTACTCACATCGTCGTAGGCTTTGCAGGTCACTTCCCACCAAGGTTTCATTTTATCTCGCCGTTGTAAAGAGTCTTGCCACCCCAATGGGAATTATGTTGCTACTGTCCAAACAGTTGGGGGTGGATGGCTTGCCTTTCCTTCTAACGGTTTGTCCCAACTGCCATGGAACAATTTTAAGTCCAAAATTCTATTCTCCTTTCCCCCTCCCTTAAAAGGCTGTTTGCCATTATGAAAGTAGTTGAGCTTAATTCCTTTATGTGCAGTATTTCATGCAGATCCATCATGAACTACAAAATGCTGACTTTGACCACTGAAAGGAGGGTAAAGATGTTTGGTTTATCTACCGTCGCTACGAGGAATGAAGTTGGCTTCCACAGAGCCAAACAGTACTTCAGAAAAGGCCCAGCTGGCAGCCTGTCTAGATCTCTTATCGTAGAGGAAGACCTAAAATATTTAGTATGGGGCATGAGTTGTCTGAAGGAATATGGTTAACAGATTAATCTATTCATGCAAAATGAATTAAAGTGTACTGGTACCTTGTCCTTTTGGGACAGACAATAGTTAGCTGAAAGTCTCTCTGGAAATAAGCTTCTTTTGAACTAATGACATTTCAAGGAAGTTGTGGTTTTATATGCCCCTTTTTATGTAACATGTTTCATCAATCCTGTGATCCTGGAAGGGGTGAAGATGAGAAATGCTTGCTTTACTTGCCAGTACTTTCATAAAGGCCTGCTATTGGGAAAACTTGTCTTCATCCTTTTTAAAAATTTCATTTACAAGTCGATTTAACTCTTTGTAAGGGTTTCAAGTCTTTGAATCTAAGGGCAGTTTATGTAGGATTCAAAGGCAGTTCTTGTAACAAAGTTCCATTTAATTTCATGGGATAATATGTTTAGAGTTGGTTTTTCAGTTTGTGACCTTAAGAGATGCACATCCTGTACAAGTGTTCAGAATAAAATTCTATTTTATTATTGGCTCTTGCTCCTAAAAGAAATCCCAAACGACAGTGCCTTAGAACAGCTGCTGTTGTTTACAGTAGGGGTGCAGGTGGTGCTGTGGTCAAAACCACTGAGGCTCTTGCCGATTGGAAGGTTGGCTGTTCAAATCCCCGTGACTGGATGAGCTCTCGTTGCTCTGTTCCAGCTCCTGAACACCACTACTAGCAGTTCAAAAGCACGCCAGTGCAAATAGATAAATAGGTACTGCTGTGGCGGGAAGGTAAACAGCGTTTCCGTGCACTCTGGTTTCCGTGATGGTGTTCAGGTGCATCAGAAGCAGTTTAGTAATGCTGGCCACATCACCTGGAAAGCTATCTGTGGGCAAACGCTGGCTCCCTCGGCCTGAAAGCGAGATGAGCGCCACAACTCCATAGTCGCCTTTGACTGGACTTAACCACCCAGGGCTCCTTTACCTTTTACCTTACCTGTTTACAGTATTTATAGTGCACTCTTCAAATGTTTCCAATTCCATAATGGGGAACAAAGTAATACAAATAAAAAGAGAAAAACTATACAAAAATTACAAAATCATATAAACAGGACCAGCAAACAGCTAAACATTTATAACATAAACAAGCAAAACTACAGCAACCTAAATTAATATTTCCAATTTAATGAAATGTGGACCTCAAGAGTCAGCAAGGCTGCCAGGTAGTGATGTTCAGATGGATTTGTTGGCCTCTGCCATCTTCTCCTTGCCAGTCAGCAGTCCTCCAGTTGATCATGTTGTAACCATTTAGAGATGAAGGAACCCTGGACTTAATGTTAAGTGGTGTCCAGGACCTGGTGTGAGATGAAGAGTTATTAAATTCAACATAAATGTAAGTGAACATTTGACAAGGAATTCTTACACAGTTGTATTTAACTTCAAGGTGGAAACTTCTAACAAAGGGGGAAAAATGGGGGTGAGGAATTGGTGAAAAGGAAAGTCACAAGGGCCAGATTAGTTTAGCTAGAATATATTTTGCAAATTGGGAAAAGTACTGCTAAGGCCACGAGGATGCAAAAAAGAGAGACGAGTATCACTGAGAACATTAAGACCAACAACATGTTCTTTACAAAGGAGTCAATGGTATGCTAAATGAGATTGCAGACAAGCTCAGTTCTTTTCATCTGTTGATGAAGGCGCAGCGAGATCCATTTTTTAGAACTTTTATTTCTCAGGCAGGCAGAGCATCAGAACTGGAATCAAGTTGTGTTGGCGAGCAACAAAGTTCTTTGCCTTACTGACAAAGTTTTGAACTCACAAATCACGGGGTTGGGATGGTATCCACCTGAGAGTTCTTGAAGAACTCCAATGTGACTGCAGATTTTCTGATAAATCTGTAAATTGTCTCCATACTTGAGAACTGGAAAGTGCCCAATGTACCACACTAGGAGGGTTCTACTTGTGTTCTAGAGCAGGGGTGGAGACTGTGGCCCTCCAGATGTTGATGAACAACAGGTTCCTCCTTGGGCCATTCTGGCTAGGATTGATGGGAGTTGGGAGTCCAAAAACACCCAGAGGTCTACAGGTTCTAGTTGAAACCTCTGTATCCTTAAATGCTAGGGAATGACGACAAAAGGACAGAGACCTGTCTCAAGGCATGCCTGACCAGCTGGTTACTTTAAAAGGAACTAAAGCATGCTAAATAATAAGATAGTATTTTTAGTGTTGTCATCTCAAGGAACTGAGCTGCAGCTTGTGCAGCAGTTCACAACACCATGTTTCAAGTCGGATCAAAGGCAGTTCTGAATAATTGGACGTGAGCTGACAGAAGAATGTAGGTTGTTTGTCAACTGTCGGGATTGCCTCAAGTTACGTGGCTGGTTGTATACTTAATCTACAGAAAATCCAGGGGCTCATCTTCCTATCCCCTAATTAGTATTAATAATTTGGTCTGTAGTTTATTAATATACAGCAGATTACATATCCTCGCGATATATATTTTCCCCTTTCAATACTGTTAAGCAGATTTATGTGAGGTTAGTGCAAAGTGGCGTACAAGAGTATTTCTGTTTGAAGTAACTTAATTATTTAAAGGTTATGTGAGAATTGGAAGTCACGTCCTTGAAGTATGGAACATGCACTGCATTTATCGTCTGGAATAATATTGGTTTGGTATTAGAAAAGTTTGTGCTTTTGTCATCACTGGCATGAGCAATAGGTGGGTTTGGATGTGTCTCACTCAAGTGGTCTCTTCTTTTCGTTTGGATGATAGGACATGTTGGCCTGCCTCCGATGAGAAGGTGGGATTTTCAGCAAACAGATTCCACTGGTTTGTGACAATGAAACATTTCACAATGACGCAGTGTGGTGTAGTGGTTAGAGTGTTGGACCTGGGAGTCCGGGGCTCAAATACTTAATTGTTCTAGCTTGTCTTCACTTACCCTACCCCACTGCCCTGCTCACAGTTGTGAAGGATATTCTTACATTATGAATGGGCCATGTTACCTTTAAGAAAAAGGGGTAGGGTAGGCCAAAATATATGTGGACTGTCCCTGGATTAAGTGGCGTTTCTTCCTTAAGTTCTCAAACCTAGCTCAAGGTAGTCATCTAAACTAGCCAGATGTTGAACTGATAATCAATCACAGTCGGTCCATCATTAGAAAAATAAGACTTTAAAGCTGTCTTACCCCAAAATGGCAACTGGACGTTCCATTTTGGAGACTGTAACCTTCATTTAAGAAGCCATTTAGCACCTAAGCTTATACATCTTGAGTTTCTAACACTGCCTACCTCACAAGGTTGTTGTGAGAAGAAAAAAGGAAGACGGATGTAAGCCACCTTGAGCTCTTTGGAGGAAAGGTGGAATTAGAAATGTAATATAAGCATGCAGTCCTACATATGTTTACTCGGAAATAAGCCCCATAGACTTCAGCGGGACTGACTCCCAGGTAAATGTGTGTGTAGAACTGCAGCATCAATGAATTTGCGGAATAAGAATAGGCTAGTGGATATTAGGTGTGATCTGTCCCCCTTGGTCTCATTCAGGCCTCTGTGAGTTTTACAGCTGCACTGTTTATGGGCACCTGTCAGCCTTGGCACCAAATGTCACACATCATGCTTTAAAACATTGTGTCAAGCTTTTCTAATATTGCTTGCAACCAGTCAGAATATCCATGCCCAAGACAGCTATGACCCCCTCTTTGCATCGCCAAGAAAAAATATTTGAGACAGAGATGGTGCAGTGATGCTAAATCAGATGGTGTCTAGCCAGAGCAGAGAGAACTGTACTTGTGGTCAGAGGATTCCATCTTGAAAGCAACTCTTGATTTATACTGACTCTAGCTCTCTAAAGAGAGGTTAGGGGACTCCAGTGGAAAAGGATAGTCTGTGGGAGGAAATGGGCTAGTCCTCATGCTTGGAAGTGCTGAATTAATGATGAATGGGGAGGTGGGGAGCAACTTTCTTCGCTTGGCAGTATTTGGTGATAAAATGTTTTAAGTACTGTAGATTAAATTCTTATTTATTTATGACAGGCCATGAGGTTTATTAAACATGGTAAAGTTAAGTTGGATCTATAAAGCCCATGTAGAAACAAATGCAGTGGTCTCTTGCATACAAAGGTTCATTCCACAATAACTAGTCAACCATTGGCACAAGACTTTAGATTTGGTGAACATTTTGTCACATATTACTACTGAAACACCCATAATTTATATTCAGGGCATATTCTGTAGAAAGGAGCCCCCCTTTAATTCAAGGGTTTAAAACAGAACTTTAATAATAACTACTACTACTACTACTATTACTACATTAGGAAGTTGGTAATATTCTAGGATATTAACAACATGAGCTTCAGGTATGTGCTATGATCTGTGCCACAAAGTCTCATTTAGGTATTTCCTAGAGCTTTATCAGATCATTCCAAGGAAGCTCATGTACAGATCTTGAGAGGTAGCTGCTGCTTTTTAATCCACAAGTAAAAATCTTTTGGGGGAAGTAAAAAAAAAAAAAAGACATTAATGGGATTGGCTTTTATTGAAAGGTTCTGAAGGGAGAAATCTTGGAATGAAAAACAGCCATTAAATAAGTGATCCTTTAAGTCAGGAATTCCCCTTGTTAGCAGGAAGATGGACTGCATTGTGAAGTTGGCATTGCTGATCATTGTCAATGCAGTCCAGAGATTCAAGCAATATAGCCATTGTGGTTTGAGAAATGGTACAATATCCTAAATCAGGCATAGGCAAACTAACCTCCAGATGTTTTGGAACTACAACTCCCATCATCCCTAGCTAACAGGACCAGTGGTCAGGGATGATGGGAATTGTAGTTCCAAAACATCTGGAAGGCCGAGTTTGCCTACTATGCCTGTCCTAAATAGGCAAGGTTTCACATTGGTTGAGTGCTGCAGCTGTGCAAATAAGGAAGGGGTTGCTATTTTAGGTTGAGCCTATATTTTAGGTTGAACTCCCCTGCAAAAAAAAATACTTAGAGGGGAGGAAGCCGCAAATATGAATTTACAACATATTATAAACCTATAATACTGTTTTAAAACCAACTAGCATAGTTTTGTTAATGCAGTGTGCTAATTTAAATGTGTGACATCAGTATGTTCTTATAATGATAATGTCCTTACTGCAATCTTTCTTGGAAATTCCCCTTTTATATTCTCTTTCCAGTGTTTCTAACCACATGCATAATTTTTGTAGAGCTTTATTATTTTTTACACAGTTACAACTGCTGCTCTTGTTATTGAGGACAGATTGTTCTGTATTGCCTTTCATGTTTTGTGGCAGGTTTTTTAATGTTACTTTTAGATTTCTTCCATTATTTCTGATATGATATTATTAATGTGGAATAATCTGTTGGGGGTGAATATAGGAGCCTCCATTAGGGTAACATTGAACATTGTGTTTTAATTGTATTGTGTTTTAATTTGTTGGAAGCTGCCCAGAGTGGCTGGGGTAACCTAGTCAGATGGGCGGCATGTAAACAATAAAGTGTTGTTGTTATAAATTTACCTACAATTCTATGGCTCTTCTGCAATTTTCTTGTATTATGACAGAATAATTATTTCATTAATATTTTTTCCATTAAAATATAGAATTATGGAGCATTCATCAAGGATAATATGGTGGACTGTAAAGATCCGATCGTCAATGAAATATAGAAACTCATGTGCTTTGGTTTGCATTTCAAGATATAGATGTATGTATAAGTTGGCTAATACTGTCTTTTAATGGTGTATCTAGGCACATTCTGAATACAGTGGTACCTTGGTTTAAGAACAGTCCAGTTTAAGAACAATTTGGTTTACAAACTCCACAAAACCGGAAATAGTGTTCCCATTTGTGAACTTTAGTTTGGTCTAAGAACAGAAGCCGAACGGTGGAAGGGCACCAGCGGCGGGAGACCTCATTAGGGAAAGCACGCCTCGGTTTAAGAACAGTTTTGGACTTCTGGAACAGATTAAGTTCGTAAACCGAGGTACCACTGTAGTGTAGATAGGACGTATATTTCTTTGTAGCAATGGTTGAAATGACTAGGATGGTTGCAACAACAAATAAACTTTGACAGCCAGCTATATAGAATGACACATTTTCATTTTACATAATTTGTGCTTGTCGAAGACCACTGTGTGAATTTTCTAGAGATACTGAAGTGGACAAATATGAAAAACAAGGGATCTTGTAATGTATTGGGGTGTGTGCATAATGTAACCCAGTTCCTTGTTTGTCATCTTTCACCAATAGTATCTAGTACATGAGGAAACAGCAGTTCCAGAAAGGAATGGGCTAGCATTCAAAGAAAGCATATTTTGTAAACACCCGAGTGTTGAATACCTGAAAAATACTGATCTCTAAGAGGCACAGCTGGCACAATATCACAGCAACAAAACGTTTCATGATTGCCATGAGCCTAGTTGAGTATCGGTTTGCTTTTTGCTGCTTTCATAATGTACTCACAAATTGGCTTTCCTGATGATATTTTGCAAACCAGTTCTATATACAGCTAGCAAACAGGTTTCATTTTTAATCTAGGCAGATCGATCTTAACTTTGCAGCAGAGCCAGTTATTTAAAACCACAATCTCTTTATATCCCTCTCAGCACTGAGGGTTCTTTGAATATTTAAATGTAGTGTATCCACCTGGCATAACTCTGCTATTTCAGAATGCTTGTTAACAGAAACTGAAAATCTGTTTAATGTATGCAGGTACCGTTAACAAGCTCGTTGTGTAGTAGTCAGTAACATTTAGATCTAAATCTGTGGCCAGATTCAGACACCTACTGAGGTTGAGCAAATGTATGTCTGTTCCCTTCACCACATAGTTTATATGGACTATTTGACACACATCTTTATCCTTAAAAAAGAAAAAGTGGGATGATCACCCATACAGTGTGTTTGGGCCAATGTGCATGGAGTCTGCATCTAATACTACTTTGTGTTTGATGGACATCGCACTTTCATCACCACCGTGAGAGTTGCAGAAGCAGTTTGGTTAGTTTCTGAACCAGGCTATTGAATATCACTACCTGATAAGACTGCACCTCTTTTTCTATTATAACCACCACAAAATCCTCCATCAATCAATGCTTGGGGTTATGGGTAGTTTATTTTTAAGCTTGTTATCTCAGGATTTCGTTTCTCTCCATTCAGTAAATATTTCAGTTGAGTGACCTTTTTTAGCATGGAGTATGATTTCTAAAGATCCCCCCCCCCCCCGATTAAGGAAAGCTAGTGGGGGGGGGGGGAGTATACCAGTCAGTGCAGTTCGGTGAAATTATTTTTGAAATTCACAGTCTGCAAATAATACACAAGTAGTCAAGGAGACTGCTTCTGTTTCCATATATTCTTCAGCCTCATTGCATTTTTATGTTTATCTAATGATCTTGGGCCACACATATTTGAAGTGTAATAGCTGTGTTGCACACAACTTAATTTTGACAGTGCTTATTCCAATGTCAGTTTGTCAACAATGGTTAAAAGCAGGGCTTTTTTCCATCCGGAACTCAGTTCCAGTTCTTCTCAGGTGGACACCATTGCTATTATAAGAGAGCAAGTCAGTTCCAGCACCTCTTTTTCTAGAAAAATTGCACTGGAAAGGAAGAGTCTTGTGGCTCTTTAAAGCAAGAGTGGGGATGGTGTTGGATTGCAGCGACTATCATCCCTGACCATTGGTCATGCTGGCTGAAGCTGATAGGAATTGGACTCCATCTTCATCTTACAAGCCACATGTTTGTGCCTTAAAGACAATTTTATTTTGGCATTAAGCTTGAACAGATGAGAGTTCATCAGATGATAGAAATGTCGTCCCCCCCCTGAATTGCATACTTTTGATGAAGTGGCATATGCTATAATTATTTTTCTTAGTCTTTAAGGTGTTACAAGACTCTTCGTTGTCTTTGTTGCAGCAGATTAGCATGGTTACCCCTTGGTGGGGTTTCCATATCTTGAAGAGCAAAAAAGAGGACAATCCTGAAACCCAGACATTTCCTTTTAAAATGTGAAAATCCCCCCCCCCCCAGATGGGCATATTGGCCCCCAAAAAAGAAATGTCCAGGATTTCCTGGATGTATGGCAACCCTACCCCTTTGGAAATGGTCACAATTGAAGCAGGCTCTTTCTTTTCAGATGTTTTATGTTGCCCAAAATTGCACCAGTTGCTGCCCTTATTAAGGCCAAGCTTAAATTAGTGGTCACATTTAGCAACTCTGAAGTGGGGTTACCTTTTTTTTGCACCTGCAAAAATAGAGTCCCTGAAGCTGCTGTTACCATTAAAAGGCAAGCTGATATTGGTACTAATATTAACTTACGATGGGAGTGCATGTTGGGAGTGTAGTGCAAGACCCAACACTGGTTAATACTCTGGTCCTGATTCTATTAGACGCCTCAGTCACTGCTGTTGTAAAGAGAGAGAGATTTAAAATGCATGATTGCCCCGAGCATTGCTGTGGTGCATGTAGGGTAGAATCCTTATGAAACAGCAAAATCAAAGCCAACGTAATTTAGGATTTGTTGCCTGAATTTAATAAAAGGAGCCAATAATTACATAATTTTAATAATGCTTGTTTTTTTAAAAAAAAAATTGTTTAGACTCCCGCAGAGTTAAAAATATGAACATCTCAAAGGGGAGGAGGGAGTTAAAATAATGGTACGTTAGACCTTATTCTGCCAGCAAGCAAAAGGCTCTTGTTCTGTCCCTTGCAACTGCCAAATAATGAATTTGAACAGAACTTCAATCTAAGGGATTAAAAAATCCTGCATGATTTCTCCCCTCCCCTTCCTGCAAGTGCTCACTGGAAAGAGGAACAACAAAAGTCTAAACCAGAAAAACCAGCACCAAAATTAGGGCAGAATCCAAAAGGTGAATGGGCTTCTCTATGCACCATTGCTTTTTAGGCTTTCCTATCACACAGGAGCATGGTGAAGCACAGGCAAAGGAGTCTGGAAAGTTGTTCTAATGGAAAATGCTACCAGGCTAACTCTTGGCTAAAGGCTTTAAGGACTGGATAAGGCAGAAGTCAATTAAATATTCTTATGTGATCAACAAAAACGCTTAACTTTTGTGGGTGGTGACACAGGAAATGTTCCAAGGTCACATGAGACAGTTCTTGCTGAAGCTAATCCAGTCTTTGGACCCTGTAAGTAGCCTATTTAGCGAGACCACTTTGAGTTCATTTAAGTTATACTGACATTTATGGAAGAACAGCATTGCAATACCGTAGTGAATAGTAGCATATCCCCTCACTAATTCCGAACTGGAAAGCCTGGTGGAGATGTGCTCATCTGGCCGTTCGTTTCGCACGCTCGGGCATTATATGTGCTTTGTCTGTCCAGTGACTAAGCAACTCTCAGCCAGTGCTGTCTGGTGCCCACTGAGACCGCTAGGGTGGAAGATGGGAAGACCAACAGTAGATGGAACCTGAGCCAATAATGGGCAGTCAACAATTCTAGTGTGGATCTCAAACCCAGCACACAAGCTGGTTTTGGATTGGATTCAGACCTTATTTTGTTGTCCCAAGCTTAGTACTTGGCACAACAACAAAACCAGGTCTTCCCATCAACAAAATCCAGTCCCAAACCAGCTTGTATGCTGTGTTGTTAAGTGATGTTGCAATGTTTTTTTTTAATTATTACCACCAGGGATTTTTTCCAGTTGGAACTCAGTTTGTGCGCCTCTCACACACGTGCAAGTGAATAGAAATACCCTAAAAAGCGAGCAGACAAAACAAAACCCAAAGGAACCTAGGAAGATTTTATTAGCAACAGAAAGTTGACTTGGGACAGGGAAATGGGGGGAGGGATGATATGGCGACTTGAAGGTGAACATCGCTAGAAGTTGGCAGGAACTCTGTGCGGTGTGTTGCTGTCAAGAGGTGTGAATACGTTCTAGCATTTTTTGTTGCGTCTCACTGACATGTAACGCATAACATTTGTCGCAGAAATAACATCCGCTACGTTCTGTTCCTTTTGAGTTATACGTGTAGCCGGTTCTTAACTACGTTAAAAACTCTGGTTTTATTTTGTTGTTGTTTTAAACAAGCAGGGTATGGAAGAAAAACACTTGTCTCTCATTATTCCTAAAATAATAGAAGTAGAGGGTGTATGTATTTGTGCAATCATGCCCAATCAAAAGGACATTATCAGAATGGCGTTTCAATTATCCGGATGAAAAAATGCTGTTATCTCTTGTGCACCAAACAGTTTAATAAAGTTCCAGAGACGTATGGCGTAACTATGTTGCATTGACATCCTATAATTAAGGGGCAGATGGAAAACAGTAAGACTGAAGAGTGAGATGCTGCTTCAATCAGAATGTGTGGAGTGAATCTGCTGAAATAGGCTAGTGGGCAGGGAGGATTAGCTGCTGTGCTCCCTGCTCCTGTAATTTGGAGCTGGTGTTTTTCTTAAGTGGAATGAGTTCCACTAGCCTAGAAAAGCAAGTTACAGGAAAACAAGTATCTAGCGATGTTGTAATTGTAGCAAATAGAGTACTATGTATGGTTGCATCAGAGGTCAGGTTTAGCATTTGTTCCACATAGATTTTGTACCAGCTAGATACCTTATATGGATAATACATTCAACTGGCAACCATCCCAAATGTGCAGGTGCTTTTCTCTCATATCAGACTTAGTCCTTAAGCTGCAGCCTGCCTCATGCAGCTGCCTCTTCCTCCTCCTAGCTGAAAGTTCCCTTGTTCTAACAGTGTGCTTTAATTGGTTTGTACCATGAAAAAAAGCTACACAGACCAGAATGTACATGTTTTGTTTTCTTACATTCGTCCATCATGTAATTCAAGGTGGTACATATGTGGCTATCCAGATGTTGACTAGACCCAGACTTGCTTAGCTTCAGCAAAGCTGTGGCCTCTTGTGCCTTCAAACCACACCCAGTTGCTTCCTATTTATATTCATTCCTGCATTAAGAACATTTGCAAGTGGTACAGAGGGCATAAGCAGTTGGTGTTTTTTAATATTGTGTTTGAAAATTTCCATTGTTAGAATAGCTTATAGGGTTAGAGTAGCACAAAGCTGTCATAAATGTAAAAAACATCAGCTTAAAGAAACTCTGAAGCTTCCACTCACTTAACAGTCTTTCGCTCTGTGCAATCTTGCTCTTTCGTTCCGTCACTAGACAAGGTTGGTAAAGGTTACCTTGAGAATAAAAAGGAAGCCTGCTGGTGCTCTTCAGATGTGAAGAGGGAGGAGCAACATACTACCTGAGAAGAAGCGCTTGAAAAATTCATATGTGAAAAGGTAGAGAAGGCTATGAACTAAAGTCATCAGCGAGGAATTTGCCAGTAAGAGAAGAATTTGCTATTCCTTTTTAATAGTAAATGTAGAATCCAGAGAACAATGTTAGGATCCACATGTTTTACCTTCATTATGGACCTAATTATTAACTAACATGATCAGTGAAAATAAAGACACAATTACTCAAAGTTAATTCTAACAGCTTGCAAATGAACCTGAAATGGGCAAGAGATCTATAATGACCATATATGATCATGACCACGCATCCTTGAGGGAACACTGCTTCACATTTTTGGTGGGGGAGGACATTTTCTTTTACAATAGAGCTTCACTTTCTTCTCAGCTAGTATTACTTCTGACTTTTTTATTGGCAGAATTAGACATGGATTTGGCAGCTCCTCAGGGCAGGTGTCATCTTTCACAGTACAGCACTCCACAAAGAACAACTGTGATGCAAATCACTATGGTAAAAGTGTGCCTGAATGAAATCTAAAATAATGGGAGCGGTTTGAAAGTTGATGATGAAGTGGGCCCTGGTAGCAGGTTCACTCTCCAATACAATTTGCAGGAGAAATAGAGGACACTCGGGCCATTAATAATTTTCACCCTATACCAGCGATCTCTGAAGACTGCTCAAATTTTCCTTGAACAACAGAGAAATGGCCAAATGTATTGGGTTCTAACCAACTTGCCAAGACAGAAGGTTCACAGAAGAAGTTGCATCTTCTGAGAAGACCTGTGTGGTACTGTACATGCAGAACATGGTTGTGGTTTTGGGCTTTTCTTAGCATCAGAAGTTCTCTCCGACGAGAACTTCAAACCCGGGAGAGTTAGGAGGCACTTCTGCAGCTAAGAAGCACTTCCACCTTTGTTTTTATTTCTTAAACCCAGCCTCCAGATGGGTAACTTCAAGCCAGCCTCCATACAGTCCAGTTTTTCATTTAATTCTTTGGCAATGCTCTCATGAACTTGAGGCCTTGTAATGGTGATGACTTAGGCTGATGGCCAAAAAAACAGCAGAAAGTTTTATCTTTTTCAGAAGGAGCATGTGTTGTTAAATGGAATGTTGCCTCATTCCAGAGGCAGAGGCTTTCCACTTTCCCCTCTCTGTTGTGTCCGAAGAATATTGCCACACTTTGTCAATACAGTGGAACCTCGGGTTACATACTGTCCACCTTACGAACGCTTCGGGTTACGAGCTCCGCTAACCCGGAAGTAGGTGTTCTGGGTAGCAAACTTTGCCCCGGGATGCAAGTGGAAGTTGTGCACCGGTGGCAGCGGGAGGCCCCATTAGCGAAAGCGCACCTCAGGTTAAGAACGGTTTTGGGTTAAGAACGGACCTCCAGAATGAATTAAGTTCATAAATGGAGGTACCACTGTACCGCTGTTTGACAGCAGTGACTTCCAATAATGCCACCCTGATAGATGTGACAATCACACTTAGGGATCAGAAGTCAAGGTGGGGCAATCTTATCCCTGTGGCAGATGGCCTTGTTCCTCCTCTGGATGGTCCCTAAGTGACAAATACACAAACGGGGGGGGGGGGTCTGTAGTTGCCTGGCACTTTTTGTTTTGCTGCTTTGCAAGCTGGAATTCCCCAAATCTGCAACACAGAAAAGTTTAATTCCCCTCCCTGTTTGCTGAAGTCCTAAGCAGATCACCCTCTGGCTGTGTTTTTGTTTTTTGAAGAAGAAAGGAAGGAAAGCAACACATTATGTTGTATGTAGTTGGGTCCTCAGTGACTAGCTGTTGTTTTTACCTGGTGAATATGCCATCATACAATACGCTTAACTGAAAATAAATAAGTAAATTAAATTAACAAATATCTATATGATCTGTGTTACTGTTCTTCACTCCATCCACTTTCAAATTACTTCTGTTTAAAATTCTATAGCCACCTGCTAACAACTTTACTGGCACCAATTTATGTAGGCAATATATGGTAAAGAGATAATTGCTGGTGCCAAGCATCCTCTTCTGTCACCTCTGAGGGTCATTCCACCTATTACTCAGGTTTGCTCTAAAAAAGAAACTACTTGCCAACCAGAATTCCCTAATAAGTATGCTTGCATGATGCATATGTTTGCCAACACATTTGTCACAGAGTCATACTACAATAGTGAAATGTTGTTCCAGCAAAAGCTTGGTATAATCAAATTTGGACTACAGTCCTAAATTCAGTTAGCTGGGAGTAAACCCCGTTGAGTTCAGTGGAAATTCTAAGAAGGCATGCATAGAATTGCTCTTTTAATTTAAAGCTTCCATTTGTTTAAAAACTGTTATTTTGAAGCTTCCCAATTACTGTGATGCATTGACTGCTGTTGAAGATGTTTGGAAGTTTCAGCTAAGTACAGATTACAGTAGCCAGGCTTTTGATGGTGCAGCTCATTTGGATCACATCTCAAGTTCTAAAAGAATAGTGTTGGCTGCCTGTTTATTGCCAAGCCCAATTTGAAGCGCCAGTACTTAACTTCAAACCACATGGGATCCAGGCAACTGAAGAAGTTTCTCCTCACATATCCGTTTCTTCCACACTTGGAAGATATTCTGCTGGTCCTCTTTTTATGGGTGCCTTAACCTTCAGAGATGAAGTAGATATGATCTGCACAGAAAGAACTTGGTGGGGGTTGTATTACTCCAGTGGTGGAATGCTTTTCCCTTGGAGACTCACTCACCTGGTCCCATGCTAGTATTATTATCCTCCAGGTAGCAGGTAGAAATCTTTTGTATTCTTTAAAGAATGTTTTAAGTATGGTGCACCTGTAAACTTTTATCCCTTTGTTTCACAGGGTTATGGGGTGGTTATATGTGAAACATCTAGAAATCTTTTTTTGACAAAGGGTAGCATATAAATGCTTTAAATAAATACATATCCATATGCCTGCACGGCTGTCTGCCCCTGTATAGATCAATATGGTCACTTAGATCACCTGGGGAAATTCTACTTGTGACACTGCACCCTACCACATGGTGGTAACCCCAAAACAGGCATTTTGTGCTATTGCTTCTGTGTTGTGGAATGCCTTTCCATCTGCCATACATGAATCAGCAGTCCCCAGTTGCTTCTGATGCCTTGTATTTATTTTGCTCAAGATTTCCCTGATTCTTCAGATAGGACCTCAATGTACAAGTTCCCTGAATTTCTGTTTTTCCTTGTTTTTATAATTTTTTTTATATGCCTGTTGTCTTTGTCCATGGAGTTTTCTTGGCAGGGATACTGGAGTGGTTTGCCAGTTCCTTCTCCAGGTGGATCACATTTAGTCTAAACTCTCCGCTATGACCTGTCCATCTTGGGTGGCCCTGCATGGCATAGCTCGTAGCTTCCCTGAGTTATTCAAGCCCCTTCGCCACAGCAAGGCAGTGATCCATGAAGGAGTTTGGCCAAACTGCGGGAGGCAGTGGCGGATAGGGGTGCCTGGCGTGCTCTGGTCCATGGGGTGACGAAGAGTCGGACACGACTGAACAACAACGAATAGTTTTTTTTGTTTGTTTCAGGTTTCCTTTTTAATGGGTGATGTTTTTATATTGTACATAGTGCACACCACTTGCAAGATTTTAAAAATATGAAGCACTGCTTTTAAATAGAAAATATACTGTATGAGTAAAGCAGTGGGTGAGAAGCAATTAATACTGAGAATGTTCATTGCTTGTTCTACAGGCCAAAAGGACCTCCATTATAATAGTTTTGACCATATTACTGTCACTGTGGTCTCCCTGCACTATACAAAAGTTATACTGCAATTATACCTGGAATTGAATGTATCTATGTACAAAAGGAATTTCTATACAATTTTCATGTGGCATACCAAAGTGTTGTGCAACATGATTAAAACATTAAACACCAAGCAAAATATACAGAGAGTCACAGAATAAGTATCAACAATGAACGCACATATTTGACTGCTTACAAAAGCACATTATGGAGGGTGCTCACCCAATCTATGAGGGGAGGCTGTCACTGCAAAGGAAGCCATTTTCCTGTTGATGCAAGGTGGAGCAGAACAGTCATGGCACCACCTAAAGCTGCTCCTCTACAGACCTTGGTGCACAGGTAGGTTCACATGGGAGGAAGCATTCTCGTGGGTAATTGAGTTCCAGTTGTTCAAGGCTATATTAGATAACAGAACCTTAAACTTAGTTCTGCAGCAAATTGGAAAGCAGTGCAGTACCTTCAATAGTGGTGTTACATGGTCTAGAATGCAGTAGTAGGTAGACCTAGATCAGCATTCTGCGCCAACTGCAACTTCCAAACCAAGCTTAAGGGCTGCTGCAACCCTCTGGGACGCAAGTGATGATGGCTCCAAGGGCACCCTAAACTACTTAACATTTCTAAGGGGAAAGTGCAGCCTTGTCCAGAACAGACAATATCCCTGATTCCCTGATCTGGGATGCCCTCACCCAAAATGCCTCTGTCTTAATTGCCACCATATTTTATTACCCACCATCACACACACAACAAACTTCCCAACACAAACATTTAAAAAATAATTTCAGAATTCATTCTACAATCTGAAAGTGTTCTAGTTTTGTTTTCATTACAAAACTCGTGTGTATCTGTGTACATGTGTGATACTCTGAGTGCAGATTTTTGTCCATTTTGTTGTCTTGTGATTTTACTTTCATTTAAAATCTCATTGTGCTGTGCTTAATGAGTGCATTGTACTTGGCCAAGTCCATCTGTACCTGTGAGATCGTTTGACCTGTGCCATGTTTGTGTAGTATTCCGCTCCTGATGCAACTAATGGAGTGATTCATGGGCTAAATCATGCCTGTTGCCACAGGCATGTGGAAGAGGGAGGTAGAAGTTGAGCTCTGCGATTATTAGAATATAACTTTGCCTTTCAGAGTGTCTGTGCCGGGAAACTCCCTTGCTGTTTGTGAAGATGTCACAACTGAACTGAGCTGAGCTAGAGAACACCACACAAATTCATTGTGGAAGTACATGAAACAATTGCTAAGTGGAGCCTAGCAAACAATCAGAAAGCAAAGGATGTGCCAGGCAGCAATAATTTTCTTGAAGTGGCCAGCAAACACAGGTAGAAACAGGTTTTTTCTTGACACAAATACCATAATTGGAACTGTCAAAATTGCTGCTTGCTAAATTAATGGTGTGTGCGCAGTGCTTCTGTTCTATAGCAAACAAAAGGGATAACTTGTACCATAATGTACCAGTCTACTAATGCGTTCCAGAGCAACATTCTGGAGAAACAAGTGTAGAGTATGATGCCCCCCCCCCAGTATCTCCTACTTTCTCTTCCTGTCCAGTACCTATTTGTACTGGTTTAGCCTCGCCTACACTGAACAGCTTAAGCATGCCCATATTTCAGTGGATACCAGGGCCAGACACGCTCACCCTTCTGATCTGAACAGAGGAGAGGTGCAAAGAGCAAGTATGCTTTATGAGTGAGTACAGCAGTGCCTGGTGTAGGTGCTTTTGCTTTCCATTTATGGGGGGGGCTTATGGGGTGCACATCTGCACCATTTTACACTCCTCCCTTTTTCGGCTCCTAGATACGGTAGTCATTTGGTGATAAGCCACACCCCCGTGGCAGCCATTTTGTGGCAGGCAACTATGACCCTTTCTCAAAATGCCGTATCAGCCCAGTGGCCTGAAAAGGTTGGCAGCCACCGGTGTGAGGGTTAAAACTTACTTTTTAGCAGGAGTAAAAGCGAATGTTTTTGAACAGCCACAATTGGCAGCTACTGTACGAAGAGCAATGAAGGTAACATAACTGTAATCTAAAATACATACCACGAAAATGGAAAGCGAAAGGATTGAAAATGGGAGGTGAGTCATAAAGCTGAAGGGGAGAGAGAGATAAAAACACACAAAGGTTGAAGCAGCCCTAAATGCAGTGCGGGCTTGTCTATTAGGGCGTATACGGCGCTGCCTCACCAACCTCGCTCTTGCCATCCTGGCGCCCCCTACCTGTCTTCCTGTTTGCGTCTAGGCCAGGGGGTCAGCTTCCTCTTTATTCGTTACTAGAAGTCCAGTTACCTTAGAAGTAAAATGCCTTGCCCTCTAAAGCACTGTTTTCTTTGCTCATGTGTAGGTTGGAAACTAAAATTAGCTTTGTTGAAACTTGGTAAATAACCCCCATAAGAACTATATTCAACTAGCTACCTTAACTTGTTACCTTGCACATAAATACAGTGGCTGCATTTGCATGCAACACTATAGATCAGTGGTTCCCAATTAGCTAAGTACTGTGGCCCTCCAGTTTTTAAAAAGCCAAGCCATGGACCCCCTACTTTTGAAAACTTTTTAATCTCTATGGTAGTTTTTGTTATGTGAATGGTGCCACGGAACCCTTGGGTGGGTTACACAGACCCCTTGAGGTCAGCAGACCACCCTTTGGGAACCACTGCTATAGATTATCATTATGAACTCCAGCAGTTCTGCGGTTCTTGTATTCCTCCTTTTGTTTCTTCCTCTGGTGTTACCTTGAAGGGTTCAGAAGCTTCTGCTTCCATTTTGACCTAACCATAGCTTGTCATGGCATCTGAAACCAGACAAATTGTTGTTAGTCTTAATTATGATTTAGTGGCATATGATTTAGTTGGATGCCACCCAGAGTCTTTAAAGGGTACTGCATTTAATTTGGATTGTTGGTCCTCACTGGCCATTCCTGCTGTATATTCAGCTTTGGGAACATTATGCACGAGGTACCTTCCTGTATGAATTTCTGTAGCATCTACAAAATGTTCACATTCTCCGTCCACTCGCCTCTCTTGAATTGGACATGCCATTCAGACAATGCATCTAGGACTTCTTCTTTTTTTTAAGTTCCCCTTTTTCCTAGAAGCATAAAGAATAAGTAATTTGCCACCACAGCAGCAAATTACAGACACAATGTTTGCAGAGACATCCTCATTTTCCTTTGCGAGTAAAGGAAGATTTTTCAAAGGCACAAGTAGCAGTGCCTGGGAGAATTATGCAGGCACTATTTCACTACCAAAAAGAATTAACTTCTCTTTTTCTTTCTTCTACGCTACGTTGTATATAATGGCTCGCCTACAAATAAGTTGGCCAAAGAAACTCTGGCTGCTTTTCAAGAACTGCCGAAGCATCTACCAAATATTGAGAAAATATAATCACTTCCACTGGTAGCTGCTCATCTACTATTAATATCTCACATTAGTTTCCTGGGCGTACGTGTGTTCCTGCATAGAAAAGGATAAACATTGGCCGTAAAGTCTAACATCGGGAGGGGGCTTCACTAGATTAAAAATATCAGTATTTATCAGTTTTTTGTGTGTGTTGCTCACATGACTAAAATAGCAATTGATTCCTACTCATCCCTATCTATCAGAGAGAGAGAGAGAGAAGTCAGTGGGGTTTACCTGCTAGGAAGCATGGTTTAGGTTGGGCATACTCTCCAGTTAACATGAATTATAGGATTTAAAAAACGCAACAGTTCTGTTTAAGCATGGAGTGTATTTATTATTTATAACACTTTTCACTGATTGTTTCAAAGGGCTTAAGAACAGCATGGCACAAAACACAGTGTTAAACAATATTTGGTATTACTTTTTTGTGCTGAAAAGTAGGGCAATCTCTACTAAGTCTCATTGAATTCACTGGGGCTTGCTCCCAGGTAAGTAGGGATAGGATTGCAAGCCTAAGCAATGAAGGCTGGAAGTGCTTTGCCTGTTTGCAGAGAATCAGAAGGGAACCCCACAGAACAACACACACACACACACACACACACACACACACCGCCTTCAGAAATTTCCCTGGAAGGAGGAATGGAACCAGGACATTTGTGTGTCACAAAGGCTGTCCGGAAGGACATGCGTGACTGATGGCACGTATCTGAAGAAGTGTGCATGCACACGAAAGCTTATACCAAGAACAAACTTAGTTGGTCTCTAAGCTGCTACTGGACAATTTTTTATTTTTTTAAATATATTTTGATGGCACTGAATCGCAGATGTAGCGGAGAATCAAAAAGACAGGAGGAATTGAGGCTTTTATGGATGCACTATCGTTCCAAAAAGCATGGAAGTTGCAAGTTAAAAGCTTTTGCTATCCTTCAGAAATGGATGATGAAAGTCTGCTCAGCTACTTTGGCTCTTTCTTTACAAATTCAGATGTGATGAGAGCGACTGTATGGCATGAAGCTCTGCTCACTATTATTTGCAACACAGAAGGGCAGGTCCTGGCTTCCTTGTACAAAGACCTTCAAAAGCATAAGACAAAGATGGCTTGGCTTATGTCAAAGATTTTTCAAAGGAGAGGAATCGAGTTCACTCTGACAACACAGACAAGTGAAAAACGAGAGAGACGTCGGGAACGATGGCTGGTGGCTGAGAATGAAGTGTTGGAGTGCATGCTGTCTCCGTCAGCCTGGCACAATTTTTATGTTGGTCTGAAATGTGTTAGAACCTTGTATCTTGGAGGAAAACCAGTATCTGCTAAAGCAGACCTTTGAGAGCAATCTCTAAGGCAATAGGTCTGTTTGGTCCCCTGGGGCATTCTGGCTTATCTATGCTATTTTTGTAGTGTAGCCAAGCAATGCTCGCAGCAGGAAAGGGATTCAAAAAGGTAAGGCCAATAAAAGAGGGGCTATCTCTGAGCTGCAGAATACCAAGCACACGTGCATTCCTTTCCACTGATACTGGCAGTAGTTGGTGAAGATAAATAAAAATTATGTATTATTATTATTTCCTTTGGTGGCGATAGGTGTCCTCAGGACTGAGTACTGTACAGATGGCAACTTTCCCCGTGTGCCTCTTAATAAACTCGCATGTAAATAAAACAAGTACTCTTAATTTTCCTCATTTAATGATTATTTCCTGCAAGAAGTATTAAGAGTGACTGCCTTTTCTTGCATCCTTGTTTATTACAGAACATTTGTGTAGCACTACATTCCCCTTTTCTTTTAAATATAATAAGTGATAATTACCCCCCTTGGGTACAACTTGCCCGCTGCTGCCTAACGCACATGGCAAGTTGTTTTCTAGAAGAATAGGCTTGAAATGAGGATACAGTCACACATGTGGAATTAAATATGAATATACCCCAATTAACGAACAAGCCCAAGCAACTGTAGGTTTCCACATTAGCTAAAGAGACACCCATCCTAAGGATTTTCTGGACCAGTACACTGTTTGAAATGGGCCCTCAAACAGCCAGTGGTGTAGTGGTTAAGAGCGGTTTCCTAAATGTTAGGAATGTATTCACATCTGATGGGTTATAATGAGCTTTAAAAAGTGTTGAAAAACACATTTACTAAGAAACCAGAGGCCTTTCTGCTGGGCATGAGCAACTATGAAATCCCCAGCAAGGACAGAACATTTTTTTATGTATGCCACAGCAGCTGCTAGGATTTTGATAGCTAAAAACTGGAAAACTGAAGAATTGCCAACAGTGGAAGATTGGCAGATGAAGTTGATTGAATACATGGAGCTCGCAGAACTGACCGCGAAACTCCGAGACCAGAGGGAAGAAACGGTGCAAGAGGATTGGAAGAAATTTAAAGACTATTTGAAACGACGTGAAAAGATAGACTTTTGAAATTGAAATCAGAAGGACATTTAAGGCTTCAGTATGTTAGAAGTTAGTTTAAAATAGGATATAAGAAGTAGTTAGAATTATGTTATGTGGATTTTATTAGGTATATAATAGAGTTATATATGGATCAAGGCTTATATTGTTAAAATTAGGTGAGAAAGAAGATTTTACAATGTTACAAAGTTACTAAAGAAGATTAGAAATGAACGCAGAAGAGAGGATGTGAGGAGGTCCCAATATAATGGGATGAATATGAAAAAGATAGTTAGATTTTTGTATTTTTTTGTAGTTTTGTAGTTTTTTGTTTGTTGTTTTATTGTATTTTGCATTGTTTGTTTTATTGGAAAATCTAATAAATTTCTAATAATAATAATAAACACATCTGATGGGAAGGCATTCTACAGGGTGGGCACCAATACTAAGAAGGCCCTCGATGCTGGATCTCAATGTCTGGGCTGAACGATGGGGACTCCTTCAGGTATACCCAATAAATGGAAGCAGCCTGAGGCCAGTGACACTTACTCCTAGGTAAATGCATATAGTATTGCAATCTTCGCTTTGATCTCAAGCATCAGTGATTATTCTGCCCAGAGAATGTGTTCTGTGGTCATTTGTTTGTGCTATGTATCTATCTATGTATATCTCTATACAGTATATATTCCAAGAGATAGTTGATTGCTCAACTGTCAGCATCAAACAAGTCCTGCCAACTGATGGGCCACTGACTGCAGTGAGAGTGAATCAGCAAACATGCTCATTAACCCATGGCCTGTTTATTCTCACATTTTTGAATGCCAAAACGTTTTCTGTTTTAATTTTCTCCATATGAAAAATTCCTGTGAAGATGCTCCCTGTTACCATGAGTACCGGTATTTTAATTTTTCTACAGTTGGAAAAATGATCCACATTCATAATTGTTTTTTCTTTAAAAAAAAATACTCTTGTGGATTTTTTTCGATTTTTCATCTATACGTTGATGACCCTGGTGACTTGTATAGGCTCATGTATTCTTTTCCCTTTCTTTTCTTTCACTTTGGATTTTCGTGTCCCTTTCAGCTCCTTTTGTTCTATTCATTCATGGCTTTCAGATCACTTCATTATCCCGAGGCTCTTCCCTCTCCCCTTAAAAGTCTCCTTAAATACACTTTTTAAAGGTTGTTTCATGCAATTCTCTTCTATCAGTGCTTGCCTTCTCAGCAATCTCCATATAAATTACCTTAATTAATGAGCGGGTTTTCTCCACACATGAAATTCTCCTGAAAGCGCATCGTATTTCATTTCTAGAATGCTTTTTCCTCATTCTGTGTTTGAACATTACCCTTAACTCCAAACAAATGTGGAAGTATGTTTTCCTTCAGTTGGCTCTTCACACAATGGTTGTTTTTAGATGTTTTTTTTTGGGGGGGTGTTTTTGGCCAAAAAGTCACTATTGCACTGTAGACTGTCAGCTGGGTGGCAAGCTACCCCAACCCTTTCAGTGCCCTCAAAAGTTGGCAGGAATCCATGAATCCCTTGATTAATTTACCAACAATGGTATACTCCTCAGAGTGGCGATGCTGTAGCCTAGGCATAGGCAAACTTGCCCCTCCAGAAGTTTTGGGACTACAACTCCCATCATCCCTGGCTAACAGGACCAGCGGTCAGGGATGATGGGAGTTGTAGTCCCAAAACATCTGGAGAGCCGAGTTCGCCTATGCCTGCTGTAGCCTTTCAGATAATGCTGGACTCCCAACTTCTGTCATCCCCTGTAAGCATGACCAATGGTTAGGAATAGAAGGAATTGTAATCCAACAGCATTGGGGTGGTCACAAGTTCTTTAACGCTGCTCTGCATTTAGGCAAATAGGAATATAAGTGGGACTCAGTGCAATTGTCTCAGAAGTTCATCAGGGTTGATCACTCCTGTGAGAAAATGTGTGAATTCTATGTATGTGGTTTGCCTCCCTTCAGAGCCAGGTGATGTCGATTCAGTTCATTAAGTTTGGACTCTTTCTGCTTGAATACTAACTAAAACACTCTTAATTGGTTCATCTGATTAATGATTCACCTCTACCTGAAATGAATCTGACACTCAGTGGAAAGGGGTGTGATTCTTCCTTGAGCAACGTTGAGATACCAGCTGGCTGGATGCTGCGAGGCAGAACTGTTATTACCATATCAAGCTGATTGGTGACACATAAGAAGTGAGGGCAGAAGACTGGCAAGGATGGATGTTCACCAAATGTATTGACCATTGCCAAAGAAACAAATGAAGAATAACCTCTACGCAAACTAGCAAAGGTCATTTTCATCACTATCATAACTAGGTAGGGGTGAATCTGGCAATTTCATTTGCCCCCCCCCCCATTTCTCATTTTTCCAATCATACATTCTGTCTGCAGTCTGCATTTCTTTTAATCATTGTGAAATTATACCACAATTTTAGGGCATATTTCTCCTCATTAATATGCACATTTTTGCAAACCAGTTTCCCTCAAAACAAGTTTTTATGCACACTTTACCACAGTATATGTATTTTTTGTACACATTATTTGGCTGGAGAATGGCATTGCCAAATTCAGAAATATGCAACTTTCAAAGGGTGGCTTGTATTTTGGTTTGCACATCACTTCAGAAAGAGCATATCAGGTACAGTTGCCGTGAAATGCAAACAAAGTTCACCATCTTTACTCATAACAAAATTCTTGAGATGTTACTATATATCTGCACCAATCTGAAATATTACTGTTGCTCTGCTTAGTTGGCCCCATGCATAATTTGCTTCAGTTAAAAAATTCATGGGCAGACAAAGCTTGCCAAGTCTTCTCAGCTCTCTGTAAACTCATGAGATGAGAGACTTCAGATAACTGAAGCAATTATTAATATTATTTTGGGGGGGGGGGTTGTATTTTCGCATCCCTTTTGCTTTACAACTGTTTTAGGCTGCTTTGACTCCTATGCATTGCTATTTTGTCTTACTTTTGGTTCTTGTTACAGAGATGATCACCCCCACCAGATTATTTCTTAAAATAAAAGCTGAAAACAAAGTTGGAAGTTTCCTCTGACCTCATTCCCTGCCTCACTAACCCCAGAACAATTTTGACATCAAACTTCTGTGATGCAGTTTGTTTCTGATATGCATGAGTTAAAATGTGGTTTTCAGAAACCATAGATAAAGTCGTTTGCCAATCTCTCATCTTGTTGTCCAGCTGTGTTCAGCTTCAACATAGCTGCACCTGTTGCTGACACCTGCTTGTCAGCAACAGGTAATTTTTATGGTGTCAACAATGCAAGAGAAACTTTATTCTGGCTGAAGAGCTTAATTGGAGAAGAGCAAAGTTATACATAGCCAACAGAGTGAGCTTCAGTGGAATAATACGCTATGTAGTTCATTTACTGTATCATTCTGAAAGCCGTGCTTTATGTATTTGGATATCTATGCCTGGTTCTATTGCCAATTTCAATATTTCATTATATTTAACCTAAACTTCTTAGACATTTTTAAAAATTTGAGTAGTATATAAATCTTGTTACATAAGATAAAAATAAATTCATGATCAGATGCTAGATTAATAATCTAAGGCTCCATCTTGACCTGAATCGAATCCATTATGTGAAGATAGTAAGTCTGCAAAGATGTATATCCACTTTGCAAAATTTATTCTGGCTCACCGAGTAAGAGGGAGGATTTAGATGAGAGTACAGGCCCTTTGACCAATAGGCAGACAGCCTTCTCCCATGTCACAAAGGACTGGAGACTTATATTTCACACACACACAGGGATAATACTAATGGATTGTTAATTTATTTTTATTATTTCTTTAGTAAAAAGCTGATAAAGGACTGACTGCCACCTCAGATCATGTCTCTCAGGGTGAAACTACACATTACATTAATAGCATACATTAATGTTTATTGTCTGGTTTTGGGCAGTGTGTGTGTGTGTGTGACTTGAAAAATGGTTGCTGTGTCAGTCTTGCAGAAAAGACACCCTCACTCTGAATACATTCTTCTTACATTACAAGTACTTTATGCTACTAATACAAGAAAGGAAGACCATCAAGGAGTACTAGAATTTAATTTTCGGTGGCAGTGGAATGGAGCCAAATAATTTATATTGCTTGTATTGTGTGGGGGAAAGGTTTTCTGTGGACAGAAGCCTGAGGACATGGAAAGAATTTCAACTAAAGGAGCAAACAGCACTTTGGGGGGGGGGAATCGCTCATAGGGGGCAATTTTCAGGGAGAAAACGAAGAATGAACGAGACCCTCCACTGAGAACCCCATAGTCCAAAGTCAGATGATGGACCCCAAGTGGTTACCTCACACACACACACACACCATTAAAAGAGGGGCTAGCACATACTTCTAAAAAAAAGTGCTTTACCACATAGAGTTTGGTGACCCTACTTTCTCTATTGCTATTAGTACTAAGCCCCTCTAGTTTCCAAAAATCATTTTTCTCCTCTTCATTTCCTTGTCAGAACTTGCTAACTTCTTACAACTAAAAGCACAGCATCTCAGGATTCCAGGACATGGACCAATAACAGGACTTAAAAATTTAAACCTAGGATGGCAAACCTGTAGTCCTCCCCCATCTACAGTTCCCATAATCCCTGACCATTGGGATGGATGTGCCTTGTAATCCAACATCTGGAGGACCACAGCCCACCCCCCAACCCCTGATTTGCAGAGCAGCATGAACACAAAATTCTTGATCTATTGCTCCTTGGCTGATCAGTGAACCAAAGTTGTCCAGTACTTTTAGCAAGTTACTGGAATAATAATAATAATAATAATAATAATAATTATTATTATTATTATTATTATTATTATTATTATTATTATTATTATTATTATTTTATACCATGCCCATCTGGCTGGGTTTCCCCAGCCACTCTGAGCAGCTTCCAACCAAATATTAAAAATAATACAGCATCAGACATTGAAAACTTCCGTAAACAGAGCCACCTTCAGTTGTCATTTAAAAATAAAATAGTTGATTATTTCCTTGACATCTGATGGGAGGGCATTCCACAGGGTGGGTGCCACTACTGAGAAGGCCCTCTGCCTGGTTCCCTGTAACTTCACTTCTCGCAGCAAGGGAACTGCCAGAAGGTCCTCGGCACTGGATCTCAGTGTCCAGGCTGGATGATGGGGGTGGAGACGCTCCTTCAGGTATACAGGACCAAGGCCGTTTAGGGCTTTAAAGGTCAGCACCAACACTTTGAATTGTGCTCAGAAGTGTACTGGGAGCCAATGATCTTTCAGGACTGGTGTTATATGGTCTTGACAGCCACTCCCAGTCACCAGTCTAGATACCGCATTCTGGATTAATTGCAGTTTCCAAATCACCTTCAAAGGCAGCCCCACGTAGAGCGCATTGCAGTAGTCCAAGTATGAGATAACTAGAGCATGCATCACTCTGGCATGACAGTCGGCGGGCAGGTAGGGTCTCAGCCTGTGTACCAGATGGAGCTGGTAGACAGCTACCCTAGACACAGAATTAACCTGCACCTCCATAGGCAGCTGTGAGTCCAAAATGACTCCCAGGCTGCGCACCTGGTCCTTCAGGGGCACAGTTACCCCATTCAGGACCAGGGAGTCCTCTACACCTGCCCGCCTCCTGTCCCCCAAGAACAGTACTTCTGTCTTGTCAGGATTCAACCTCAATCCGTTAGCCGCCATCCATCCTTCAACTGCCTCCAGACACGCAGGACCATCACTGCCTTAACTGGTTCTGATTTGAGAGGTAGAGCTGGGTATCATCCACATATTGATGAACACCCAACCCCAACCCCCTGATTATCTCTCCCAGCGGCTTCATGTAGATGTTAAAAAGCATGGGGGAGAGGACGGATCCGTTTTTTTTTAAGCCAAAAGTTGTCCATTTCTTGCTATTAGTAGTATCCATTCTTTTCATATCCTGCACGACTCCTCTGCTTGTCCTACAAAATATAGCTTCACAGAAGAATGAAACTTTGGATCTGAGTCAGGAGATCAGCATGTCTTCTTCAGCTGCATTTAATGGGCGTGTATCACTTGCCTGAGGACTTCCTTAATCACAGGTACAGGTTGAATAACGTCAGGGTTCAATTGCACGGTATGTAACGCAACCTACATTTTAAAAATAGAAACTATACATCCTGCAATTGGCCTACTTATCTCACTGATTTTTCCCACCCTGCTCATATAAATTTGCTGCTTCTGAATGGAAATTTCCCATCTTGATTCCTACTAAAAGTTCCTCGAATAATTCCAAGGATTCAGTCTATGAAATTATTCTTCTGACAATTTTGATCTTCATATCGTTCATGTCTAGCGAGGCAATCCTGGCATTCCTGGGACTTCAAGCTTACTGAGATCATCATCATCATATATTTATTTATAATCCGCCTCTTTCCCTGACAGGGACTCAAGGTGGCTTACAAGTAAGAAACACTAATGTCAATAGAAAGCAATCATTAAAAAACAATTGGACATTGATAGAATTAAAACATGTGTGTACATTTGGACATTGATAGAATTAAAACGTGTGTACATTTGTGTGAGTCTCTCTCTTTTTCACACACACCGAGAGAAATATACAGATAATTACAATAAAAACAGCACTGCACCAGCCCTTTCATTAAAAGCAGTCAGTTCCCAAAAGCCTGTTGGAACAAGAAATTCTTCACCTGCCAGTGGAAGGACAGCAAGCAGGGAGCTAGTCTAGCTTCTCAAGAGAGGGAGTTTCAAAGTCTGGGAGGAGCCACTGAGAAGGGCCTCTCCCAAAGTCTCCCATGTCCCTACCAAGGGTGCTGGTAAGGGTGGCAGGACCAAGAAAAGAGTCTCCCCGAATATTTCAAAACACAGGCAGGTTAATATGGGGGAATACAATCATCAGATAGCTAGGACATAAACCACATAGATATCAAGGACACAGAAGAGAACAGCCTCACCCAGTCCTTCACTTTGTCCTGAATTGTGTTGGAAGATACATCCCAGTGGCAACTGAGGGTGTCAAACAGGTTTTTTTTTGCTGCCCATAATGTTTAAACTATAAAATCAATTCACCAGTTGTATGCAAGTATCTGTGCTCACACACTGTTGGCCTTCCTACCACTGATACAATATCTCTGAACACTGTTATCCTTCAATTTTAGGCTGTGCTCCTATATTCACTTACCTGAGAGCAGGTCTCATTGAACTTATCTCTGAGTGGACATGCATTTCGATGCACTGTTCATTGAAGGCATAGCTTTATTCTTTTCTGCAATTTAATCTCATTGCGTTCCGAACTTGACTTTTTCCATCTTCACACATTTCTGAAATCTGCTATTTTGGATGCTTTATTCTCTCGGTGCACAAGGTATCGGCAGAAAGAACTCCCGTTACCAGCTGCTAATGGGAATTTTGTGCTTAAGTCTCCTGGGCGTTAGAAGTGAGAATGTTCTCTTCCTCTTTGAAAGCAGCTCTCACAAAACAAATCAATGCCCTGCCCAAGCTAGAGACTTCTTGGACTAGCTGAAGTGTCCGATTTTGGTCCCAAACTCTCAGATACAGAATGTCCATTAACAGTCCAGATTAGAATGCTAATAAACTGCAATCTGATAGCCTTCCAGATCTCAATATACAGAAACCCAAATAGGGAAAAATTGAATATTTAGAGAAATTAGCCATGGGAGTGGGGCTTACCTGCTTCTCAATCTCAGGAAGGAACAGCTGGTTGTGAACTCTTCACTCTTCACATGCCATAGAACAGGCACCCCCAACCTGCAGCCCTCCAGATGTTTTGGCCTACAACTCCCATGATCCCTAGCTAACAGGAGCAGTGGTCAGGGATGATGGGAATTGTAGTCCAAAACATCTGGAGGGCCGAAGGTTGGGGATGCCTGCCATAGAATAAGGTGACTGAATGCTGAGGAAGCCTACAGCTGGCTGCATCACCTCAGACGCCGGCTCTGGAGTCGAGTCATGTTTTTGAAAGCTCACCTTTGGAGCATGTAGAGAAACAAACTCAGAAGGGAGAAACTTTTCTCTTTGATGGGCTAGTTTGCTGGGAGTTGCCACCCCACCTGCATCCTGAAAAGGTAAAATCGGGGCCACTTTGCGGCTTGAGGGGCTTCAGCTGCTTTTAGGTGGCTGAAAACCACCATTTAAATTTCCCACAGTGCTCCTAGCAACAGTACAACAGGGCCTCCAAAGGAAATCAAAATGGCAGCGGTCCCTCTCTTGCTGTTTTAAAGCAGGGCCCAGGGCAGCTGCCTGACAGTGCTGTGTATTGACACACATGGTGGCCACATAGAGAAGAGTCCTCTGGTTGAAGGTGTCTTCTGCCTGAAGTGGTGTCTGGTTCAAATCTGGGTTAAATGCCATGAGCCAAAGGAAAGGAAAGGCCTCGCAATTCTCCATCAACAGTTGGCATCTGGAAAGTTGAATGAGCTGGGACACCCGTCACCTGACCGCATTCGTCCCCACAATGGTAAAATGGATTTCGAGTCCCAGGTTCAAATCCACACTCAGTCTATGGCACTCACTGGGTTACTATGGGCCAGTCGCTGCCTCTCAACCTAGCCTATCGCACAGGGTTGCTGTGAGGATAAAATATGTTTGTGTTTGTGGGTGTGGATGTGGATGTGTAACCATTTACACCATGCTGAGCCCCTTGGGATAAAGATGGGATATAAATGTAATTAAAAGTGCATTCATACATATAAATTAATTATTAATTATTATTAATATTTAATTTGTATACCACCCTATAACCTGCAGATCTCACTTAGTTCACAACATAAAAATCACAAAATAAAAACACTAAATACGTAATAAAAATGAAAGCAGGTACAACCCAGCAATCCCCCCAACACATTTTAAGATTTATTTTGTATAAAAGTGGTATATATTTATAACTGAAATGATATGGACACACACACTTCACTTTTCTCAAGGTAATAGTTGCCTATTCTGGTTTCTCTGCTTGCCTTTGGCTGCTAAATGAAAGAGTTGCTCCCTCTACAGGACACTTCCGAGACTAATAATCAACTTATTTTAGGGATGAAGTGGGTATATGGTACGATTTCTATTCCACTGGAATAGAAATAGGAAAAAAAGTGTTGTAGCTATTTACTTTTATTTATTTATTTATATTTACTTATTTCATAAAATTTATATACCACTTGATAAAAGTTCAATAAAGATGACTATTTACTACTACCTGTGATGTACTAAAAATGAGTGAGGAAAATTTTCTTACCCCTCTCTTCTGATCATATGCAAAAAAGGTGGTAAAGATCCCCCCCCCAATTTGGCAAGATGCTTCAGATGACTGGCTTACCATTTGGCTTAGCAACTTCAACTATATAGTGAGAGATGGGCAAAGTGGAGCTACCGAGTCATCTTAATCTTTCAATCCTTTAGAAGATAGGATGGGTTGGAAGCCATTCTCCAAACCAGACTGAACAACTCTGGATTCAGAGTAAATTAAAGCCTGTACAAAGCATATTGAAGTAATCAATTCTATCCCGTTTCCTCCAGAAATGGGTAGAAAATATCTTGTCTAATGTGTAAATAAACTATCACGTTCAGTTCATATTTAAAGGCATACCTACCTAATTCACAATTTCTGAAACAACACATCTGAAATTCACCCATCCTTGAAAATTCACATTTCCTTAAATTTTTGCAGTTCTCAAGCTGTGTAGTGTATACAGAAATGTATAGCTTAGGGTAAATTGTGCATACAAACACATATATTAGGCAAAATTGCATATAAACATGGGTATAATAGGAGAAATTTGCATTAACATGCTTATAAATTTTTATGAGAATTTTCAGAAAAATCACAAAAAGGTGTGGAAATGTGGAGAGTTGTTTTTAAGATGGGGGGGGGGAGAGAAGATAAAAACGGAACAACAGACAGACTTGCCCATCCCACCAATTTCAATGGGAAGGAGTAAGTACTGGTATATGTGCATCTCAACAAGGATCAATGAGACTAGGCCTCAGTTATCTACAAGCATCTTTGGCTGAATCATGCCTCCAATCACCTTAAACCCCAATTTTTCATTCCTTATTTTTTATTGTTCACATGGGGGAACCAAATGCATTGACCTTAGGCAGCTGTATGTAAACAAACACCTATAAAGACTTGGCAGAGTAAAAACCAACTCCTGACAGAGCCTTTGTTCAGTTTCACAGGCACTGTATTCTAGCAGTAAAAAAAGAAAAAGCTGGCATAACAGATTAGGTTCAGCAGACTTTCTGTTTACACTTTAAAGGACGGGAGAGAGCTATAGCTCTTTATTAACCAGGAGAGATTCATCTATCAAGATTCCACATCTGTCTCTTGCTGCTGCTTTTTTTTTTAAGACAAAGATTTAATGTTTGCTCTGCCACTCCTCAAATTTGGATTTAGAGCTTTGACCTTGGATCCCTTCCCATATGCTTTTGGTGCTGTGCTTATTAGCTTAAAAGTACATGCTGTATTGGTGTGCTTCAGAGGGTAAAGTTGGACTGAAAGGCTGGAGACTTTAGGTGCAACTAGGAGGAATTATTAGAGCAACCGTCCCCCACCAAATGAAGTTGGTCTAGCGCAGAGGTGGGGAATGTGTACCTCTTTAACATATATCTGGACTGTAGCTCCCTGAGCATTGGTCATGCTGACTGGGTCCAATGGGAGTTGGAGTTAACAACTGGAAGACCATCTTTGGTCTCAGGGAGAAAAAGACTAGAAGATACATAGCCTGCCTTAGGCATACATTGTGGATATTTTCCTCCCACGTATGCCAACATTTGTGATCTCTCTTACGTCTCCATCTTAAGACCGAGTTCTAGGAACTTGTCGCTGTTCTCTTTTCTTGAGTGAGCTCTTTTCTGTCCACCCTTGACTCTCCTTTATTTCGTTAGATCCATTTCATTATTTTTTTCAGGCGGACATCAATATTTTCATTTTTTTAAGGGTGCCAGCATATAATATCAAAATGTAGTTTCCAACATGTATGATACAAGTAAAAGCAACCATAAAAATAAGGAAAAGCAGTTGTTTAAAATACAACAGACTAACAGCAGATAAAGCCTTAACAGCAAAGTTGTGTTTGTTTTTTAAAAAAGTAAAATAATTTCAACAGCAGCCTTTCCTTTCCCTTTCTTTTCTTAAATTACATTTCAGCGGCAGCCAGGATTGGGACCACAATGAAGGGGTCATGCTACAAACCTGACACACACACACAAAATCACCCTCCAACCTATTCACAATCAACAGGTCTGGATGGAGACTTGATATTCCACACACACACACACCCTGAAGCGGAAAAATAATTGGTGTATTGCTGCTAAATCACTCATATCTAGAGGCATCCTGGACTTTATATATGAAACATGTAGTCTACCACTGAGTTATGAACCCAGTCCAAATAGATCTTAAAGCAATCATGTACAAGGCAAAGCGACAAAGTATCAGGGATCTACTCAGCAAACACTGTCAAGTCAAAAGTCTGGATCTTTGAATTAGCCTTCATTTGGGATTCAAAACTCAAGACGCTTTTGCAGTTCCATCCCTTCCTCAATTTGTGCGCCATTGTCAATAATAAAATAATTCACCAGACTGGCCTTAATTTTTTTTCATTAAAAAAACCACATACCCAGTGGACACACATAAAGCCCAATTAAAACTAAATCTGCAAAACAAGAAGGCCTAAGTGTTCTTACATGTATTTCAGATACACGTTACGGCTTGGTTTGTCTCATGAATACTTCAACACTAATAGCCCCAGAGTCTGTTTAAATGAACTGGCTGTACCCAATATGAAAGGGCATGGGTTTCAATCTAGTTCAATTCCAGGCAAACTGTGAAATCAAACAAAGGAAAGCTGGAAGAATTGCTTGCCTCAAGTTACATTGTGTAGATATAAAAGACTTATCCTGAAATAATAGCTTATGGCAGGAATAATGGGCTTTATTAATATATTCAATTACTCATGGCAGCGCCTATACATTGAATTGTATGAATGGTTCACCATTCACACATAATCTTAGAGGGGGGATCTTCTGCTTGAGGCTAAGATGGAAATTAATTTGTTTGTTGAAGCTTGCCCTGTTTACAGTTTTAGCAATTGTTTCTGTAGTTGAAAGGGTTGCACTTAGTACTGTACTGCCAACAAATTTAATAAAGTCTATTCCCGACATTGAAAACCAGGAATACAAGTGATTTGCAGTATTTGGAGAAGGAGCAAATGTGAAGGAGAGTGATGTTTTGACCTGCACGTTAGTCTGGGAGTTGTGGATCAGCTCAGCTCATATTGGAACCCACAAGAATCACATTCCTTTTGCATCTCTAGTCCAGGGTTTCTGAAGGAGGGCTCTTCTCTGAGTTCTACCTGTCTCTGAAGTCAGATTTCTAAGTCTATGGGACACAGCCTTCTCCAGAATGACACTCGGATCCTTGAATTCCCTTCCTTAGGAGGTGTGTTTGGCTCTTTTTGTCACTTCTTTCCAGCAGTTGGTAAATATCATTCTTTTGCACACTTTCTGTTAAGTGACTCTTTATTCCCTGATTCTAACGTTTTGTTGCTTTTATTTTGCAACTGGGAGATTTGAATCATTTCTTTGTTGGCTTTCTTTGTTGTAATGTATTTGAATAGGTTGTTTACTTGCAAACACACCCCTTCAGGCTGGAAAGTGGCATATAAAAATATACAACAGTTAAGACTTATAGAATACCATGTTGTCATGGTGCCTAGGAAATGCTGAAATCTTCCATGGCAATCTGCGGACCAAGTTGCCACTATAGTTCATTATTTGCCCACAATAGGTCTGTGTGTGTGTGTGTGTGTGTGTGTGTGCAAAATGGACCCTGGAAACTCATGGGGCTGTTGCATTTGTGATGGGCTTCTGAAGACCCGGCATGAAATAAACCTTTCACCAGACACAATGCTAATAGAGTCATCAGTCTGGCACATCAGTAATGCTGAAAAGAAAGTCTGCTAATCCCCTCTGCAGTCTCCGGCTTTATGCCCTTAGGCTGCAAAGAGACTTGCCAAGCAAAGGGAAATAACTGGCTGCAAATACCTTCTCTCAGCTGTTATCTACTCCATTAAGGATCTAGGTGAGACCAACCTCTGCTGAGGACAATGCTGTACAAAATATCTGTGATTATCCTGCTTACTTTGCTATGAGATTTATAGTCATCCTCATCCCTCTCTCTCCTCAGGTTGAGGGATGGCCCAGGGCTTTCAGATCCTGCCATTTACATCTGGAAGAGAGCAGTTCACCATAGAATTAGTTCTCTTCAGTTGCAATCCTTAACTCACTTACCTGGGAGTTAGCCCCATTGAACTCAATCAGACTAAATAAATAAACAAACAAATAATTTATTTATACCCCACCCATCTGGCTGGATTGCCCCAGCCACTCTGAGTGGCTTCCTACACATAAAATAATTATAATAAAACATCAAACATTAATAGTAACCATCGATTTGCAATACTCGGTTTTAGATACACACATACATGATGGCCACATGCAACACATAGGTCCCATGCTTTCACCAGTATGGAAATAATCCCAAGTGTGTAAGAAAAGTGTGATGTGCAAAGTGGCAAAAGATAGCCTCCAAAGCGGTTGCTGTTCCACCCCGATTTCTTTTTTTTTTTTATAAGATTTTATTATTTTTCAATAAAAGAAGAAGAGAACAAAATACAACATCAACACATAACATAAACATCAATAAAAACATAATAAACATTAAACATAATCAACAATAAACATAATCAACATTCAAAACAATAACAACAATAAAAACATAAAAATAACATATACAAACCTTAACCAATATCTTTCTTTGAATATTTCTTATTTCTAACTTCTCTATTTGGGGACTTCCCCCGTCCCCTCCACTGTCTTCAAAAAACATATACTTCTTCATGGTAGCTTTATGTATTATTCAATTCACTTTTACCCAAGTTTTAATATACTTATCCTTTACTTGATCAAATATCTCACTACCTATGTATCTTATCTTAACAACCTATCTTAACATATTTTGACACATACATCTTTCACATAACAACAATTCCTCTTATCATTCATATCTAACACATATCTACCAAAGCCGATATTCTGTTTAATTCTGCTCAAATATTCAGTTTAACTGTTTTAACTAAATAGTCTTTAAATTTTTTCCACTCCTGCGACGCCTTCCCCTCCCTCTGGTCCCGGACTCTGACGGTCAGTTCTGCGAGTTCCATGTATTCCATCATCTTCATCTGCCATTCCTCCACCGTTGGTATCTCTTCACCTTTCCATGTTCTCGCCAATAAAATTCTAGCTGCTGTTGTGGCATACATGAAAAACACTCTATCCTGACTGGGTATCTCTTCATTGGTTATGCTCAGGAGAAATGCCTCTGGTTTCTTACAAAAGGTAACTTTCATTACCTTCTTAAGCTCATTATAAATCTTATCCCAGAAAGCACTTACCACTGGGCACAACCACCACATATGAAAAAAGGTACCTTTCGCATGTTTACATTTCCAACATACATCTGACATTTTGGTATTCATCTTAGCAATCTTAACTGGTGTCAAGTACCATCTATAAACCATTTTCATTATGTTTTCTCTTAAACCATGACAAGCAGTAAATTTGATACCTTTTTGCCACAATCTCTCCCAGTCATCCATCATAATATTATGTCCTACATCTTTTGCCCAATCTATCATTGAGGATTTAACCAGTTCATCTTTTGTATGCCACTCTAGCAGGAGGTTATACATTTTGGAAAGGTTTTTGAAGTTCGATTCTATCAGTTCTGTTTCCAGTTTTGATTTTTCTACTTGGAAACCAACTTTTTTGTCCATTTTAAATGTTTCATAAACCTGATAATAGTGCAGCCAGTCGGGGACCTGACTTTTTACTTGATCATAGCTTTTTAGCTTAAAGGAGTCCCCTTCCTGCTGCAGTATGTCCATATATCTTAACCAGTTTGCAGACATATTCGGTCTCTTATATGTCTTGGCCTCCACTGGAGAGATCCATCTAGGAGTCTTTCTCTCTAACAAGTCTTTGTATCTAGTCCAAACCTGATATAGGGATTTTCTCACAATATGAGACTTAAAAGTTCTGTGGATTTTAACCTTGTCATACCAAAGGTATGCATGCCAACCGAACATATTATCATGTCCCTCCAAGTCCAACACATCAACGTTCTCTAGTTTAAACCAATCCTTTAGCCAGCAAAAGGCCGCAGCTTCAAAATAAAGCCTTAAGTCCGGCAGGGCAAAGCCTCCTCTGTCTTTAGAGTCTGTTAAAATCTTAAATTTTATTCTTGGCTTTTTGCCCTGCCATATAAATTTCGATAGGTCCTTTTGCCATTTTTTAAAACAGTCTAGTTTGTCCAAAATTGGTATGGCTTGGAATAAGAACAGCATCCTTGGTAGGACATTCATTTTAACCACTGCTATTCTTCCCATTAACGACAGTTTAAGTCTTGTCCAGATCTCCATATCTTTTTTTATCTCCATCCACAATTTTTCATAATTATCCTTATACAGGTTCAAATTCTTGTTTGTGAGATTGATACCTAGATATTTTACAGATTTGACAAAATTGAGGCCAGTGGCTTCTTGGATTCTTTGGATCTGTTCTGCACTCAGATTTTTACCTAAAACTTTGGTTTTCTGCTTATTTAATTTAAAGCCAGCTACAAGTCCGAATTGTTCAATTAATTCCAAGGCTCTGGGGACACTGCCTTCTGGTTCTTGCAGGGATAGCATCAAGTCGTCCGCGAAGGCACGTAATTTGTATTCCTTCTCTCCCACTTTAATTCCTTTTGTCTGTTTATCTTTCCGAATCATATTCAGAAGGACTTCCAGGACCGTAATAAAAAGTAGAGGGGAGATAGGGCACCCTTGTCTTGTTCCTTTCTCTACTTCAATCTCCTCCGATATCACACTGTTTACAATAACTTTTGCTCTTTGTTCTGTGTAAATGGCCTTGATGCCATTTAAAAATTTTTCTCCAACTCCCATCTTTTCCAAATTCTTTTTCATAAATATCCAGGATACTTTGTCAAAAGCTTTCTCTGCATCAACAAACAATAGTGCTGCATCTGTGTTAATGTCTCTCTCCAGTTTTTCTAAAATGTCCACAATAATTCTCGTATTATTACTTATTTGCCTTCCTGGCAAGAAACCTGCTTGGTCTCTATGTATATGATCTTTCAACACTCTTTTCAACCTTGTAGCCAAAACATTTGCAAAGATTTTGTAATCCACATTCAAAAGGGATATTGGACGATAGTTTTTCATTAGAGTCTTATCAGTATCTGGTTTTAAAATCAGTGTGATAAAGGCTTCTTTCCACGTCTCTGGTGCCCTATCTCCTTCTAGTATTCTATTGCAAATTTCTCTTAACGGCTGTGATAGCCAGTCTTTCAATATCTTGTAATATTTTGCTGTTAATCCATCCGGTCCTGGAGCCTTCCCCAATTGCATATTGTTTATTGCATCTTCTATTTCTTGTGTCGTTATTGGGTGGTTGAGAATTGTTAGTTTTTCCTCTGGGACCTTTTGCAATCCGTTCTTCTCCAGAAATCGGTCTATCTCTACTTCATCTATCTTCTCCTCCTTGTACAGTTGTTTATAGAATCTCTGAAAACACCATCTGATTTCCTCCGGTTTCTCTACATTTTTTCCATTTACTACCAATTTACTGATGACATTTGCCTTTTGTCTTTTCTTTAATTGCCAAGCTAGTAGTTTTCCACATTTATTTGCAGATTCAAATGTTCTTTGTTTCATCATTTTCACTTTCCATTCGATGTCTTGATTCATGATATTCGCATATTGGGATTGCAAATATTTGATTTCTTTTTGGATTTTAACACATCTGGGATGTCCTCTTAATTCTTTTTCCTTTTCTTTGATTAATTTCAACAGTCTCTCCATCTCTGCACTTTGTTGTTTCTTCTTTTTTGCCTTTTCACTAATGAGGAATCCTCTCATTACCGCCTTACTTGCATCCCAGGCAATCCTTTTCTCCACATCTGAATTCCAATTAATTTGAAAATATTCTTTCATCTTTTTCGCCGCTCTTTCTACTAGCTTGGTATCTCTCATCAATGCATCATCCATTCTCCACCTGAAAGAATCCTTGGAAATCATTTTTAGGTTTACCTGTACCGGATTATGGTCTGAAAGCGTTTTGGGACCGATTTCTGCTTTTTGTAATTTTGGAGCCAATTCATTCGAAATCCAGATATAATCTATCCTCGACCATGACTGCTGAGATTCGCTGAAATACGTTGCCTCTGTTTCTGTGGGGTTTTTTAATCTCCAAGAGTCTACCAAATTCAAATTGTCCACCATTTCAAAAAAAGTCTTTGGGAGTTTCCCATCATTTGTTAATTTTGTTCTTTGAGATCTGTCCATTAGTGTGGAAACTGCCCCATTAAAGTCTCCAAGGCAAACTACCTTATAGTCCAAATAATCCAACAGCAAATCATGGATTTTTTTGTAAAAAATCGACTTTCCATCATTTGGTGCATAAAGTCCCAGAATCAAAAATTTTTCGCCTTGTACATTAATTTCAATTGCGATGTATCTCCCTTCTTCATCTTTAAATAGCTGTCTTGGGCTATATTTCTCCTTTGCATAAATCACTACTCCTCTCTTCTTGACCTTATCCGATGATATGAACTCTTGGCCTAATTTTTTGTTCTGTAACAATCTTCTATGACGCCGAACTATGTGGGTTTCCTGTAGACATATTATATCCAAATTCTTCTTTTCTATGCTGTAAAACACTCTGCGTCTCTTTGGTCTCTGATTCAATCCCCGAACGTTCCAAGTCATTAACTTGAGCGCCATTTCTTTGTTTATTCCTCTCCTCCAGTTGCCTGTCCTTTCTTATCTTGTTCTGGATCTTGGCTTGGTCCTGGTGGTCCCGGCGGTGGTGGAAATACTTCTGGAAACTTGTAAAGCTGTGCTGGATCCAATGGAGTTCCTTTGAAATGTTCCAGATGCTTGTCCAAAAACTTTTGCTTATCCGCCAAGGACCTTATTCTTATCTTTTTACCTTCAAACGTGAATGCCAGGCCTTCTGGAAATTCCCAACTGAAGGAGATTTTTCTTCTTCTTAGCTCCGTCACCAGGTCGTTATAGGGAGCTCTTTTATCTAAAAAGAATCTGGGGATATCCTTGTAAAAAATTACTTTGTTCTGCTGTACCACCAGGTTGTTTCTGTAGTGTAAATCCAGAAAGTAGTCTCTGTCGTGTCTATCATGTAGCACAATCAAACAGTCACTGACTGTTTTAGTGCTTTTCTTTCCTCTGGAACCTCTTGGTCCAAATCTGAAGGCCTTCACTATGCGTGCTGAGACGTTTACCTCTTCTAACTCCCAAAAAGTCGAGAATAGTTTCACAATATAGGCTTTCAGGTCTTCCCCCTCCAATTCTGGAAGACCCCTTATTCTTAGGTTTCCTTCTCTCTGATGTAGTTGCAGAAAAGCAAGAGACTCTTCCACAGTCCTCTGTCGTGTTCCAATATTTTCAATCTGCTCCAAATCTAAATTGTCCAATTTTTCCTCCACCTTTTTTATTTTTTCTCTGACCACTTTGATTTCCTCCGAGTCCTTTTTTAACGTGGTCACCTCCTGCCCAATTTTATTAATTTCGTCTCTGTTCTTTCTTACGTTTTCCTCGATTTGGCCAATCGATTTTTCTAACGTTTGGGTGGAGGCTTTAATATCGGCCTTAATATCCACTTGGAGCTTTTCTATTGCAGAGTTAACTGTTGTATTCACTGATGCACCAATAGCATTCACCGATTCTTGTGTTTGCTTCAACCCTTCGGTGACACTTTTCAAGCCTTCTGCAATTTCTGCCACACTTGCAGCCAATTTCTCCATTTGTTCCTGAAGAGTTAAGGAAACAGAGCCTTTCCTTTTTTCAGAGCCAGTTCCTTTAGATCTAAGTTCCATTCCTTGTGGGCTCTGTAACTGTAATCTCAAGGTCACTCCAGTTGCTATAGTAACAATCTCAGACATTCACAGCAGAAGACCAACAGTCCCAAAAGTAAACACCAGGTGGCCTGCAGCTAGCTTACTGAGAACAAAGAGGCTGCTGAGCCAGGAGTCCACAATAGTCCATTAGTCCAACTTTTAGGCAAAGAGTTCAAATTTTCCAAAATTGTAAATTCCTTAAAGCCAAGAAGAGTCTATTTTAAATAGCCCAAGCCAGTAACTGTTTTCTCACTTGCAATGTAACCACCAAGCCTTTAAAGTAACTTGTATCTGGCTGTAAAAGAGTCAAAGTATCTCCACTGGTAAACAGTCACTGTAACATTGGAACACCAACAAAGAAAAAATGGCAACAATATATCCCAGCCCGCTACTGACCCGGAATCCTAATCCAGAGGGTGAGGGGCTTCTTCTTTTGCCATATCAACTGTTTTGGGATCTTCAAACAAACTTTAAACAACTTTTAAATCACTTTTAAAAAGTTTGGCAGAGTTCGCAAAACTTTCCCGTTAGCCGCGGCTTTGATCCTTTAGCGCTACCAAGCTCGCGCAAACAGTTCAAAGGGAACAGGCTTCCTTTTGGAGTTTCCTCTGCAAGCAGTGCTCATTAAACTTGTAAAATAATCCAAATTTTTGACTTACAGAGTTTCTTTGGAAGTTTCTATGTAGGAAGTGCCGGGTGCTCAGGTCTGGCGGGATCGCTGCTTTGATCCTCCGCAGGCAGCCGCTTCTTCAGTCCCGTGCTGGAGCTCCGCTCGCCCGATTCTCCCCCTTACGGGGGTAAATCAGGAGCGGAGACAGCACGTCTGGGACCCACGAAGCCGTCAGTCCACAGGACGCTCTTCCCGTGGCTTTAAGGGACCCGTGGCGCAGGCACGGAGCTCCCTATCGCCTAACGGAGGACGGAGCCGTCGGACTCCCGTCCGCCATTGACTCGGCACCTAACCGGAAGTCCCCACCCCGATTTCTTTACCAGTCACTGCAAATACAGTTAAAAGCAAGTAATAACCACAATGGATTGTATCTTAGTCTATTCACTGCCACAAGATGTGGACAACAACTTTGTGGCATGTGGGTACCACTACTAGGACTATGTACATGAGTTAACCAAGGCCCACGTCCCAAACTGAATTGGGCTTTGGTTAGATCAGGTAGAGTCAGTAAGGCAGGTCTTAAAACCCTGGTTAAGCGTGTGGCTGCGAGGGTGTGCGTGTGTCTCATTTTGCCCCCGTTCCAACCACATGTTTAATTAGAGTTTAAAATCCTAATAAAACATTAGGGCTGGCTCCCAAATCAATTCAGGGCTTCGGTTTGGGTCAAGCCGGCCCTGGATTGTCCCATATCATATTTGTGCCAATCCAAAGTACTGGTCTCAGATCAGTATTTGTGTGTGCACAGCCATAACCACTACACTGTACAATTGTAGCATTACATGTGTTCCGAACCCCTGGCCTACCTGGCAGCAAGTCAGCAGGCCAAGTCCAAAGTTCAAAGTCTGAGGGTCGATTCACGCAAGCAAAGTCCAAAGGTCAGGAAACAAAGTGCAAGGTCAATGCAAGTAGCCAAATCTGAAGTCCAGCAGTCAGGATACAGTCCAGAGTCAAACCCAAAGCACAGTCCCATGGAGGTCCAGGAGCAACCAAGTCAAGGTCCCTCAACATGGACAGCTGAGAAGACACTGCACCTCCCCTCTGCTTCCCTTTTATACTATTCCTGCTGATTGCCACATCTGGGCTTGATGAGGCAGGCGACTCTCACCTGCTCCAAGCCTACTCCAGCTGAGCTAGTGAGACCCACCTGGCCAGCTTGGGAGCTGGGCTGTGGGCCTTTGCCTGCCTTGGCCTCCTAGAGCACCTCACCTGCTGCTCCCTATGCCTCAGAGCCCGCCATATTTGTGGAGACTGGGGCCCCTCTGGTGATAGGTCCTGCTGCTCTGGTTCCTGTGCCCTGACCCTCATCCCCACATCATCCTCCATCACCCTATGAGTACTTCCTACACCAACCTCCCCTTTCCCACCCCAGCTTGTCCTGGTGTTTCCCAGTCCTGGCTACACCCCTTGCCGGGGTCCTCTTTCTCCTCCCCGTTGTCCTGCCAGTTCATGACAGCATGAATGCTGGGATGCACATATGCACACTTGGCATTGCCACTTTGGAGGTCCTGAGCATCTCCGGTAATTTCTTGCATGCTTGCTTGTTTATATGATTTCTAACCCACCTATCCCCAAGGAGATCCCAGGGTTTTGTGACACCAAAGCTGCTAAAGGTAGTATCTTTTAATGTCTGCTATGCCTGTTCAGTTTTGAATCACAGGATTATTATGAAGATATGCTTAGATAGAGCTATATTCTGGCATAGCCTGTGCACTTGGGACAGGGTGGGAAAGATAAATTTATCAAACACGTTCTAGTCAAGTGAAGCCGTGTGTATAGGTCATGGCAGGAGACCATAGCACAGATTCTTTATTTTCCTCATTAAGTGTTTGTTTCTACACCTTGCTCAGTATCTATTCATAATGTGGATGGTCTAGAACAGTGTTTCCCAACCATGTGCCTCCAGATGTTTTCGGACTACAATTCCCACCATCCCTGACCACTGGTCTTGCTAGCTAGGGATGATGGGAGTTGTAGTCCAAAAACAGCTGGAGGCACAAGGTTGGGAAACACTGGTCTAGAAGACTCATTCACATAAAACAATTGCTATGATAGGTAAAGGTAAAAGGACCCCTGATCGTTAAGTCCAGTCACGGACGATTCTGGAGCATAGCTGTCAACTTTTCCCTTTTCTTGCGAGGAATCATATTCGGAATAAGGGAATTTCCCTTTAAAAAAAGGGAAAAGTTGACAGCTATGCTCTGGGGTTGCTGCGCTCATCTCGGTTTACTGGTGTACAACTTCCAGATCATGTGGCCAGCATGACTAAGCCGTCTCCGGCACACCAGAGCAGCGCACGGAAACACCATTTACCTTCCTGCCGAAGCGTTAACTATTTATCTACTTGCACCTTGATGTGCTTTCGAACTGCTAGGTTGGCAGGAGCCGGGACTATGACAGGAGTCCTTAAATATATTTACAAAATGTTCAGACAGACTGAGTAATACTTTCACTAGCCTCAGCTAAAGTGAATTCTATGACTGCAAATAAAACGTGTTAAGTGTGTTTTAAGTGCAATATACAATGTGACACTAGATAGTGATGGTGAGCCTTATGGAATCAGTGTATTTTTAAAAAATGTGGTTTTTATGTTTTTTTTTTAAAGCCTTTTCAGAATGGTTTTTATATGTGTGTAGATTCCACCTTATTTAGCTCATGAACAAGTCACTGGCCAAGACCACACCCACATTCAGAGGCAGAGATACCTGCTCTGGAACCTGGAGCAGCGCGGGGGTGGGGATAGCTGGCCCGGGGGTGAGCATCAGGGTGAGCGTAGGGGGGCGGTGCTGCTAGCACCTCACCGCCCACACAGCGAGCATCGGGGGAGGGACATCGCTAGCCTCCCACCGCCCACACAGCGAGTGTCAGGGCGGGGGTGTTGCTATCTGTGCGGGGGCGCAGCAAGTGTGGGGTGTGTGCACAGCAATGTCACCCCCAGGGGGACCCGGGGCGAACCGCACCCCCTGCACCACCTTCCTCCACCAGTGCCCACATTTTAAAGTTACATTTGAAGAGGGGAATACTAAAAGAGAGAGAGAGAGAGAGAGAGAGAGAGAGAGAGAGAGAGAGAGAGAGAGAGACTTATTTTTAACATTTAACATGGCTGAATTTTCCCAAAGAGGCTCTGCTGTTAAAGGAACATTTATCTTTCTTTATGCTGCATTTTTCTACTATAATAACTAGTTGCTACTAATCCATAATTCTTCCAACAGGTGTTGGGCACAATATGGCTTCAGGCACCACTGAGCTAAAAACTCCCTTGCCTGTTTTCCAGCTTTCCCAGCACAAGAAATAAAAAAGAAGACGGCAATTCTTGTGTGATTTGTCAATTCCCATGTGAGATTAGTACGAATGAGGGTGATTAAGTGCCAGCCTCTAAATCCTAGTTGTCCCCCAAGTTCTCAGACAGGCAGGAAGTGTAAAATGTGGAAGAGAAAGTGGGGGGGTGGGGAGGATATTGCATGTTTGCAGCTGATGAAATATGAGTCATTCAAGCTAGGGCGGTGTTAAGCAGGCAGAATATTTTAGAAAATAACCGGTTGATTAAAGAATTCCTGGAGTGAACTTTGTCAAAAGAAGCACTGCTGCTAAACTGCAAGTTGCATTCATTTACACGAAACATTTCTAGTGTAACAACCCCTTATTAATTCAGAATCCTTGCACCAGATGTTTGTAGCGGGTCGCAGTAACAGGAGACGGTGACCACTCGGGTATAAAAACCGGATTGCGTAAAGTGGGGGGCAGAGCAACCACCAGTTCTACATTTGTGGAAATGAGCACGCCTGCTTATTCACTCAGCCACTCTATGCATCAAGGGAGGAGAGGAAGAAGTTGGTTCTCAATGGGCTCAGCTTGTTTAAAAACAGCTTAAAGCCACTTCCTGTGCTATTAAGTTCCTATGCCAGTTGGGGTGTGTGTGTGTGTGTGTGGGTGGACAGTGCTGTCCCAACCCCTCCCTCCTCAGTCTCTCAATACATCTCAACAGGGTCTATTTTACATTTTGTTCAATTTAAACAATAAAAAAATGGAATGCACCATCCAATCACCTCAGCCTTGGAGGAATAGTTGCTGCTTGGTTGGATTTAATGTGGTACAGTAGATGGGGAGGAAGTTGTTACAATTAAATGACAATTTACTAATAGCAGTGAATCATGGCTTAGACCAGCCGGTCTATGACACCTGGGCAGGGCAAAGGAGAGGTCAGGGCTTTGTGGATATTGGCAGGGGTGCTGTGTTGCCTCTTCCAGTGTGTCTAAATAGCCTCTCCCTCACCACCACCTTGCTCCCTCCTAGCACTTCTCACGTAAGCCTTGCGGCTTACAGTGCCAGGAAGACGCCTCCGTGGCCTTTTCCCGCCACCCTGACTTCCGTTGGCTTTAGATCATTTATAGACTCTATGTTGCTTTTAAGAAAATTGCATTCATTTGTATGTAGAACTATGCGTTCAATGTTTCGGATAATTGAAAACTTACAGTCTGGCAAAAGTAATAAATAAACACCCTCTCAGTAACACTTATCGGTAGATTATTCGGTGTTGCAGTCTTTTTTTCTTAAAAAAAAGGCCAATATTAAGTATGTTACATTATAAAATCAACTTTATTACAATGATAATAAATAAAGAGAAGAGGAAAAATTCAGTTCAGAACATAATAGTCAATATTGCCAGAAAATGTACGGAGAACATGTTCTTAGTAAATACTATTAAGCCAGGGGAATCCTCTGAAATATTCATTCACAGCTTGATCCCCCAAATGCTGGTCCAGCACTTCTTGCTGTGAGATGCCTGGGACTTATCGTTATCACGGCTACTGTATGTTGTTGACAAAACAGTTTGTATTACGGTTATAGCCAAAGCCAATATACAACTAATGAAAGTAATAATCCGCAAAAACCACCTTCCAAACTTTATTCCTGTGTAAACTCTTTCTAATGTCTTTAGGCCATGTACCAAAAGTCTTGTTGCTTTTTAATCTGGTGGATAGAAGCTCTGTAATGTGTATAATACCACTTACTGGTCGTATCTTTTTAACCTCTAATTTAAAAATTATTGTGCAGCAGTGATGTAATTAGAAAAATATTTTTTTCCTATTAACATCATTATTGGGCCTACCTAAGTTTTTTTTTTTTTTTTAAATTGTCCGACAGAGCAATCTTATATGGGTTTAAGTAAGGATCCATTGAGTTAAATGGGATTCACTTCCAGGTGAAGAAAAAGTTCAAGATATAGAGCAGGATGGTTCAGATCAATCAATCTAGATTCAAAAAGCAGGACTGTAGATTTCTGGTAAAAGCTCACACCCCTTTTGTTCATGCATCTTTCGGGAACCCTGGCCCACAGTTCATGCACTAGATATAATATTGTAGATAAAGACTAATTGAGTTAATCCTAGGAAGGGGAGCAGAACTCGTATGTATTATGGGAAACTTATGGACAAACTATTAATGGATGGGATGCTGCTCAGGGAAGAGTGATTTCCATGTCAGGCAATATGCCCCCCCAAAAGGGTGAATCTCCATACATGTTCTCATCACCTGATGACAATAATATTATCAGATTATGCCTTGCATGCAATAAATACCTATCACAGAACCAGCAGCACAGGAAGTCTTTCATATCAATTCAAACAAACACCAATTCGAGCAACCAAGTCTTGAGACACAAACCTCTAGTTATTTGACGATGAATGTAAAATTTTAGCCTGAAATCCATGAACTCAAATGATGGCTTCAGTTTTCAGAATAGATGAAACAGAAATTTTAAAATCTATGTAAAGAAGGTGTACAAATAAAGGGTGGGATCCAAGACATACCCAGAGTAGACCCATTGAAATTAATGGACAAGAGTAACATGAGTATAATTAGCACTGGACATCAGCCAAAATATATGCATTATAGTGTAGAAATTTTAATTGTCATGCCTCATGGTATGATCCAGAATTTTTGGGAAGTAAAGTAGTCTGAAAATAGGAAATACTGAGAGACAGATAAGGCTTGGCATGAAATGGGATACTAGAAACTGTAATTTCAGTTCAGGATTTGAACCTGGGATGGATATCTAATTTTTCTTTGTTGATACCCTAGCTAAAAAAAACTATATATTCTCATCACAGTTTTACCCATGCATACTAGAAATAAGTTGTGTTGTATTCAGTGAATCTTATTCCCAGTAAATGTGCATGTGATTGCAGCTCCAATTGCTCTCTGAGGAAAAAGACCTACTGAACACGGTGCAATGTACTTTTGAGCATAATATTGCATGCTATAGCATCAGGCCTCATTAGAGGTATCTCTAGAACATATTCATTATGGTGTGTATGCATATTATACAACATAACAAATATGTCAAGTTGCATTGATGGAAGATAAAATGAAGCAGCAATATAGAAGATTATCTTCATGCAAGCATTACATCAATATTCTTTTCTGTTACCATGATTAAAACAAACTGCAACTCTGTATTTCATAATATAAAATCGTATATAAGTAACACTTATGGCTCCCCTAATACATATTAAATGTAAAGTTAGCCACATTGCCTCATAGCTGATACACAATTAACACAGTGAAACAATAGATCTTTTGAGTAAGTCTCTTAATTCGAATGTCAGAACAAGTTGTCAGTGGTCAGAGTTCCACAGCACACTTCATCATCATCAACACATCCGTCTATTGTAACTGTTTCTTGGAAAAACCACTTAATAAAGCAGTCATTACTGTCAAATATTCTAAACTGATTGTACCTCTATTTGTAATCTTTATTAGATCAATCAAAAGCTTTAAAAATCAGTTGGTACAATGACTTTCAATGCTCTGTGAACCAATGTACTCCCTACAATACCAGCAAGTTGTTCCTGAAACAGTGATAAACATAGGAGTCAACTCCTAGGGGCTGAGGTCCCTTTGTGTCCCCCACCCCCGTAAAATATTTGAGCTCCTCTCCAGTTGATGGGCATTGCCATTCAAATGGAGTGCGTGCACCACACCTTGTGATCAATTTTGTGGGGCAGGGATTATCTCCACACATGCCCCCAAACATTTTATTCAAGTTGGCACCCCTGATGATAAAACACTATAAACTGCACCCCATTCTAAATATTCCTTTGCTGGTGACACAAGTTACACATCAGACCATTGTCTTATTGACCTCTTTAGAATCAAGGCTAGCTCTACCATTAGGCCCAAGGAGGCAGCTGCCTCAGGTGACAGATAATGAGGGTGAGGCTCAATGGTGAGATGTTGGAGGGTAGAGTTGTGTGTGTCATGTACTTTTACTGCCAGTCTGGTCACCTTCGGCACACAGAGTATGTGGGTCCACCATTTTGTCCTTCACCTGAAGCAGCAAAATCTATTAGGCCAACTCAGAATTCACACTTGCTTATGTATACACCCACCCACCCCACACTTACCTGAATCAAATTATTATATACGCAGCCACATGGAGATATCTCTTCCTCTGTGTGGTTGCATGTCCAAGTGAAGTGAGGGGTGTGTGTGTGTGTGTGTGTGTGTGTGTGTGTGTGTGTAAATACCCATGGATCAACAGACACAATGCTCTCATAGTCTGGAAGTTGGGACTTGAATATTTGTTCAACATTCTGAATGATTGAAAAGGCTTTCTCCATCCCATTTACTAATATTTCTTGATGGTGCCTTTTGTAATGCATTACATTGATCAGGCCTGACATGTCCATAGTCAGAACTACAAACCAGTGCAAGATCTTCCACTCTGCATTTTGAAGCTCAATAGTTTAAGATGGCAGCTGAACACTCAAACATTCTCCAGAAATCAACATGAGCTTGGGATTCCAGTGAAACAGAAGAATGGCTATAGATCCATGAAGCGAAACAGTAATGTCTGCTAGCACTGTGAACTACTTGCCAGAGACTTCTAGAGACATTCAGGTTGAAATGAGAGGTGGAAAATTAGAGAGCACAGAGCAAAAACACAGGCAGGTCTGAAGCGTCCACTCTTCTGTGGCTCTTCTAACCTGCAGAGGTGCCAGTGGCGGTACGGCTCTGACTGGGATGCAAATCCCTTCATATTATGCTGACTGCAGGAGCAGCCCGTGCAGGGGAGCAAGGCCATGCGGCTGCTCGTACAGCAGTGGTTCTGCTGCTCCTTAATGGGATGGGGCAGCATAGCAGCCAGTTGGGGCCTGTGCAGGAAGGAGATGCTGGATTTGCTCTGCTGCTGCACCTGTGCTGCCTCCCCATCACTGCCACCCAGCCCCAGCCCTGCACTGCCCCATTGAGCAGCAGGAGCAGCACTGCTGTCAGGGGAGCAGGGGCGTGTCCCTACCCCACTGCACTGGCCACTCCTGATTGGCCATTAGTGAGTTCCCTTCAGTATACATACCTCTTAAGGCTTTATGGAACACAAGAGTGGTTTCCCCCCTTACCTTTGGATTGTCATTTTGCTTTAATTCATTTTGTGCAGGCTGTACATTTGAACGGAGGGGGCTCAAGGCTGAGGCCAGCGTATGTAGCCCCGTTTCCCCTCCTTGCCGCAGTGTCCATTACTACCCAGTTTGATAAAGCTGGACAAGGCAGACAAAGTATTCAAAACTGGTCCGAATAAGCCGTGTCACTCTTAAGACAAGTGGTTTGGTTTCTGAGGTTTGGTTTCAAATGGCATACAGCCGGAAGGCACACCAAAAAAGTTTAGATTAGGACAGCCCCTTTGTAACAGCCAACAAAAACCACGATGAAATACTTGTCCATTCTGTTTACGAGTATTCACTTCTTCCTTTGCAGTTACGTTCTACCAAGTCTTTGGTCCGATCCCTTTGTTTTTTTGTTTTGGTAGAAAGATTCACACACCACAAGCAAGCCCACACTGGTTAAGCACTGTCAGGCCGTCATGTCTCTATTCAGTTTTAGGTCGGAAAGTGCCACCTGCGCCTTTTAATATTTTGTCGGCGATGCTCCCCATATTTTTCTTCATAGCTTTCAGAGGATTCTCATGCAGGAGTGTCTGTATTAGATATTTCTCCCGTTTAATTTTGCTTTTGGTTTTCTTTGACACATCCGGAATTATGTGTGAAATAGCAAATTTCACGAAGTAGATGACGTGCTGGATGGGGGAGGGGGAGGGGACACAAACAGAGTCAGCTACTCAGAATATACAACCATTATAAAAGAGAGCTACATTGCCCAGTTATTGACTTTTGTCGCAATCTGCAAAACACATTTAAAGCGCTGCTACACCACTTTAAATGTCACCGCTTCCCCCAAAGAATTCTGGGTATTGCAGTTTCTTAAGGGTGCTGAGAATTGTCAGGTTAGGTGACTCCTATTCCCTTCACAGAACTGCAATTCCCAGAATTCCCCGGGAAAGGAGATTGATTGTTATACCACTTTGGCAACTGTGGCAGGGCAATAGAGGTCTCCCAACATTTCTCAGCACCCTTAGCAAACTGCAGTTCCCAGGATTCTTTTTTTGGGGGGGGGGGGAGGAAGCCATTACTGTTTAAAATGATACAATAGCACTTTAAATTCATAGTGCAGGTATGACCTATGTGCACTCAGACACACGAGGATCTGCACATTCACATTCATTTCAAAGGATAGATCTAATCTGGAGATGCAAAGAAACAACCTGACATATTGGTCTGCTCTAATGCACGGCAAGGGGAAGTGTTTCTTTAAGGTTTCCTGCTGGTTGCTAAGAGAGTTTCTGAGAGCATGCCCAGGTGGCAATTTATTTCTCCCTCCGCTCCCTGCTAGGAAAGTGCCAGCCATGCAGCTGTTTATCTGTGCCATCCCAATGTGCTACCTACCACGGAGACCACAGAGCTATGCACTGTTTGTGCAATATGGACAGAGAAGGACCCTTATTGGAGTCCTCCCTGGGGACAGACTCTGGGGGGGGGGGACAGCAGCTTCCTAGCTGCCCATTTACCCCCTTTGTGAAGAAACAGTGTTTCCCCGAGCTGAAAGTTTGAATGTATTTGATCTTTTGCACCATCTCTGCCATCCTGTGCATTCAGTGCTGTGGGCCCAAGACTGTGGGATTCCATCCCAACCGAGATTAGACAAGCCCCTTCCTTGCAGACAGATGGGCGGGGTATAAATAATAAAATTATTACTGCGGAACTTCAGGTGCCTGAATCAGACTTTCTTTTTTCCAGCAGGCACTATGAGGTAGTCCAGTTTTATGATAAACATTTATTGCTTCATTGTCCCATTTTCTGTGGATTGTTTTGATGAAAAAGGACACGGCTTAGAAGTGTGAATAATTAAGCAATACACAAAAGTCTTTAAAAAAATTAATAGTTAATCAAGTGAAGGCAAAAATCAGTTTTTGTGTGTGCAATGGCTCTTTTTTCTTTTTCTTTTTTGCAGGCTTTCCTTTTAACTCCCAACTAGGGTGGCAGGCAGAGATCTTAGTGGAGTTTATTATCCTTACAGGCAGAGTTAAAAAAATAGCTACTAATAACGTAATTTTTAAAATGCATTCACAAACCTTTTGCCTTTTTGTTTTCCCCCATCTCAGTCTTCAGAAAGGCAGTCCAAAAAACACACACCCAAAAAACAGTATTCAAGTTTTGCTCAGTATTTCTCCACCGTCCACCGAAGAGGAGAGAGGGAAGAACTGGTAGCTTTTGTTTAGACTTGCTTTAGATGGAGGACATTCATGAGGATTTCATTCTGCACAAGTTCCCTATGTTTTTCTTCCGAAAAGTATGCCATTAAGGTAGGCTGCACCAAAACTGCATGGCAAGTTTTGTTTCCATTTAGATCAGAAAAATCTGTTTGCTGATTCCACACCCACCCCCCACAATTCCCCCACCCAAATTTATTGATTTTCATGAGGATCACACCAGGAAATTTCTGAAAAACATGCCTGAGAAATTTTCACCCCATTGCATGGCTGGGATGGGCTTACTCAAGGTATACAAAGGGCACTACTGCAACTTTAGGGTGAAGGAATGGAAGACACATGCTGACATGGTTTTAAATACAAAATGATGAAGAAACTCCTTTTAGGGGGAAATATACTGACCTCCATGACAATGATGAATGAGAGTTTGGCAGCAATAACATGCCAGTAATAGATATTGTGTTCATATTGATGTTCATGCCCAGGGGGGTATCTGAAATCCCGGTACCTAACAGTCAAAGACAATGAAGCAATCATTTCAGCAGACTCTGCAATATGGCACTCAGACCAGAAGGGGGAGCAAAATCCATCCCATTCTCCCGATAAGGCAACACACAAGTTAAGCAGAGTGTAATTGTAGAATTGTAGAGCCAGAAGGGACCCTGAGGATCATCTAGTTCAACCCCCTGCAATGCAGGAATATGCAGCTGTCCCATAATGAGAACGAAATGCAGATAAATCACATCTACTGAAATGCATTATTTTGTAGAAACTAAACAATCTTTTATTCTTTTATCTTCTATTTTGACCATTGTTTACTATTACTACTTTACAATGCTGAGAAGTAAAGTATAAGTAAAGACACGTGTGTATGAGAGAGAGAGAGAGAATATACAGTCAGACCTTGGAAGTCGAACGGAATCCATTCCAGAAGTCCATTTGATTTCGAAAACGTTCGGAAACCAAGGCACCACTTCCGATTGCCAACTGGAAGCTGTGGAAGCCGCGTCAGACGTTCAGGTTCCAAAGAACATTTGCAAACACTCACTTCTGGGTTTGCGCCGTTTGGGAGCCAAAACGTTTGACTCACAAGGCGTTCCAGAACCAAGGTACGACTGTATATATCCACACACACATATATATGCTATTTTAAATGGGAAAATACACTTGCCTGCATGTTGTCTGGTTGGCAAACACGGGAAGAGCGACTGGCCTGCTTTCGTTTCTGAAGTCTGACACAGCAAAGACGGAAAGTGTGTTGTTTATGTACCCCTTCATGGTGTAAGTGCTCTGACTTCCATAGGGAGGAATGGAAAATGACCAGTAATACACCAGGCGTGGAATCATATCGGACGTAAAAGCAATTATCATTGCCTGCATTTGAAAAGAGAGGGAAATGGGCAAGATTTAACTGCATCTAGGTAGAATTTTATACAAAGGGAGTGTGTGTGTGTGTGTGTGTCTGTATCTGTCTGGAAATGGGAAATATATTATTGTACAAAACAGAAGTGCATCACAGTTTCTGGCTGGCAAAAAAATCTCAACTCCCTTCCTGTTTCCATTATGACTGTACCCACAACAGGCTATGTGCAATGGTCTGTGTCCCTGTGGGAGGGTGGGATAAAGCATAAGCAGCTTTTCCCTGACAGACGACCACACAATGCATGCAATAAACTGTGGATGTAATACCCTGGTGGCTTTGCAAGAATGATTATAAGAATCAGGTTTTTGCATACTAGTAGGGAACACCCTCTGAGCGATCGCAATATTATACCTTTCTAACACTGCCCCCGCTTCCCACTTTTCCTATGTATAAGAACACTGAGTTATTGCAAAACATTATTTGGAATTCAGTGCAACTTATTTGCTCTTTACGCTGCTTTTCTCTCCATCCCCCCTCCAGTATTCTTCCCACATAAACTTTCACCTCTTTAAATGATTTCCAGATGTGCAATAGCAGTGATGACATACACAGGAGAATATATTCTTCTGGATACTCTGTAAAAATAAATTCCCTCCAACATTTGTAGGCTGTGTTTTTTATATACTGTATATATAAAGAGAGGATCACACTAAAAAAATACTCTGATTTCAATGTTCCAAGACGTGATCACTTTTCCTATTACCCAGAACAAATGAGAACTGGGCTTATGCTTGGCAACTGAATATAGCAATGTCAGCTCTGCTGCATGAACTCTTAAGTGCCAAGGTAGATTTGTACAATATCCACTTAAAGTTCTGCCAGTTTTGCAGAGTAATCCATAAAGTGGAAAGAAATGGAACTTGCTGTAAAAGAAGCATGGCATCAACTATTTTAGGGATTTATTTTATTTTATTTTATTATTTTAGAAAGCCTCTGCTGCGGTTATGACAGTCAGGCTTCCTGGGCCACTGCGCATTTTCAGTGGATATTGTTACTAAGGGTTGCATTCCGTGCTAGTTCTACTCAAGAGTAGACCCACTTGAAATTAATAGCCATGGCAAACTTTGATCCATTAATTTCAATAAGTCAGCTCTGAGTAAAACTTAGGTGGCAATAATTATTTGTCTGTCCTATGATCAAACCACCTGAATCCATTTGAAAACAACTGAACTTTTTAGATGAAGAAAATGGCGACTCCGGAGAAAAATCACACAGGATTTCTTTTAAAGTGACTTACTAGTGTTGCCGGAGGCATCTCAGAAGATGCGTTCCCTCCTCCTGTGTGAAAGAGAAAGGGGAATGCCTCTAGCATGGTGCCAGCTACCAGTAAATTTTGGACACTTAACCTGGCACCATCCAGTTTAATTGAGTGGAAACTCCTACCGCAGAGCCTTAGCAAAATTCACTACAGTAGGGTTTGTTGACCCTGTCCTCAAAGGGAGAAAGAGACAGCAAAGGGAATGTGCTTATTTAATTTATAATATTTATATACCAGCTGTCATCACACATTGTCTTGTAATGGGTCATAACAATTTAAAGCACAATACAAAATAAGAACAAGATAGAATGCACAATGAAGTACAACCCAAGATGGTCAGCTTGTATGCAAACAGATATCACAAAGGCATCATGAGTCTTAATTGGTATCTCATAAAAAACAACAACAACCAAGCAACCAAACATTGGTACCACTGTCGCTGGACTTCTGATTCCTCAAGGAAATGGAGAACCTCTAACATGTCAACAATTTCATATTGTTCAAAGGTGCGAATGTGGAGAGCGGACATTATAAGTGATTGAAGAACACTTCCCCATGGGAAACAACCGTTTGGCATTTCAGATCCCAAATTGTCACTACTTAAAGACTGTACTTACATTGGTCACCACAGCAAGGAGAGCTATTCCTTGCATGATTGGCTGCCATGCTCCTATGTCCTGAGCCTTCTGAGGAACTATGCGCCTGAACTGTGTGGTAATCTTCCAGGCATCTATACGTATTTCCAGTAAATTGTTCATAAGTGCCAGAAGGGGAGCCAGTGGGAATGAGGCCACAAACAAAGTGACAAATCCAAACTGTATAACTGCCAATGAGAAATGTGACAAACACTGGTGAAATATTAATTAGTGCGCTTTCAGAAGTCAGGCATGCCAAACCCAGTAGCTAAACAGAGCTACTCTAGATCACTTGAAAGAGCTGGGTTCTTGGATCAGAAAAGTATGGGAAAGTTACCCAAAGTCTATGGGTGATATTCAACTAAGATTTACTCAGACTAGATCCATTGAAAGTATCGGACCTATCTTAGTCATCTTCATTGATTCGCTCAGAGTAAACTACTTTGAGTAATACTTAGTTGATTCCATTCATTATCTGCACTCTGTAGCCAGCAAGAAACCAACAGCATTGTAAAAAGGAATTTATAATGCCAATCAGGACATGGGGTGTGTGGAAATCATATATATATATAAATATATTTGCAAGAGAGCAACATTAAATAGTACAGTTAGAGAACAAGCATGTGGTTGTTCACTCTGTAGTAAAGCCCCACTGTATTCAGAGGTGTTTACTCTCAGGTAAGTGTATATAGAACTGCAACCCTAATGTCTTGTGTACAATCACAGTTAAATACTCTATGTTCAGATTTTTTTTTCTTTTTAAGAAAGGAATACCACAGCCATCCAATTTAGCAAAATCCATCCATCCTGCTTTTACGGGTTTGTACCGATAATTATTTAATAGAAGGTTAATTATTAAAGAGAATTATAGCAGCCAGCTTACCCATTTCAAGATACTCATAAAACAATCCAAGTTTGCCAATGGGTTGCAGGTGGTAGTCCTGTTCCCAGCGAGGGACAACTTTTTCAGATCGTGCAGCTGAACAAAATCTTCCAATCAGGTTCTTAAGCCACCTATGAATGAAGATCACCAGCTTGATTTATTCTTTATGGTAGAAACCATGCAATTTTTGTCCAACATGTAATAGCTAAGTCTCCCTCTTTGTTTTGAGATAATAATGGGCTCAGTTTTGCCTTTTCCGGCGGATACAGCCAAGGTCAAGCTCTATGTTACACTGGAAGATCCATTCATTATTTCATGTGTATAGCCCAGGGGTCAGCAAACTTTTTCAGCAGGGGGCCGGTCCACTGTCCCTCAGACATTGTGGGGGGCTGGACTATATTTTGAGGGGGTGGGAAATGAACGAATTCCTATGCCCCACAAATAACCCAGAGATGCATTTTAAATAAAAGGACATATTCTACTCATATAAAAACACCAGGCAGGCCCCACAAATAACCCAGAGATGCATTTTAAATAAAAGGACACATTCTACTCATGTAAAAACACGCTGATTCCCGGACCGTCCACGGGCCAGATTTAGAAGGCAATTGGGCCGCATCCGGCCCCTGGGCCTTAGTTTGGGGACCCCTGGTTTAGCCTCTGCTGGATTTGGCCTGTTTGGATCCTCATTTTTCTACCCCCCCTTTTTTTTTTAAAAAAAATGGAGACAAAACAATAGAGAATAGGGATTCTATTCATGACCTCTTCATGGGCAAAAGCACATGTTGCTGTGTTTTCCATTGATGGAGACTAATGTTCCTGGACCTTTGCTTTAATCAACTGACACTTGTTTCTTAGAATTTCCAACATTCTGAGACGTAACTCAATGTCATAGTTTGAACCAGTCTCACGTTTCAGAAAGCAAAATTAAGACACAACTATCTCATTGTTCATTAATATTTCCCAAATCTGTAGGATTGGATGAGGCCCTTTCTCACCTCCTATGGAGTCCTCATGAATTTCTGATCATTAAACCACTTTTTTTTTAAAAAAAACAACAACAAACAGTTGCAGCTTTTTGTGTTTTAGTGGCTGCCTTCTGCTGTGACCTCAAAGCAACCAAGAGGTTCAAATTCAGGTTCACTAAAAGTTTTGACTCCTAGCTATCAACAGTGTTTACTTACGGAAGAAGCACTTCTTGTATATTATTCCAGATTGCTTTGCCTCCCATTATTATTGTCAGTTGTGTTGTAAGTTCAAGGAGACATCCACCTGGATCACACTAGGATTGGAAGAAGAAGAAGGGGGGGGTGTGTGACATGAATTTTTCCAGCTCATTAGCTGCAGGGAACCAACTTTCAATTAATTAAAACATTATATTAAAATATATTCTGTTACTTCAAAAAGACTAGCATAGTGTTTTGTTTAGCATCATTCTATTCAGATAACTATCCAGAAAAATGCACAAACCATCTTAACATTGGTGATTATTACTAAAAAATGTAACACCTTCATTTTTAATAAATTTGCTTCATTTATACCAGACTTTTTCTCCGAAAAGCAAAGAATAGCTTACATATGGCTCCTGGGGTCTTCAGCCCACAGAGTTTAGATGTTAAACTTGTGTAATGTCTGCAGCAGAACTACATTTACCTTTAAGCATAATCTAAGCCCTCCAAAATAATTGATTACCAGTGTGGGGATAGCATATAGTTAATCTTGCAGTCAAGGACACTCACTCAGAAGCCTACTTCCAGAACTTACCCTGCTATTAGGCAGAGCGAAGCAAGAAGTTGGAGGGTTCTGAGTGCCTTGCAGCTGCCTGCCTTGGGTCTAAAAGCTAGCTTGCTGTCCTCAGATATGGTGCAGGTTTGTGTCCTATTGTCAGTGTTGAAAGAAGAATCACAGAGTGAAAGGCACCACGTTTCCCTTGTCTTCGGCAACAAGATGTCTTGGGCTGGCCCTATCTGGTTCTGTCAGTGCCCTGACCCGATTCAGGGCAGTTACATTTCTCACAATTTAGGTAAGTGGAGTTGGGGTGGGGAGAGTGGAGGGGCTGAAGCAGCCCCAAAGGTTCTTTATACAGCTTCAGAATAGTAACAGCGCCATGTTGTCTAATAATAATAATAATATTTATTATTTGTACCCCGCCCATCTGGCTGGATTTCCCCAGCCACTCTGGGCGGCTTCCAACAGAAATCAAATACAAAAATATCAAACATTAAAAACTTCCCTAAAAAGGGCTGCCTTCAGGTTTTTTCTGAATGTCAGGTAGTTGTTTATTTCCCTGACCTGTGATGGGAGGGCGTTCCACAGGGCGGGCGCCACTACCGAGAAGGCCCTCTGCCTGGTTCCCTGTAGTTTTGCTTCTCGCAGTGAGGGAACCGACAGAAGGCCCTCGGTGCTGGATCTCAGTGTCCGGGCTGAATGATGGGGGTGGAGACGCTCCTTCAGGTATACAGGACCGAGGCCGTTTAGGGCTTTAAAGGTCAGCACCAACACTTTGAATTGTGCTCGGAAACGTACTGGGAGCCAATGCAGATCTCTCAGGACCGGTGTTATGTGGTCCCGGCGGCCACTCCCAGTCACCAGTCTAGCTGCCGCATTTTGGATTAATTGCAGTTTCCGGGTCACCTTCAAAGGTAGCCCCACATAGAGCGCATTGCAGTAGTCCAAGCGGGAGATAACCAGAGCAAGCACCACCTTGGTGAGACAGTCCGCGGGCAGGTAGGGTCTCAGCCTGCGTACCAGGTGGAGCTGGTAGACAGCTGCCCTGGATACAGAATTAACCTGCGCTTCCATGGACAGCTGTGAGTCCAAAATGACTCCCAGGCTGCGCACCTGGTCCTTCAGGGGCACAGTTACCCCATTCAGGACCAGGGAATCCTCCACACCTGCCCTCCTCCTGTCCCCCCAAAACAGTACTTCTGTCTTGTCAGGATTCAACCTCAATCTGTTAGCCGCCATCCATCCTCCAACCGCCTCCAGGCACTCACACAGGACCTTCACGGCCTTCACTGGTTCTGATTTGAAAGAGAGGTAGAGCTGGGTATCATCTGCATACTGATGAACACCCAGCCCAAACCCCCTGATGATCTCTCCCAGCGGCTTCATATAGATATTAAAAAGCATGGGGGAGAGGACAGAACCCTGAGGCACCCCACAAGTGAGAGCCCAGGGGTCTGAACACTCATCCCCCACCACCACTTTCTGAACACGGCCCAGGAGGAAGGAGCGGAACCACTGTATAACAGTGCCTCCAGCTCCCAACCCCTCTAGCCGGTCTAGAAGGATGTTATGGTCGATGGTATCAAAGGCCGCTGAGAGATCCAGCAGAACTAGGAAACAGCTCTCACCTTTGTCCCTAGCCCGCCGGAGATCATCGACCAGCGCGACCAAGGCGGTTTCAGTCCCATGGTGAGGCCTGAATCCCGATTGGAAGGGATCCAAATGGTCCGCTTCTTCCAGGCGTGCCTGGAGTTGTTCAGCAACCACTCGCTCAATCACCTTGCCCAAGAATGGTAGATTTGAGACTGGGCGATAGTTGGCCATATTGGCCGGGTCTAAAGATGTTTTTTTAAGAAGCGGTTTAATGACCGCCTCTTTCAGCGGGGCTGGGAAGGCTCCCTCACAGAGGGAAGCATTCACCACCCCACGCAGCCCATCGCCCAGCCCCTCCCGGCTAGCTTTTATAAGCCAGGATGGGCAAGGATCAAGGAGACAGGTGGTTGGTTTCACTCGTCCAAGCAGCCTGTCCACATCCTCGGAGGTAACAGACTGAAATTGATCCCACGCAACTGGACTAGACAGGACTCTGGCACTCTCCCGCCCTGGCCCTGCTCCCATGGTGGAGTCTATCTCTTTCCGAATCTGAGCGATTTTATCCGCAAAAAACTTTGCAAACGCATTGCAGGAGATCTTGGGGTCCCTACCAGGCCCCGATGACGAAGGTGGCTCCGATAAATTCCGAACCACCTGAAAGAGTCTCCTGCTGCTATTTTCCGCAGATGCAATAGAGGCGGTGAAGAAAGTCTTCTTTGCCGTCGCTATCGCCACTTGGTAGGCTCGACGTTGAGCTCTAACCTGTGTTCGGTCGGATTCAGAATGGGTTTTCTGCCACCGGCGCTCTAGCTGTCTCAACGATTGTTTCATCGCCCTCAGCTCCGGGGAAAACCACGGGGCTGTCCGGGCTCCATGCAACCGGAGAGGGCGCTTCGGAGCCAAACAGTCAATAGCCCTGGTTAGCTCCACATTCCAGCGGGCCACCAGGGAATCGGCTGAAAGGCCATCAACATGGGATAAAGTATCCCCTACCACTCTCTGGAAACCATTTGGATCCATTAAGTGGCGGGGGCGGACCATCCGAATTGGTCCCACCTCCCTGCAGAGTCTATAGTGGTATTGCCATTTGCAGTGTTCACAGCCATTAGGGGAAGTAAGCAAATCACCTGCTATTTCAAGCAATATTGACCATTTTGTGAGGCCTCTCCATCATCATCATCATCATCATCATCATCATCATGTTATTACTTCTACCCCACCCATCTGGCTGGGTTTCCCCAGCCACTCTGGGCGGCTTTCAACAGAACATTAAAAACAGAATAAAACTTCAAACATTAAAAACTTCCCTAAATCATTGCAGCTAAGTTATTTTTTGGGGGGGGGAGGGGGGATCAGCTGTGGCACCTGAGGTTTCGTGGAATATGAGCTTGGAGGACTACGGACTCAGCTCAAAATGGCGGTAGCTGTGAAGCTAAATTCTTCAGTTTACCATTGCAAGATCCCAATCCCACCAAACTTTAACACCACCACTGCTTCCCATGTATCTCTTGAAACTGATGAAGTGGCGAAGATTCAGGGCCAAACTAGATGTTACACGCATACATGTATAATATTACCATGATGGGCTTTTCAAAAATCAAATTAAGCTTTTGAAGGGGGAACTGGGAAAAGCGCAGCAGCAGCAGCAGCATTCATCTTCTGTCTGTTTTCCTACTTATGAAGTTCATGAAAAGCAGTTAGTCAGGAAAGGGTTAAGCATCTGCTTTCCCTTCTGCACAAAAATTCTTTAAAAATGATATTTGGCTAATGTTACTTCCATCTATATGTAACATCTGGTTTGACCCTAACACTTCTAGCTCAAAAAAAAATTAAAATTAAAAATGAAGAGAGGAAAACCCACTGCAGGTAGTTCATTCATACCTCTTCATTTCTGTATTTCCCCAGCCAATAAACAGGGTCGCCAGGGTAACCTACAAATTTACCCTTAAAGAATGCAATGTAGAAACAGGAAGAATAATAGTTGACAAATTGGAATAAGAACATCTTCATGGTGAGGCTGTTTTCATAATCGGTCTGCGTCCTTGGTAGTTCTGTAGTTTAAGGGGTGAGGGAGAGAGAAATGGTTAAATCGAGAAGAGCTTTAGAGATATGTATGTTGCAGACTTGAATACAATTTACATCTTTATAATTTAGATTATTTGGAGTTCTCTAATATACTGTAGCCATTATGTTAATTTCATGACAACATGTTATAAAAGGGGGGGGGGGTATGTGCTCTTCCACACAAGAACAAGCAGCAATTCTCAATGCAAAAAGCCTCCAGCAGATTCAATACATAATGAACATAACATTTTGATGTGATGCAAATGAAAGAATATTAAAATGAAGCTACTTTAGATGCGCCAAAATAGGACAGCTCCTTTAATGTAAATGACCTGGATGGGAAGGGAAACAGCAGTGTTTGTTCTGTTTTCGCTATTTACTAAGGAAGGCATGAAGGGTTTCAAACAGTGATTCTTTCCCTTTTTATTTACAAGAAAACGGCTACGCTATCTATAAACAATACCGAATGTAATTGAATGCATTATGCAGTGCTGATCCATTTTCATAAGGCTGGAATTATTACAGTAATCTTCCATGCTTTGTCAGTTTCATAAATATACAGCTGTAAACAATTGATCTTTCATGCTGGCTATAGAAGGATTTCTTAGGCAAGGAGCTGAATGTCATTTCTTTGTTAACTGAGAAAGCCTGAACTTTAAAATCTTTAGAAGTCATTGCAAGCAATGGTGGGAAAAGTTCTCAAATACATGGCAGAGGCACCCAGTTTTGCTGAGTTACCCCTTAAGAACACATACGTTTTTTCTCCATTTACTCTGAAAGGCTTTGTAGCTGGGGCACGAGATCGTCTTACCAAAGTCAGTAATCATGATTGCTACTTTCTCATAGATCATGTTCAGAATCATAATGATGATGAAGCTTATGATGGAAGCAGAAACTGAAGTTGCTGCTTGTGGAGTCAAGTACTTCTGGATGGCTTCAGTGCCATTGATGTGCCTTGGGAGCGTTGCGGAAAACACCAGGAAAACAGAGAGCCTGTAAACAATTATGCCAATAACCGAGGCAATAATGAGCAGGATCTGAAATCACAAGACCAACATAACTGCTATGTAATAAGTATGATATATTTTATGTGTCACATATAGCACGCACACACACACACACACACACACACACACACTTAATTGATGAATTTATTATATAAACAGAGTAACATATATAATTACAGGAAAAGTAAATGAAACTATAAATACAAATATATTAGTTTTATATTTTATTTAAAAGTGTGATTAAATGTATCAATAAGTATTTATATCATCGTTAACACGCACTTTCCTTTATGCCACTGATTGATTGTATACAGCAATCGATATACCATTATTCTGATGCATATACCTACAATGCATTTTGTTCCTCTCATAATTAAACGTCCTGAACGTAATTAAACTCCCAAATCGTAACTCCTTTTTTAAGACATTAAATTTCCCCCAGCAGTAAATATGGGTTCGCTGAGTCTTAGGGCTGCCACATGTCCAGATTTTCCTGGACAGTACTGGGATCTCCAAGCTGGAATTGACATCTGGGGGGAAATTTCTGGAGGGAAAATGTGAAATTGTCCTGGATCTTAGGCAAGTCAATTGAAAAATTGTCCTGGATTTTACTTTTTGATTTTACATCCTGATTTTACTTCTTGAAAGCTGGCAACATATGACCTATGAATCTTCTACTTCATTTCTGGTACAGAAAACATTTCCACAACAGCATCCACAATATCTATTGGAGCATAGGGAACTGGAAATGGAGGGTGAAAGGAAAAGTGGAGAGAGGGAGATAGACGGGAACACAAGAACAGCATGCAGTGCAACACACTGTAATAAATTTCACCCCTCCAGCCCTGAATATAATTTTAGCTTCCTCCTTTTGCCAGTTGACTCTGCTCATTGCAGTGTTCTTCCTTCTCTTGGCCCTGTGGTATGTTCCTTAAGAGGAAGACTACAGTAGCACTTTCATGGCAGTACCTACAGCCGTGCTAATGACAATCCTACCACTGGCGTTGGCTAGTGCACATTGGAACTCTTTTTTGAAACTCTTCCACAATGTCACACATTTCCCCCCCCCCCCACCCATGGCTGGGCTAGACTTCTTTTAGTTTCTCCTTTGAATTAAGGCTGGAATTGGGGGGTGGGTGGAGAAGAAAGGACACCCTGCTTTGCTCTCTTAATCAAATGAAACGGGTAAAAAAAAAAAGACCCATTAATCTGCAACACACTATTGAACCAGATGCCTGGAACAACACGTCTGAAAAAAGTGGCAGGAAGGGTAACAAGGTTTGGACTGACCATCACCTCATGGCAAAAACGTTGTTTTCTACCAAGTGCCAGGCCAGCCGTTGTCTATCTCAGCTCCCTGGAACATGAGTCCTATTATAGAAGCTGTTGGTATCATGTTCTGCTGTGCACATACGTATCATTTTTAGATGTTTTAAAACGTACCTTTGAAATATAACCTGTGAAGGAAATGAGCCAAAGTATCCAAGAACTCAAGCTGATGCACAAGAGGTAAGAAGGGGGGTTCAGAAGAGATGGGGGATCGAGATGGGAGTAAGGAGACAGAAATCCAGAAATGGAGCCGTCAGGAGAGAAGTCCAGCTATGCAAAAACACCTGAAATTCAATGCAGGATAGCATAAAAAGAGGGAAAATGGGACAAGGGAAGGGATCAAGCCTGACATAAGGAAGAAAGATGCTGGGCTTTCTTGGACGTGAGGGAGAACAAAGTGAGGAATCCTTGCCATTCTGAGTTCCAGTTTAAAGGCACAGTTGCTCGCATGGCTCAGTTCTCGCAGTTCCTTGCACTGTCTCCTTTGAAAGGAGAGCTGTTTTTCAAAGTGTTCTTAAGACAAAAATAACCCATGAAAAGCTTTAAAATGCCAGGCCAGAACTTTCTCCGATATTAGATTTCCATGTGGAGAAATGTATTAATGTAGCAGGTTGTGTTTCGTTTTTAAGAGAAGAAAAGTCCTATGCAATTCTGAAGCAGTACAGCCGTGAGAAATGAGTCCACCACATGAACAACTGTCCTTCCAGAAGGGGCCACAACCATTTAAGCTTTACAGAATCTATCATGCTGACGAAGCTAAATAAATGACAAGCAGCAGTAGTGGAAAATTTACCCAGAATAAGACAGCACTCGTGCAGAAGGTCATCCTCATGCACTTTCCACAAGCTGTGTAGGGAATATGCTCTTCTTGCTGTGAAGAAAGGAGATCGAGAAAGAATTACCTTATGTACATTTCTTTTTCACGTAGCTCAGTGAAACAGGTTGTGTGTGTTTTTTTATGTTTCCAGATTAAAATACTTTGCTTCATATATCGCCCTCAACCTGTCTGAGCATTGTTGAATCTAGTTTTGAGAGGCTTTGGCAGGTTATCATGTTAAAATTACATAAATGGTAAATGGACCCCTGACCATTAGGTCCAGTCACGGACGACTCTGGGGTTGCGGCGCTCATCTCGCTTTACTGGCCGAGGGAGCTGGTGTACAGCTTCCGGGTAATGTGGCCAGCATGGCTAAGCCGCTTCTGGCGAACCAGAGCAGCACACAGAAACGCTGTTACATACCCACCCCCCAAAAATGGACTCCCCCCAAAAACGATGCAACTAGTTCCATGCATCTAAAGGAGCTTTGGGTTTCTCAGAACAACAGCTCTCCTAATGTCATTTAGGAAAAGGCTTTTGGCATTGAAAGGAATTTCAAAAGCAGTGCATGATATCCCCAAAACTGGCCTTGCTATTAGGTAGAGAAAGGTTGTTTAAGTCAGGCGACAGGTTTCGGGTGTCATGGAAGGGCAGCAGATGGTTAGCTTATCTAATTTATTATCACTCTATCTTCTCTCTGAAGGTGAAAATAAACCAACCAGCACTGGGTACTAGGCACCATGACATTTGTGTCAGTGTGTGGGTGACGGCTGTGGTGGGACCATTTGCTGTTTTGCCTCAGGCGGCAAAAATGTCTAGATATACGTTGGGGATATGCTCTTCAAAGGAGAAAAGGTTCCGAAGCCCTTGGCCATGCCTAAAGTAATTCCGTGGATCATTTCCAAATGTATGAAAAATATAGTGTGAAAAATATATTGACTTCTTTGAATTGCTGTCATGTGACACTGTCCTCTCAGTGTCTGGTTCTACCACTCCTGCACTTGAATGATCACAAATATTTTCTGCTTTATCCATGGACAATGATTTGTTCCAAAGCAGACATGCCTCTTCTCCCTCCCTGGCATCAGTTTAAAAGTTGCTCTACCACCTTTTTGATTTTAAGTAAAAGTAAAAGAAGCAAAATGTGCTTTTAAGTTTCTGTCAAAGGAAAAGCTTACAATTTGAAAGGATTATAGAAAATTCCCTTTGCTGAAAACAGAGAGACAGCACTGAGATTTGCTTGAAATAATGCAGCTTCAAAAATCTCACCACTAATATTAGCAATTGTTTAACACAAGATGCAAGCAATTTAGATCCATTCAGGTCAATAATCAACTGACTTAAAAGTAAAAGTCAATTATACTCGCTGTGCAATAACAAATAGGTATCTGATCACCATAGCATAACCTGAAAGCAGTTTTCCCCTGGGTGAGAGTGGTAGGTGATATGCTTTATGATGTTATTACAAAAACATGCAAGAATTGGCAACAAAGCACAAAACAGTGAGGAAAACAATTTCATTGCTTTTCAGCACCAAAAATGGAGAACAAAAGATTTTTTTCCCCAAAGAGCTGAAGCTAGATTTCAATACTGGAGGATAATAATGATAGAATAAAAATATTGTAGGAAAAATGCCACATATTCATAAATGCTAATCTGGAATTCTCCATGTTCGGGAAGATGATATTAGGTGTAAATTAGCGGGCATGCCTTCGTGAGTATCAATATTCTTGCTATATTGTACTACAGAATGAAAGAGATAAAGCTCAGGTGAGATATTTATTTAGGTCAATTTTGCAAATTGAATTTAACTCATAGGTATATAAACATCAATGACACCAGCCATGTGTCATAAAAACTCTTAATATCTAAGCTATATTCGGTCTTCATGAAATTAAAATTAAAATAGTTTCTTGTCATTCTTCAGCCAAATATATATTGTTAAGCTTGACATTTTAGCCACCTTCCAATTTTTTGCAGACCATTCTTTCAGAGTAAGGACAAAGTCATCACACCATTTCTTGGTAATGAAACTATTTGCGACTGTTTGCAGCAAATTCCAGGCTCTTTCAGACAACTCAAAGTACTGCAGCTGTTGTTTTTGTTTAACCAGTAAAGCCCAGAGTATCTCAGAGAGCTTCTTTCTCCCATACAACTTGCATGGTGTTTTAAGTTCTGCTCTGGAGTTTGTCCTTGAGAAGATAAGGATTCCAGGCATCAGGAATTCCATCCCCTGGGAAGTTCCAGCAGTAGTCTCTGCTCAGAACCAGGCAGTGGGAGGTTGTTCCACTTGAGCTAATGGGGCACAGCCCTACCAAGGAGAATGGCAAGTGATTAAAAAAAAAATGAAATGAAATCAAAACCACATATTGTTTCACACACATTTAATCCTTCCATTTGAACTCAAGAGAGGCTCTGCAGACATTTCTGTCAATCTACCATTCTCTAGCCAATCAGATCTCTGAGCCACTCAGCCAGTCCAAGCATTGTTATTCAAAATTAGTCAGTTTCTTACTTTTAAATATATATATATATATATATAGAGAGAGAGAGAGAGAGAGAGAGAGAGAGAGAGAGTGCGCGCTTTAAATTGCTTTATACTATAAAAATGGATTTATTTTCATGAGTATGTTTGGTTTTTTTTGGAAACCACCCGTGAACACTAAAAAAAAGAAAAGAAAAGAAAAGCTGGTGCATCAATATTACAATAAATAAATAAACTTCTGTTCACATGTCACCCATAGCAGTCATAGAGTGATTTTCTTTTTCATCATATAGCTTTAGATTTTTGTTGTAGTATATTATGCAAGCACCTGCCTCACACCCAACATCATATTAAATAGTTCCCCTGCTTTAGAAAATATAAATCAACTCATTTCAGATGCAGGTTATGGGCAGGCATTGTAAACTATCCCCCTTTACTCCATAATCCTCCACGTAAATTACAATCTGCTAGGATATATATCCTTTGAGTCCTAGTTATGGCTGATGACATGAGCCTTATTTATTGACGGCGAGACTTGCCCTCAGAACAGCCTCCTTTCCAGGATGAAATAAAGTTCTAATATGAGAACTTTACTAGGTCATTAGAATAAGTTTGGGTCTTTCCCCCCAGAGCTGAACTATGAATTTAAAATGTGCAGTACTCAGACAGTGACAAATTTATTATATAATTGAATACGTAATTGAAATATAATAGAATGAGGGCCAGAGCTCAGTAGTGGAGCATATCCTTTAAATTTGTGAGGCTCTTGGGATGAATTCCCAGGCTAGGAAAACTCCTGCCTGAAACCCAGGAGAGCAGCTACCAGTCTGTGTGAAGAGATGGGTTAGCGGTCTGCTTTAGAGCTAGTCCACCCTTCCACACTAGAATGCATGGGTCCAAATGGTTTTCTGCTTGATCCATGCTTTCTTAGGAACAGGTCTGAACAGCTTTCCATTTGTCCCAGGGGCATAGCGTAGGTTGCCAGAGCCCGGGGCCATATGGAGGGGTGGGAGGGAAGGAAGGAAACGGACAGAGCACACTTGTGCATTCAACTGCCTAATGGTGTCCACATCACCCAGGAGATCGCAGCCGCTGAGATAAGAAAAGAAGAGCCATTCCATTGTCTGGAGCAGGCATAGGCAAACTCCGGCCCTCCAGATGTTTGGGACTACAATTCCCATCATCCCTAGCTAACAGGACCAGTGGTCAGGGATGATGGGAATTGTAGTCCCACACATCTGGAGGGCCGGAGTTTGCCTATGCCTGGTCTGGAGAGGTCACTTCCTGGTTCACATGGAGAAGCCGTTTCCAATGGAGCCCAGCAAAAGAAACGTGCAGGTGTATTAAGGCAGCATTGGGTATTGAATTTTTGTGCTCCTAACAATTTTGTAACCAGGGCAACTGCCCCATGCCCACCTCCACTACGTCACTGGTATGCCCCACCACTTTCCCTGGGGAATCGCCCTCTTTACTGCTGAATTGGAGCAAATGTCAATCCTTGGGAAACCCAACTAATGTTTGCTCTGATTCTGTGGTAAAGAGTGGCTTTCCTTGGGGAAGCGGTCGGACAAGTAGAAGTGTGGACGACCCCATAAGAACCTCCCTATGCTCCTCTGTAAAGCTTCTTTACTGTCGCTCTATTCTCTGTTAGCAAAATCTCTTGGTTAATCAAATATTATTTTGTCCTCTTAATTTTGAGTAATTCTTGTAGGATTTCAATTGGCAACACATTTGTCAATTGTCGTTACGAAAAGCTGACAGCCTCTGAAGTGGTGAGAATCGATGTAACTGTTAGCAAAGACAAAGATGATCTCATCACACTAATTTACTTCACTTAAATGTGTGATCTGACTTCTAAAACAACCCTGTCAGGATTTCTAGGTTTTTTTAAAAATATCTTTATATTTTGAGCATCTTTAAGCATTAATACTGCTAAAAACCAAGACTGAATAACAGGAACTGGAATAAGACTGTAAAAAGCCACTATATATCAAAACTAGTGTCTGCTCTTGCCTAGTACTGCCAACAGTTATGTGGACTTTGAATTCATCCTCCCAACATTTCTCAGATGAAAATAGGGACATCCTATTCCATACCCTCCAACATTTCTCCAATGGAAATAGGGATGTCCTAAGGAAAAGTGGGACCTTCCAGGATCAAATCAGAAACCAGGACAGCTTCTGTAAATCCAGGACAGTCCCTGGAAAACAGTGACACTTGGAGGGTCTGTCAACTCGGTTCTTAGTTATTGCATCTAAGTTATACTCAGAGAAGAACCATTGACATTAACCAGCCTATGTTAGTCATGTTTGTTCATTTATGCCAAGAATTACTAACAGTGAATACAACCCCAAGTTTCCTGAAGATGCTTTTCCAAGCCTTTCCACCCAAAATTCCTTAGGTTGGAGTTTTATCTATGTAATATTTTATTTTATGTATTATTTGCTTAAGGTATCAATACCAAGGCAGGATACAACATAAAAAAATCAAGTTAAAACTCCCAGTAACCAACAACAACATTCTTAAAAATACCAGCAAACAAGGGCATAGTAATGCCAATTTGTGATTCTTTGGAAGTATTTCATTACATATTCAGCTTAGCTGATATACATTTCTACAAATATATCTGGCTCATGACAAAAATACTGGACTTGATAGTCCAAAGAACTTTTCTTATAATATTTCCAAGCACATTAAAAACAACAACCACACAAACCTATCCATACCTGTGTTATTTCATTCACTACGACGCGATAGCATCTCGCTTCATATTCGGGACGTATTTGTTCTTCTTGCTCCAAGAACTCAACAGTGTCCCATTCATATTCCAGCTCAGCCTGCCGTCTTTTCCAAAACTCCAGAAACAAAGTAACTGATGAAAGAAGGATTTAAGCAAGGATAATTTTAGCTGTTGAGGATTACGAATTCAAGGTTTATTAGTTTTCTTTGCCAATCTGTGAAGAAATTGAGTAAAATCTTGCTGGTTAATGGAATGACAATCAGGTGTTTATAAGGCAAACAGTGGAAACTATTTGTTGTTGTTGTTGTTTTTGCTTAAATCGTCTTCTTTTTGTGATGCATCATTATTTCTGTACGTGCAGAAAGAACTCACAGCAGCCAGTGTGGCCAATGGTCAGAAATTATGTGAGCTATACTTCAATAACATCTGGAAGGCCACAGGTTCCCCACTACTGACCTAAAACATACTCAGTTCTCCTTTATAGAAACACATTGCAGTGGAAGGTTACCACTGTTTTTCAGGGACCCTTCTCTGCTGTTACTGTTCTTTTCATCGAGAAACCCCTGGTAAATTTCAAGGTGCTGGCTTTGGAGTATAAAGCTCTATACAGTTTGGGACCAGGACACCCAAAAGATTGTCTCACACTTTATATACCCAAATGATCAAAGTACTGTGCAGATGAGGGCCTTTGCCAGAAGCCATATTACCAGGAGGTCCTTTCTGCACAATGTAGGAATTGGGCCTACACTGATTACAATGGAGAAAAGAGGAATGGTTCACTAATGTTGCAAAAACTGTGCCTTTTGAGCACATATGGAAGCTTAAGGACATAAGGAGAGCTGAGCTCCTCTGGACAGGGCCAAAGGCCCAGCCAGTCTAGCCCTACATCCTCACAGTGGCCAATTGGATGCCTATAGAAAACCTCAAAGCAGGACATTACTGCAGCATATGTCACATACAACAAACAATGCAACTCAATAACAGTGCTGGATAATGTGTTCTCTTCTAGCTACATGTTGCCTCAATATACTTTTTTTGTAATCCACAGCTCTTGTTAGAAACTTGAGGATCTCTGTTTTATTTAGGAAAGCTGTGAGCAATGTGTACTCTCTCTCTCTCTCTCTCTCTCTCTTTCCTGATGCAATGCTAACTCAACCATGGTCGGGTTTTTTTTATTAAAGATTTCTTAGTTTACAAAAAATATGTGCACTGTCTCTTTTTCTAAGTTGTGTTTTCTGCAGATCAGTTTAATTTGTGGTGAGACAATAGTGTTGCATGCAGTATTAGGTTGGGAAGAAAAGAGGGGGAGGTGGTAGGTGGTAATGCTCCTATTCTTCTACTTAGTGTATGTGTGGGGTTTCAACTCAGCCATGGTTAAGACAAGAACAAGGGCCTGCCTGGGACTTACCCCCACCTGTCTTTGGTATACATTGCCCCTGTTCACCTTAACCATGATTGGTGCCTACCCTAAGTAGAGTTTTCAGTTAACAAGGATTTGAATCTTGCAGAAGCTATGCTGTTATGACACCGCTGTGTTAATATAATGCACTAAAATAATGTGTTGCATCATTGGAAATCCCTGTATTAAATTATAATAGCACCAGAAAGCCATTGTGCAAGGTGAAGCAGTTGGCTGTTGGGTGACATGACCCATGGGTACTTCGGTAAGTTATGCTTCCATTACTGTAATTATTATTGTTTATAAATATTTAAGAATTGTGCATTACCGGCAAGTCTTTTATATTCAATTTAAATATTGTAGAAAATAGGTAGTTTTGGTCCATTTTAATGTTAAGTGTCAGAGGACTAAGTTGCAACATACTTAACATTGAAAACCTGTTGCTGTCAATTTGAAATATTTGCCTAAAATGTTACAACGGTACCTTTCTGTATATTCACCTTTACAAAGTGCTAATGGTGGCCTAAATTTTACTTGACATACTGTGCAATTAGATTTCAATATAGCACTAATTTTAATCACCAGCAAGCGAGCATGGTGATTAAACAGGGCGGATTAATGGTAGTTATTGTGACCTTGTAAGTAGCATCTATTCAGTGAAACAAGATGCTTTCTGGGTAAAAAAACAAACCAAAAAACACCCGTTTAATACATTAGCTGCTAACAACTGTTGTGTCTATAGAGTCATAGAATGGAATGGAATGGAATAGAATAGTAGAGTTGTAAGAGACCACAAGGGTCAACAAGTCCAACCCCCTACCTACACTGCAGTACTCTTTTGCCCAACATGGTGCTCGAACCCATGACCCTGAGAATCAGAGTGTCATGCTATACCGACTGAGCTATACAGGTGTGCGGTAGTATACGAACTAATAAAATGAGGAAAGAAGCAAACGTTTTCTCAGCCACACAAGTGCCTCTTTCCTGATGTAATAGTTTATCCCATGCAGGGTTCTTTTTAAAGGGGGAGCACACAAAAATGTGAAACCCTTACCTGCAGTCTGAAATGGGACCCTCCAGAAGTCTACCCATAGCAACAAAGCCATATTTTGGCTTTGGTTTGGATTTTAACCCCCGCCCCCCCCAAAAAAACCTCCTGCCTCAAATAACGTATTTGAAATTCGCTTACCCCATACTCCCATAAATACTGCAAACACAAGTGTTCCGAAGCTATCGAAGATACACAGCTTCTGGAAAGCATTTGGAAAAATAGGGGTTAGCATACAATTTTGCATTGTCTTTTGGCACAACTAAAGAACACAGGTTGCCACACAACACCTAATTTCATAAGAGGGGCTACCTATGCATGGAAACAGATTTTTCACAGGCAGACCATCACTTCTGCCATGGAAATGGAAGCCGCACATAGACCTCTGCATTTGGCATTGCTGCAATATGCATACATTGCAATAAGAAAGGCATTCCTTATCATTTATGGGGAAGGGCTGAACTCAGACACCTCCTTGCTGCTTTCTTGCCCGACAGCTAATCAGCTGAAGACATTGACCATCTGTTTGCTAGGGGGGAGGAAGCGTTTGCCAACTGCAAGCAATGGCGATGGCACACAGCTTGCTACTGTTTTGAGAAGTTGCCTTGATAACAGTCTGCATTTTATAGTTAAATAAAGTTTCCCCCCCTTTTTTAGTGTTCTGCCAAGTTTTAGAAAACTTGTAATGCCAATTCTAGTCCCACATTATGGAAAATGGCAAAATATGTGATACATAAGGTTTTTTTTGTTGTTTTTAAAGGCAAATCAATTTATATAGCCCACTTATCCTGAAAAGAGAGGCAAACTATGTTTCAGTGTTGGGAATATTAAATGCATATATAAAAACCTGAGCGAACTGAAAACAAATGAAATGTCAAAAATTATATATTCCCCATGTGATGGCAGCAACCATCAGATGATAATAAGATTGTGTAAAACTAATATCACAGATTAGCAGCTCCAGCTGCTGCATTCTTATCATATAAACAAAAGATCTACCAGTGGAAGGCAAGCTATAATGTGATAAGCTTATCACATGAAAAGCATGCTAAGTCTAGGTCTATTAAAACACACACACATTTAAAATGATTTCATCACTTTGCTGTTTATTCAATTTATTTCACTTTCATCTCTATCATATCCCTTATATTACTCTTCTAAAGTGAGGTTTGGGTCGCTTTATTTATGAAGGAGAAGAAAACAGTTTGTGGCCAGGTCAGCCTACCATTCCTCCTTCTTCAAATACAGATGCGCAGGACAAACCACATGTAGATGGGAGCAATTCAAGTTAATGGACTGTCCATTTTCCTAAGGATACAGTGGTACCTCTGGTTGCAAATGGGATCTGTTCCAGAGCCCCGTTCACAACCTGAAAGGTCCGTAACATGAAGGGCTGCATCTGCGCATGTGCGCAGCGCAATTCAGTGCTTCTGTGCATGCGCGAACCACTGAACCCAGAAGTAACCCTTTCTGGTACTTCTGGGTTCGGCGCATTCGTAACCTGCGCCGAACGCAACCTGCAGCGAACACAATACGAGGTATGACTGTACTTCATAAAGCCAAAACTCATTTAGCTGAGCAAACAGATGGGATACAGAAATACAGTATAGGAGCTTGCCTTCAAGTTTCACATCACAGTCAAATACAAATAGACACATTTTTCTTATGAGCTTTTCCCTTAGGTTGTCTTTTAACTCAGCCTTTGCCCATGTTCCATGATTGTAATCAGTGAGTTGCATTTCCCCCTTTTCATTAGTGATCTCGCATTATTATGTAGTGTATCCTTCCCCTTCTCTTTTCTTTTGCATGTATTTCCAACTCCGCTTCAGAATAATATTTCACGCCCCAGGAAACAACGTCTTTCCATATTCCACAAGAGTAAATGTTGTTGTTACCTTAGACGATTCACAGGTGATTGTGAGGTTCCAGTATGTACATTCTTGATCGCATTGGGGGCACATGATGATTTTGCCTCCTATGTTCGGGTCACAGACTTCTTGGCTAAAATTAAAAGGACCCATCCGAGATGTTGAGTAATTCAGTGAACAAATTGCTTAATTCACTGCTTTCATAGTTCTCCCTGCATGCTATATTCCCTTAAGTTTCCACTTTGCAGTTACTTCAATAATGCCAAAGTAGACTTTACATACAATAGTGCTTTGTACCATAGTGACCCATTTGTACAGGAAAAAAACACCAAGTTATGGAGAAGCGATAACTTCTCCATAACTCCATTCTCCAAGAAAATGATTGAGTGGAGGAACTGCTTAATCTTCTCCCATCTTCTGTTTCTCTTTCCAAAATGCCACCCCTCCAAGTGACTTCTTGCAATTGAGTTCCAAACACATATTCTATATGTACACTGCAGTTACTTATCTTTCATTGCTCTTCAGCTACAATCCTAAAACCCCTTGTGTAGCATAGCCCTGTTGATTTCCACCTTTATTTTCCCCCGCCACTATTTTGTGTTTTATTTTATTATCATTAGCATCACAATTTTAAAAATTAATAAATCAAACTAATATTTATACAGGTTTGTGAGTTTCAGCAGCAGATTTCCCCCCCCCCCACTGATTTCAGCTGAGAGTTGTATAAAAAAGAACTGCTGAAAACTCCCTCTAAGCCCATGGTATATCTAGAAGAGAGGATCGTTAAAGATCTGCAAAATATATTACTCTAGAGAACTATGAAACAAAGGAATAAGAGCAGAGACAAAAAAGAAGTTTGGGAAATTGGTCATAAAAGATAGGAGATTTGTGGGGCAATACAGTACCACATACTGAAATTAGCTGGTCTTAGCATACTTTAACCTTTTCACATTGAATGCATACCCTCCAACATTTCTCTGATGACACATGTCCCATTACATAATGATAACTTTACTATTTATACCCCACACATCTTACTGGGTTGTCCCAGCCACTCTGGGCAGCTTCCAACATATATAAAAACATAATAAAACATTAAACTTTTTTTTTAAACTTCCCTATACAGACAGCTCAGGGGGCAGATAACTCCACACCCTCCAACATTTATCCAATGAAAATAGGGACATCCTAAGGAAAAGAGGGACATTCTGGGATCAAATCAGAAACCAGGACAGCTTCTCTAAATCAGGGATGTCCCTGGAAAATAGGGACACTTGAAGAGACTGTGAATGTGGTTACTCAGTAGTAAAAGGGGTGGCATCTTTTTCTAATCTTTCAAAAGATGTTTGAACACTTAAACAATAACTTGACCATTAGCATGTTTTTATAAAACAGCTAGCAGTGCAATCCTATGCATGCATGCTTGTAATTTAGGCTGCGGTCTCAACCCCACTGACTTGAGAGTAATCCCCATTGAATTCTGAGTCGATATGTTTGAGATTGCACTGAAAATCCTACTGAGTTCTGCTGAACTCTGGAAGAACTAATTATTTTTTGGGAATGGTCCACTTAATGACGTTTGGATCTTTATGCTGTATCAAATGCATGCTGGATCATATGCAACATGAATGGCACAAACTGTTGCAGATTACCTCCAAGTGCAGTTGTCCTTCATGAAATAGCCATACAAAAAGCACCCGAGTCCAACAACTGCTGCCAGGAGTAACATCTGAGTATAGAACCCCAGCCAGGCAAAATAGATACCAATTTTCTCCCCGTAATATTTCCTGCAGATAAAAACACATATTTAGAAACTATGAATGAATATACATTTCCTCTCAATCCAATAACTAGGGGAAGCGAGAAACTCCTTATATTTGATGCTGACATTCACGGATCATTGTGTACTGCCATCAGTTTTGTGCTTCCAGATTCCTTAAAGCAGGCTTCCTCAACCTCAGCCCTCCAGATGTTTTGAGACTACGATTCCCAGCATCCCTGATCACTGGTCCTGCTAGCTAGGGATCATGGGAGTTGTAGGCCAAAAACATCTGGAGGGCCGAGGTTAAGGAAGCCTGCCTTAAAAGAATTGAACCTCGAGGCCTCATTTTCTGTGTTTATGAATTATCTCCAAGAGCATTCAGAAGCAGTGATGCCATCCCCCTTTCCCCCCCTAGCAAGTTTAACAAGACACTTCCTGGCACAGAGGTACAGAAATAGAAAATACTTTTTGTCTTTTAAATTTCTGCTTGTCACACAGATGTTAAGAAACCTTGGGAGCCTTGTCCCAAAGGAACTCTACCAGAGCACCACAATAACAATTTCACTTCTGTTAAAATTTGTATAATATTCACAGTGGATTCTCTACTAATGTGAAACCTCCTTATTTTGGAATTTTGCTAAAGTGCTAGCCTGGTAATTTTTTGGTTAGGGTTAAGTTTTTATAGCTTTTGCTTAAATTTTTCTTTTTGGTTAACATATTTATTTCATTTTTTAGAAACCTAGTTTCAAAGATTTCCATTTATGCTACAGTGTTAAGGATAAGGCCAATTATAAATAGCAAGAAACAAATAATTCAGTTGCATGAAAACTGCAATCCTATGCAGACTTAGACAATGACTCAGGAGTAAGTCCCACTGAATGAGAAGGGGGTGTACATTGGATAGACATGCATAAAATTGTGCTGCAAATTACATGGCTTTGAGATAACTGCCAAGTGGGACCTTGGTTTTCTTATTCATTACACAAATATATTTAGGCATCTTGAACATTCTCACAAATATGTAACAAGTAGATGATTATACAAAATCAAACTGTCTCCAAGGAACATCAAGAGAAACAAATTAAGGTAACTAATTAAAGGTAAAGGGACCCCTGACCGTTAGGTCCAGTCGTGGACGACTCTGGGGTTGCAGCGCTCATCTCGCTTTATTGGCCGAGGGAGCCAGTGTACAGCTTCCGGGTCATGTGGCCAGCATAACTAAGCCGCTTCTGGCGAACCAGAGCAGTGCACGGAAACGGCATTTACCTTCCTGCCAGAGCGGTACCTACTTATCTACTTGCACTTCGTGCTTTCGAACTGCTAGGTGGGCAGGAGCAGGGACTGAGCAACGGGAGCTCACCCCATTGTGGGGATTCGAACCACTGACCTTCTGATCGGCAAGCCCTAGGCTCTGTGGTTTAACCCACAGCACCACCCGTGTCCCTCAAGGTGACTAATTAGAGTCCCTCAAATATTCTGTGTCCTTTTTTTATATACAGATAGCACTTCTCTGTAGGAATTGGTGGATGATGGCACACACTTGACTAACCTACCTGCACTCTGCATGTTTTCTCTATAAATAATGATTATATATGGAGCAGGGAGGGATCACATTAGAAGAGAACTTTCAGCCTCTCTCATGCTTGTCCATACCTACCTGACAAGATCTAAGGGCTGTAACTTGAAAATATTTCGAGGATGAGCCCATTCTCTGTAGAGCAGGTACCGTTCATTTGGACAGTTGGGATCCTGTGACTGGTAGTTGAATCTTGACTGTGAAACAGAGTATTGAGTGGATAATTAAAGAATTCCCACCTCCTTGAAGGCACAGTTCATAACATGCCTTCTTAACGTCAGCTGTTGTTCAGTCCCCTGCCAGAAATGGAATCGCTTCTCTTTGTAGCATTTGCAGTGCCTACCAGGAAACGCCTGAGGGTCAAATTACACCATTTTTCATTTAGCGGAAACTACAATCTGATGTTTTATCATCATCATTATTTTTGTAATGCTGCTGCTGTAATGTGCTGCAGCAGTCATAAATGATTTCCTGGTAGTTGCTGCAATTGACACACAAGCTCCCCACACTACGCAGGAAAAACCACAGAGACAGTTAATGCTGCCCGTTTTGACATGTGAATGTCTGAGGCTGTTTCTAGCTTCCTTTGAATGATAAGAGATATTAAGTAGAATAGTCTTCTTCAACCTGGTGCCCTCCAGGAGCTGTTGGACTCCATCAGTCCCACTCAGCATGGCAAACGGTCAGAGATGATGGCATACCCTCCAAGTGTCCTGATTTTCCAGGGACAGCCCAGGAATTACGAAAGGCATCCTGGCTTCTGATTTGATGCTGGAATGTCCCTATTTCCCCCTCCAGTGCTGTTGCTGCCGAGCTCAGGAAGGAGACTGAGCCTGTGCTCAAGCAGTGGTGGCAAGGGAACATCTCGTTGCCTCTCCGTGGTCTTTCCCTGGCTGCTACTGCCAGCCTCCTCTCCTGAGGGGAAGATGCTGTGAATGAGGCCCAGCACCAAGTGTTGCATCAATATCGCACTGGTTGCATTTTATTTTTTTATATTATATTTACTTATTTTCAAAAAGTGCAAACATAACATAACAAAAAAAAGAAGGAAAGCAAAGAACAAAACATGTTGTCAGGGAACTGCCTCCTGGCCCGCTGAGGGGAATGGAAGGTCCATTAGCATACAGAGAGCCCGAACTATCAACTGAGCAGCAGCACCTCTTCCAGCACGAAGAGCAGCCACACCTCCAGTGGGGAGGAAGGGGAAGGGGCCAGCTGGGAGAGGAGAGGGCTTGGAGATGCTGCAAAGAGCCCCAGCACCTCACCTCACTTGGCTGGTCAGGAGGTAAACACGCCATTTCCGGTGCCCCAATTGTGCAGAGGGGGTGAAACGCAAGGAGGGTAGGAGGAGATTTGGGGTGCTGGGGAAGGAGTCGGAAGGGGCCACTCCCGGATTCTGCCAGCGACTGAGACAGACATGCTTTTTGTAGCTCTGCACTGTAAATAGTTTTGCACAATAAAACTGCAAAAGACTGTTTGGGCTATTACTCCGTTACTCGTGAAGCACCATCACGCGAACCTTACACATGTGAATCACAAAACGCCGCAGCCTGGAAGGACAAAAGCACGAAGACGGATAATAAAGCACTACCTCACAAAAAGACTCTGTTGACAAATAATAAAGATATATACAATTAAGAGTTTTCTTCACCTTTGAGAGAGCCATTGTTATTGAAAATAAAGGTTTCATAACACCAGTTTTATTTCGGCTCAAAGAATTGTTGACAGCCTTGGGAAAGGTGATTGCACTAGTCAAGAGAGAAAGCTCGGCTGTGAGTCTAAGGGGCAAAAGCTACCTCCCACAAGCATGGGGCAAATTGGCACCTGCAAGTTAAAAGAAAGGAGGAAAAAATGTGCATGGCTAAAGAATAAAGCTAACCCAGAGCTCAGGAATTCTATTTCAAAACCAACATGGAAGATATATAAAAAAAATGCTGAAAATAAAGCCTGGATTTTCATCTTTTGTTGCAGCTTGAAAATAAGAAAACGTATAAAGAAATAATCCTATTGTTTCTTTGTCTCATTCACTGAGGTTTAAAATAACAATTTTTCTCCATCCAAGTATTTTTAAAAGGTTCAGAACCTTCCTTCATATGACGCTCAGCATAATTAATTTTGTTATTTGGTCCCTGGGCCAATATATTCCCCAATACGAGATGGTATTTTGCACAGACAGCTCTAAATGTACATAATTCTTGTAAAGACATTGAGGGCAAAAGCCAGGTAGTGACTTTGTTAAAACTGTGTATAATATCTATATCTATATCATCTATATTTATCATTTAGTGTTTATCCATTTTGCAATATTCCAGAAAATGTACTGTTTATCCACTGCAGTAGCTGCAAAAGAGACAGTCCACAACTTTGCATACATACAGGGTGCTTCCAGATTGCTAAGGTTTTTGGGTGTGATTTTGGGTGTCAATCATATGCCGACATATTCAGGTAGGGCAATTACAATTGCTTTGGTGATGTGCAACAAATTCACTCCCAAATCAGGCTTTTTGTGATAAGCGAAATGCACTGGAAAGTGTATGATGATAATTCCTTGATGAAACACTAATATTACCTTCCCAGAAACAAATCAGAATGAATGCTCAATGCGTAGCTAATGGTTTTTTTTTAGCCTCCCTGCAGTTTTTGCACAAGCAAATCCGGATGAATGTTTAACGAACAGCTAAAAGGCCAGCTAGTATTTCCTTATTGGCTTCTATAGAACCTTTTGCACCATTGTTTCTAGGATTATTTCTAGGATTGCAGGGTTGCTTCTTTGGTTTTTCAGATAGGTACTTTTTTAAAAAAAAACATTGGACTTACATCATGGAGTGGAAAAGCTGCTTTGTAGATCCCAGAGTCCAGTAGCTTATTGATTCCAAACTTTCTCACGTTGTCTCTTATAGCGTATTCCCCACGGCAAAGAATAAAGTGAACCTGAAACCCCCCCAAAGTTCTTTATTAATGAAGAATTAGACCACGATAAGCTCAGGGGACAACTATCATATAGTAAAGGTAAAGGGACCCCTGACCGTTAAGTCCAGTTGCGGACAACTCTGGGGTTACTGCGCTCATCTCACTTTATTGGCCAAGGGAGCTGATGTCCAGCTTCTGGTTCATGTGGCCAGCATGGCTAAGCCACTTCTGGCGAACCAGTGCAGCGCACGGAAACACCGATTACCTTCCCGCTGGAGTGGGACCTATTTATCTACTGCACTTTGATGTGCTTTTGAACTGCTAGGTTGGCAGGAGCAGAGACCGAGCAACGGGAGCTCACCCTGTCATGGGGATTTGAACCACCAACCTTCTGATCGGCAAGCCCTAGGCTCTGTGGCTTAGGCCACAGTGCCACCCGTGAGTGTCTAAAATAATGCAATGTCTTGATCAGTGGTCTCCAACAGGTCCAGACCAAAGACCCACCATTGATTCCCAACCTGCAAAGGGGGACCGACTTTTACAAATTCACTTCTGATGTATACTTAATAGTGCTAATCAGGCACATTATTAATCCTAAAATGGCAGTTCATGGAGCAATATACATCATGTTCCTTAAGTATTACTACTAAATGAAAACCACTGAAGTGGGCAAGTAGCCTGAACAGATATTCTGAAATGGGAGGTAGGTTTGCGCTGTGAATCAGGGAGAAGGGAAATGGAAGCAGGATCAGTTGAGGCATTTGGAACTTGGCAAATGGACAGAGAGAGGCTCCTCTGCCCAGCAAGGAACTTTCCCCCTGACTCAATCCTATTTCAGGTTGCAGTGAAAGACAGAGAGTGGTTTTCTTGAAGGCACAGAAGCTGCAGAGGACGATATGTGTGAATCATGGCCCACAGCAGGCATAGGCAAACTCGGCCCTCCAGATGTTTCGGGACTACAACTCCTATCATTCCTAGCTAACAGGACCTGTGTTCAGGGATGATGGGAGTTGTAGTCCCAAAACATCTGGAGGGCCGAGATTGCCTATGCCTGGCCCACAGGCTACACTTGCTCACATAACCATGTGCTTGATAAAGACCAGGGAAAGATGTGGAAGTAAAAACTCCCACAGCAGAATGGGCCAAAAGTTCTCATTTGAACCAAAGTCAGAGGAACATGGGAAGTTACCTTATACTGACTCAGACCATTGGTTCATGTAACCCAGTATTCTGTTCATTGTTTGACAGCAGGCTTTCCAATGTTTCAAACAGAAGCATTTTCAAGCTCAATGTAGAGATACCAGAGGCTTAACTGAAGACATTTTTCACAACAAAGCTGGAGTACTCTCATTGAGATTTGGCCCTTCTCCAAGTAATGAGCCTTCTCCAAGCTACAACCCATCCCCAGAGATTGATTGTACAGTGCAAAACATTGTTCGTGCATTGTTTGGCCGGTCTGGTGCTCAAAACAGCTAGGGGAAAAAATAGGTCTAGATATCTACACCAACAGAAAGTAAATTCATCATTATGTAAATATCAGGAACTTACTATCCGGCTCCTGGTTGCTGGATTGAAGAAAATGTCCTTGTCCTGTATGTAAAAGTCTGACAAACGGTCGTTTTCAAATGGCGCAGTGAAAAACTCCTGCTCTGGTTTGATGATATTTTCATCCACACTGAAGAACCTGCTAATCCACTTAAATGGTGAGTCACGGGTTTTCAGGTCATTGGGTTGCAGGGGCAATTTGATGTGCATAATTTCAGCGAAGCTGCACAGCAGTTCCCAAGGTGCGTGCACTTTTACAAATATAAGCTTTTCATCCACGACCTGCAGTGAATGGATAGACATATATAAATTTCGTCACTGTTTTAAGCCATTACCAGCAAAGGACTACCCAGGGACATTTTTGGACAAGCTCAGCTGAGAAGTTCTCCTGCACCTGACACACCAATAACAGTAGTAGCATCATAAGATTACAACTGGAATGGTGGTGCTTAATTTCTAAGAGTGCAAGTTGTCATCCTCCCCTAACCTGGCACACTATTGGTTCTTCAGGATTAAAGTGTGAATAGGAAAGATAGGTGTTCAATAAAGAAGGAGCTATTTCCTGAGGGAGAGCTTGGGTTGCCGTCTGCTAGGCATCCATGCACACACAGAGAGATAGATGGATGGAGAGGAAAAGAGAAAGAGACCATGCAGACTCCCATATTGCTGCTCCTTCTGCCTCCCTCGTCCCTCCAAGTAGGCCTGAGAGAAAGGAAAGGAAGAAGATGCAAAGAGGTCTAGGACTTTGCAGGTGTGCATGTGTTAAGTGTAAGGTAAGTCACGAAGAGTTTACCCATCACTCCTTCTGATGATTCAAAGATGACCAGAAGGTATGAGAAAGACACCCAGAGGCACTTTTGGCTTTTACTGTTGTTTCCTTGTTTTGAGGCTGAGACCTGGCATTGAAAATAGATTGTGAGTCTAAGCTCTGGCACAAACTAAGCTCCATGGAAAAGGAGCTATAGGTTTTCACTGGAGAAAAGTGTCTATTAAAGGGACAAATAACTGTCTTGTTTTAAGTCAATAAATCCATCAAGCATGTTACAAACAAAGTTGTATAAAAATTCTATTACTAGTTGTGATTACAAAATTTACCTCCGAGAGCAAGGTTGCTGTTTCTAAATGTTTTGATTGATGAACAATGCCAGTTGACGACACTAGCATAAAAATGACAGACGGTCATAAATATGACCAACTTGGCTCTAAAGCTTGATTTGCTCTTGATTTTTATCACTTGCCACATGTAATATATGCAGCTGACCTTCATTGTCCACAATATAAAATATCTGGGAATTGGTAGAGGCACTGTAAATTGTGCCGGTTTGAAGAGGGGTAATTTCTCTCTCTTCAGCTTACTATATTTCAGCAATATGGGTGGATGGAAATCTGAAAGAAGGCATGATGTTGTGCATAAGTGAGAAACTGTGCCATTTTTATCTGAGAATCTTTTTTTTTTTTTTTTAAAGGTGGAATAACATAGGGGCTTAGAGAAGCTGAACCATATCAATTCATTTCTAGCAATCGTAGAGTCATCCTATAATAGCTCAGCAAGTGCAGAAACAGAATGAACTTCTAATAGTTATGCAGGAACACTAGAAGGAGCAGTTGACCAGACAGATATACTCTGCAAGCATTACAAATCTACACTATTTCAAATAAAAGCAGATTAACTTGCAGTGGAGAAGTACACAATGAACCAGAGAACTGACTGTGTTGCAGTGTACAGACAGAGCTCTTCTGTAAGCTGTCTTTCCTTTTCATTTTGGTGGAAGGGACAGCACCATTAAAACATAACAGAAAAGGCATGGTTCTCCCATGGTGAAAGTGCAGGCACCTCTCTTTGCTGAGACATTCTTTTGTGCAACTAAACCCACTTCAAACCAAGTGCTCTGAATGTACTGATTTGTCACACACACCTGAGAAATAGAATATATATATAAAAAAGAGGGAGTTGAGATTCCCCTCCCCCCACCACTGTTGTAACCTGGAATAGATATATAATCTCACCTTTGCTTTATTCTGTATGCTTATGCGTTAAGACTGTACCTTGTAAGGAATGCTTCTTACAAAGAGTTTGTGGGTTATAGCTGAACTAAGCAGAAATATCTAGCTAGGCAGATTGACCGCAGAAGATATAAATTATGTCAAGGGTCCTATGTCCCCAAGTGAGTCAGGATGTTGGGAGAAACAGGATGTCTGCAGAATGTTCTGGGTGTCTGAGATACATATATAGAGTTTTACCAAATGACATAATGAGATCTATATGCTTACCAAGCTGAAAGAATGAACCAACGAAAGGAGAGTTCACAGGGACAGAAGGTTGTTACAAGAAAGCAGAAGTGAATCTCCTTGTCTCAGCTAACTAGGGTGAAGTTCAGAGAGTCTTCTGGGGACAAGAGGGTTGGATTTCTGGGTTGCTGTCATACACTCATTGGCTTGATGCTTAATGCAAGGCATGAATATGTAACGTTTGAAGGATCTATAAAAACCTTTGGATACCTGTGATTGATGTCCAGTCTTTTGGAGATGACTCCCTGGACCTTTTATTGCAATAAAACGCTTACTCTTGATTTCTCCTAAATCCAGTGTTTGGCATTTATTTTAAGAACTAAGGTTCCCGGAACGATATAACACCACTATTGCCAGATTAAAGAGAGAATGGTGTGAAAAAAATGCAAGCACCTGGATAGATTTCAATGCCACTTCCATACAAATTCATTTTTTCCCCTTTTGATGTAAAAATTCACACTTTGCCAAAAGTATAAAGGGAGCTGCACTCACCGACCTTGTTGCTTCAAGCTGCAAACCACGGTTTATCAAGTTAGATTCATATGCTAGCCTCTTCCTCTGTTGAAACCGATTGAAAAATAGTTCAAGATTTCATTTTTTCCCCCACGAAGAGCATAACAATTCATATTCCCAACAGAAATGCACCAAGGTCTTTGTGCAAAAAGAACAAATCACTGTGTTTAACTTATCATCAAGGAGCTTTAGAATATGGCTTTCTTTGCATGTGTTTTGCACATCAAAATATTAAGCTGCACATTAAGCTGTAATGAATCCATACAACAAACACATGTATATGTTTGAACGTGTGTGTGTTCTACAAGCACACAAGTCAGGGAGTTGGCGTTGGTCAGGTCATGGTTCCGTGAATGTGCAAGATGGCAAGTATGGATTTGCCACTGAGTGCGAAGCAGGCATTTTTCTTACAAACAGACATTGTTCATAAAACAGAACAAAAGTAAAATGTATAACACTACTGAATTTTAAGAGAATTCCATAAATAACACAGACCACGTTTTCAGTTCATAGAGTCTGTTCTACAGTTCAGTTACGTTCAGTGTGAGACACTGCTATCATGGGAATATTGAGGTTGGGGGAGAAAGAGGTGGGGAGAGAGATGTGGGAGAAAGAAAGAGGGTCATGATCTTTCATTCTTTTGCATAGTGTATGTATGGAGTTTTTGCATCAGTGTCACACGGATAGGTTCTTTATTTGTTTGTTTGTTTTTGTTGGCAGTGTGAGAAACTGCAGTGCCCAGAGCATGGCTGGTTGCATTTGGTTGACTACAGTGAGTGTTTTTCATGTGCAAGGGGGGTGGCGGTTGTTGGGTCAAATTAGTCATACCGATTCACGCTATTGTTTTATAGGACCGGAAAAGAAAGTTTTCTCTTTGCGTTAAAGAAAACTGTTCAAACAACTTCTCAATTTGTCAAGCAGCCAAACTAAATTTGAATTACTGTATTTGCATGGTACACATGAGTCAGTAAAAGACTATTTACTTATGAAATCAGGCTCTTCAGATCCTGGTAAACTGGATGTTCTCTGGTTCGTATCTCATGATAAATCTACAATATACTGAACCACTTTGTACAGTGGATTGGCTCATGTAGTTCTTCTGTCCTTCATGCAGACTGTTTCATTAGTTGCATCTTGGTTTGAGGCAAGCCATGGTTTGCAGTACCATCCAAATCTGGCAAGTGATTTGCAGTTATATCCAACCAACTATCCTGCTTTGGAGCGAGGATGAGTGCAAACCATAGGTTGCCAGTTCAGAGATAATAATGGTATATGCCAAGAAGGAAATAGCTAATTAGGCTTGCTATGTAAGAGGAAAGAGAGATAGGGGACAGACAGGAAGCAAAAGCCTGAGGCTTGGTCAAGTAATGCCAAACCATGGTTTAGCTTGGTGTTACATGGGATCCAACCCTTTGGTTTTATCTTTTTATTTTATTGGGAGGGCTCCACTAGCATTATATGTGTTCTCACTTCCCTGTTGGCAATTTGCTATTAAGTCCAATTTAGCTACCAGAATTAGAATTAGAATCAGAATTATAGCATCTTAAGAGAATCCAGTTTTAGTGGGGCAATGACCACAGTTATTGCAGTCAAGGGGCAGAGACTGAAATAACAGCCAGTAGAAACTTTTAAGATTCAGCAGCAATGTTCACACAGGGCAGTGAGCAGGAGATTCTCCTGCCTTTATGCTGATCATTGTAGCCTTTCTGCTGCTGACTTTAGTGCTGAGGCAAGCTCCCTACAGTCTTCAGATGCTGACCTCTCTAGGCAGAAGGTGGAGGTGCAAATCTCTCTGCAGTCATCAGCAAAACAAAAGAAAGTTTTCTCTGTCCAACACACACACATGCTCCAGATAAGGGGCTCCTTAGCTCCCTATCCCGGACTATCAAAAGTGAGTAAAAGTAGTAATTAAAGGATTTGTACAAGAACTGGGGTTGCATATTTTGGAAGACAAATTCAGATCATAGTTTGCTGGTTTAAATGTAAGAGGAAACTATGGTTTGTGCTAAAGAGAAAGCACTTAATCAAAACCAGGTATTTGAGGGAAGGAGAGAGAGAGGAAGAAGAGATTCACACGAGTACAGGACTTGTTCCTCTAGTCCCAAACTGTGTTTCAGTGTTAATTTTGAATGGATCCAGTTACAGGTAGGTAGCTGTGTTGGTCTGCCATAGTCAAAACAAAATAAAATAAAAAATTCCTTCCAGTAGCACCTTAGAGACCAACTAAGTTTGTTCTTGGTATGAGCTTTCGTGTGCATGCACGTATCTGAAGAAGTGTGCATGCACACGAAAGCTCATACCAAGAACAAACTTAGTTGGTCTCTAAGGTGCTACTGGAAGGATTTTTTTTATTTAATTTAATTTTGAATGGAGCCTTTGAAGTTATGAAGGGTTACTCATTCATTAATTTAAAACTCTTATTAACATAGCCACAAATAGGGTGTAGCTAAGCCCTGCGGATACAAACTGGAAATGTGAAAATGACTCGGTTGAGGTTAGAAAGGTCAGGTCAGGATCATGCTTAGTCAATCTAAAGAAAATTGGTGCTATTACCCTTTTTATTTTCATTGGACTTTGGGGCTGCTAGCACCATAGCTAGACTGGCTTAGGAGGGCAGTGTGAGATTGCGTAGTCATGTGGGTTTTACGTCACCCTACTTGCTTGCATATGGGTGACCAATGACTTCATTTCCATGTGGCTGCATATATTTTGCAAGTTCAAAACCTAGAACTAGTAATGGAATACAAAGCATGTGACAGCATATGATGGTTTTTTAATGCAGACAAAAAGTGAACCAACTTCTGTTTTTAAAAAGTTACTGACAACTTTTAGATAGAAAACTCAGGCATAAATTAATAATATTCCTTTAATTGTTCTATTTGGTTGTGTACTTTTAGATTTTTTAAAATTGTTTAGGACTACTTTTGTTATGATTGTACTTATGTAGTATTTTTATATGTTGAAAACAGCCTTGAGCATGGTTTTAACCTTGGAAAGGTGGCATACAAATAAAATGATTGATTGATGGACAGACTGAACACGAAAAAATACAATATGCCAGTACTTTGGCCACCTCATGAGAAGAGAAGACTCCATAGAAAAGACCCTGATGTTGGGAAAGATGGAGGGCACAAGGAGAAGGGGACGACAGAGGACGAGATGGTTGGACAGTGTTCTTGAAGCTACTAACATGAGTTTGGCCAAACTGCGAGAGGCAGTGAAGGATAGGCGTGCCTGGCGTGCTCTGGTCCATGGGGTCACGAAGAGTCGGACACGACTGAACAACTGAACAACAACAAGACTAAGACATGTCAGCAGATTATGCTGGGAACCAAACAGATAAGTACTAAAACAAAACAAAACCACAAGTTGGCATGTGTGGAAAGCTGGCAAGAACATGGGAACTGCACAGTGTAATCTTTTAGCATTGCTTAGTTTAATTGAGGAAGGAGATCAGGAGAAATATTCAACAGTTAAACATGGTTGTTAAGAGTCAGTGCAATTCAAAAAGAAGGAAAGAAAGAATTTGCATTCCTGTCACCTGGGAGGAAAATATAAATTAGAGGTTACTCAAAGGTAAATAGCATAGTTACACATTTTAGGTAGTATTTTGAGGTCATTAGGTCCTTAACTGCTCTTGTGCCTTTAACAGCTATGTGACATATTCACATCTGGCAGGGGAAATTCTTTCCAGTGTAGACCTGGAGTGATAGTAAACTCTGCCGCTATTGAATTCCTGCTTTATCATGCAGTGGCACCTATTAGGAAACAATGAGGCAACCGGGTTCACTAGATTGACGACAAGAGACCTATGAAAAATAGGATGTTGATGCAGCTGGCGCCATTTGCTGGTCCCCAAGGCACATTTATGCTATTTATGTCTTCCTTTGTTCATTATTTCCTCTTTTTTGGTTTAATAAGGATTATTCCTTATTATATTATATCGTATAGCCTTCCTGCTATTATCTAAATTTGGATAAGGAAATGGGATGGTTGTACAACCCTTCCACCCATTCTAAAGATTATTGCCTGTAGAAAGCTAGCAAGTACAGAAGATAGCTTTCCTGTCTCTCTGATGAGCTGGTTTTCTAAGTGCAGGGAAGGGTGCTTTTGTTTTTGTTTTAACGTGGATTGCAATCAAAGATTCATTCTGAAATGGTACTATCCCAAAAGTGCAACACCAAGCTAAAAATTGAACTGTACAGAATGCAGAACTTTTAAAAACTTCCTTTTCTCATTCTTGGCCTCAGTCCTCTCTTTGTGGCAAGCGCTAAGAAAAGTAACCGAGCATGCCAGCACCAAGTACATTTCAACTCAAGGGATAATATAGCTTTCAACTATGAGAAATAAAACCCAACTGGAAAGATCAAGAAGAAAAAATAAATTAAAAGCCAAGGGGAAGAACAGCAAATCCCCTCTTTGTTTGAGATTCTATGACTCAGCTTTGTGGGAGAAGACAAAAGCAAAGAAGGGAAGGTACACCTTTGGAAGCTGCAATCACTAAAAACAGATGCTTCAAACTGCCCATAAAAGTGGAGCCCCCCAAAACAGCAGTGTAAAACAAGAAGTCAAGCCATACCATTTGCTTTTTATGAAAGCTCCTCTTATGTTCTTTTTTGCTCTCATCTTCATATGCTAAAACAAAGTCGATTCTTCTTTGGCCATCATTAAAGTAGAGGGAGTCAGGCTTCAGATTAAACTCTGCCTGTAAGGAACATATCAGACCTTTAACATTACAGTAAATACTCCAGCCATCTTTACATACTAGAGTTAAAATTCCTCCCCCCCCCCAAGTTTTAGATAATTTTATTTATCATATATGAAATGTTTTACAAAATTGTACAGTAAACATTACATATGCATATAAAAATAAATAATAAAAAACAAAAAAGAACAATTACAGTTGTTGTATTTACTGAATTCTAATACGCTTGCTTGATTTGTTGTTACCCCTAACCAATATCCATTTCTATGTACTTATACAAAGAAGTCCATAAAGAATAACATAATATAATATGTAATAATACATAATATGGGCCAGGAGTAGCTTATCTTTGATCGTAATTTTTTTTAAATACAATAAAAAAGAAAAAAAATACAAGACTCCCCCAACCCCCCAAACTTAAAAAAAGAACAGTATTAACAATATCAACAAATTTTCCAATCCCTTCCGACTTCCTGTCAAACCCAACCATATAATTCACTCTTACTTATGAGTGTATATCAACCTATCCACATATCTTCATATAAATCTTTATGACCCTACAATTTCAACCAGTACCCTATTTTCCACTCATATCCTTCCTTCTACTTCCTGGGCTATTGAAAAGCTGACATAACTATCCGACCTCTACTATATTTCTGAACATGTATTATATATCTAGCCCAATTTTCTTGAAATTTTTGTTTTGATCCCCCCCCCTCAAATTATTAGTTAACTGGGCCATTTCGTCAAACTCTTGCAGCTTGTTTTGCCATTCTAATATTGAAGGTGGTTCTGGTTCTTTCCACCTGATTGCTATTAAAATTTGAGCTGCCGCCATAGCATACAGAAAATCCTCTCTTAGTTTAGTTGGGATTTCTTTATCGAAGATGCTTAGTAAGAGGGATTCTGGCATTTTGGGGAATGTAACTCCTAACAATTTTTTAAGTTCATCATAGACCAAACCCCAGAACGTCTTTATTTTTTGACACTTCCACCACATATGGAGTAAATTCCCATTGTTCCCCCCACATCTCCAACACATACTAGTGGACCCTTTATAAATTTTTGATAGTCTTGTGGGTGTGAGATACCATCTGTGTTGAATTTTCATCATATTTTCTTTTATATTAAAAGAGGTCGTAAACTTCATGCTAACCTTCCACAGATGTTCCCATTTGTTCATCGTTAACATTACAGTAAATACTCCAGCCATCTTTACATACTAGAGTTAAAATTCCAACATACTATCATACAGCATGTACCCAGCACAGCTTTGATAAATGGAACGGTCTCCCTCAAGAGACTGTGGACTCTCCTTCCTTGGAGTTTTATAAGCAGAGTTTGGATGGCCATCTGCCATGGATGCTTTAGCTGAGATTCCTGCATTGCAGGGGGTTGGACCAGATGATCCTGGGGTGTGGGTCCCTTTCAACTCTACAATTCTATGATTCTAAGTTCAAGAAAGTGCACATGTATGGTCAATTGGCTCAGCAGAGCTCTGTAGGAGAACATGTGGATAACATCGGAACAAACACAAAACCTATGTGCCGCTCCACAAGGTGTAAAGATTGAATTTTAATCCAATACATGCTGAAGAAATTGTTTTTTATAATGGAATGAATAGTCTACCAAAGCAAAAGCCAATGGAATGCATAAGCTCGTCGCTGCAGGTCTTGGGAGCAAACATTGATCTGAATATTTATCTCAAACGTGCACAAAATCTTCACCTAGCTGTCTTGAATATGCATACCGGCTTGTGTGTCTGTTTGCTAAAGTGCCATTGGATGGCTTGAGCCAAAGGGTCACACTATTTCACTGGAAAGAATTCCTACACATCCAAGACAAGTGGGGTAGCAACTCTTTACAGAGAGGTGTGCACTAGTAGTTCTCACCTGCACAATGGTTTTGCCACTTAATGTTAAATACCACATCTTTTACAGCGTGTACTTCTAAAAGCATATCATAATTCGGTTTTGAAATATCAGTGTTGTCTTATCCTTTTGTTCTCATACAAATGTGGATCCAGTGTTCAAAACAGCACTGCTTTCAGCCATAACTCCCCTTTCCACAAGCTGTTATATTCCTATAGCAGGTGAGTTGCTTACCCTTTCTAAACAAGAATCCCATTCAGATGGGGAAATCAGGCTCCTATGCAGAGGTGCCTTTTGTTTCAGATGGTGGTTTCTTGATGCCATCATAGCTATTTTATCCCAGAAATCCACCAACTGAAGAAGCTACTTTACCCATTCCTAAGGGTAGGGCTGGCTGGCTGGCTCATATATTACGTGCTGTTGTTTTACCCTTACAGGTGGGGAAATGAGACTCAAGGTCATGGCTTTAAAAAGTGAATAAATCTGCAGCTGGAGCCAAGGGATCAATCCATGGCTTAAATGAGCAACCTGGAAAAGAGGAGGCTGAAGAGAGATATGATAGCCATCTTCAAATATCTGAAAGGCTGTCACATGGAGGATGGATCAAGATTGTTTTCTCCTGCTCTGGAAGGTAGGACTTCAAGTTGCAGGAAAGGAGATTCTGCCTAGACATATGGAAAAACACTCTGACAGTAATAACTGTTTGACAGTGGAAAAATCTCCCTCGAGAGGTTGTGGACTCTCCTTCTTTTAAGCAGAGGTTGGATGGCCATCTGTCATAGATCTGCCATGGATGTTTTAGCTGAGATTCCTGAATTGCAGGGGGCTGAGGGTCTCATACTTTCTAAGCAGTTTCAAAACCTGATACCGATAAACACTCGAGTCAGTACAATATTATTTGCTAGACAGAGTAAATGTCCAATGTTCAAAGTATCTATGTAGCACTAAAAATAAACCAATTCAATCTGTGTAATTGCATTAAGTGGGACTTCTTTTGTAGGCAGAGATCCATACAGTACTTCTTGTTTCTGGTTAAAAAGATATTAAGGAGATACCAAGAACTGAAATCATTCTGTACTGTTATAAATCCAATCAGATGTGTGAAAGGTTTGACTAAATCCATAAAATGCATTTAGTGAAGGATGCTGTATAGTGATTTAAGATGTCCCAATTCTCTTACATACTCAGGACCGCAATGCCTTAAGGACCACCTCTCCCTTATGTAATGATCTCAGGTAGGCAAGCAAACCCCAACAAGAAGTAATGACTCTCCGGCAGTTTTGTGTTATGTTTATTTACAAACAAAAAAAACCACATCCAGAGCATGGCTTCTCGCCTGCTCGCATTGACAATAGTTGGTCAGTCTGAATCTCCGCCCCTTTTACAGCAGGAAGGACACCAAATTCCCACCCTTCCCCTCTTGCTCTTCCATTGTCCTCCAACCTTATCCAGTCTCCTAGAACGGGGACTGAGAAGCTGGCCTTCCCCCTCCGCACTTCCACTCGACACACTTTCAGTCCTCTGCTTATCTGCTGATTGCCTAGCAATGCTCTGGCTGCCTCCTAACTCTCCCACTTTTTGAGAGCTGACAGTGTCTTCTTCAGGAAGGGGGGTTGAACTACCCCTTCTCGGCTCTGTCAGCCAGTTCTCATCTGTAGAGTTGTTCTCTCTCTCTCACTTGGCAAAGTTTCTGAGTCTGCCTCTTCCCCTGTACTTGGGTGAGCCATGTTACCGACACCATATAGGAACTGACCTGGACCCTGCAATCATCATCTGAGGCCCTTGTTTATGTGCTTCCTCCATGAAAGGTCCAGAGGTTGGCAACACAAGAGCGGGCCTTTTCTGTGGTGGTTCTCCATTTGTGGAATGCTCTCCCTAGGAAGGCTCACCTGGTGCCTTCGTTACATATCTTTAGGTGACAGGCAAAAACATTCCTCTTCTCTCAGGCCTTTGGCTAATGAAACTATCTATGGCCTTTTAAACAGTTGGGGGGGTCTTACTGTTTTCGCTTGTTACTATGGTATGCATTTTTGTGGTTTTATATTGTAAGCTGCCCTGTGATCCTTGGGTGGTATAGGAATAATAATAATAATAATAATAATAATAATAATAATAATAATATCAAGATATCAAGTTACTTTAAACTCAACCAAAACCCTAAGGCCTCCTTCCACCTTTCACTTCCATTTCCAATTTGTTGCTTGTAATGTAATGTGCAGCACTTGCTAATTACTCATGTATTATATGAATACAGTCTTACAACAGTTAATTAGCAATGGTAGACCCTACTGAATGAAAAGAGACCACATAATCTGTTCTAAAACTAAAGCACTGCATGTTATTGACATAGTTATTCCTGAATAATTAACCAGCTATTAATTATCCTAAGAACGTAGAATTAGCCTGACTGTTACTGTGTACTTTCCTATGTAGCCCATGGGGGCCTTATAGGGTTGATATTGTGCAGCATAAGCAAAACAAGATTAAAAAAACAAAGCCTGTTGTGGCACTTTAAAGACTAAGTGGTTTATGGTGCCATAAGCTTTATTGGGCAACGAGGCAGTTGGTTTTATTGTGGCACATCAACATAGCTAAACCCCGTGAAAGCAAGGTAGTAATTGATCGTACAGTACAATTAATTTATTTTTTCTTTACGTAATTCTTGCATGTGAGTGTCTCTATTCTCATTTATATTCCTCTTAGTGCCATGTTTGTCAGTATTTCTGGGGTGTTAACTAAGACTCAGAGGTCAAGGGTCAAATACAATTGGGTTCATCTTCAGACCATTGCTGACACATCTACCGTAATTCCCTAAGCCTGCTAGCACATCCTTCGGAAACGAAGATGCTGAAGTCTCACTATATTCTTCAGTAAAGGGAGATCATAGAACAAAACAAACTGTCATGTGAGAATGGCCCTGCAAGTTCTCCTTCTATTCAGGCTCCAGACTTCTTAAGCACAGTGCCTCCAGTGTCCTTGCAAACCCCTACGTGACTGTCTTCCTTTCTTCTGCCACCACTGCCAAAATTGCTGACACAATAATACTACTTATTGTTCTCCTTGCCAGAACACAAGCACATACCCTCCAATATTTCTCTGATGAATATAGAGGTGTCCTATTATTATTATTATTATTATTATTATTATTATTATTATTATTATTATTATTATTACCCTACCCATCTGACTGGGTTGCCCCAGTCACACTGGACGGCTTCCAACATATATAAAAATGTAATAAAACATTAAACATAAGAAACCCCTTCCCTGTGCAGGGCTGCCTTCAGATGTCTTCTGAAGGTTGCATAGTTACTTATCTTCTTGGCTCGGGCGTTGCATAACTCCATACCTGTCAGGATCTTCCCAAGTGTTGCTCATGAGTAACGACAGAGCCTTCAGTATCTAAGACTATTTATTGTGCATGACTATTTACAGTGTAGAGCTCATTCAAAACATGACCGCTCAGTCACTTGCAGAATCCGGAAGTGCCCTTCTCCTGTTTGCCGCCCAACACCAAAGTCTCAGCACCCTAAAACGACGTCTGCGGTGCCCCCTGACCCCCCCGATGCTGTGCTGGCACTGGAAGCGGCAGTTCTTCCTCAGATCCTCTCTGGCTCGCGGTGCTGGGTCTCTGGCTCCTCCCTTGGAGAGAGCTCAGGCAAAAGGCTAGAAGAGGAGGAGGAGCTGGGCAACCCCTGACAATACCCTCCAACATTTCTCCCATGCAAGGGGACAATATTCCACAAATAGTTGTGGTGATGGGGCCACCACAGAAAAGGCTTTGGAGAAGAAAGCAAAGATAACAACATTCGTTGAAGTAGCACCTACCCATTCTGGCTTATGCAGTGGTTGCTGGTTGGGCATTGTTCCATAGCACTGAATGACATCTTGTTCCACTTCTTCCAAGACTAAAACAATACAGAAGAGACAGTTTAGTTACAGCCTTCAATTTTGTGACATCTTCTTCATTTTGGGGTGAAATTCTCAGCTTTGCCCTTTCATTCCTACCACTGAGAGTTAAGAACATAATATGCTACATTAGGTAGCTATTCATGAACGCAGATTATGTTCCCACATCAGTCTCAGTTCCCTATAAATATATAAAGCCCAATTTTGCTTTAAGCAGCATGGCCAATGATAAGGGATTATGGGAGCTGTGGTTCAAAACATATGGAAAGGGCTATGTTGGTTATCCTGTAAATGTAGTTTTAACAACACAGATGAGCAGTCATCCCCAGGAGACTTTTTTGAACATAGCTGTGCCTTCTGGAAACATTACTGTACTATAAAAAGTGATGTAAAGGTAGATAAAGCACATTTATCTTACAATAAGATTGATGTGAAACCAGTGATATAGTTGTTTCTAACAGGATGAATTTTTAGTTTGGCTGCCAAGTTCAGTGAGCACGTTACTGCTTCATGGTGAAAGTTTGTGGTAAAATATAGGCGATATTTTAAGCAGTGATTTTTTTCTGGGGGTACGCAGGGGTATGCATACACCTAAACATTTTTTGAATCTAAGTTTGGCCTCATTGAGGGGTAGTATTTCAATATGAGTAGGAAAATGGGAGTACCCCTAAACATTTTTTTTTAGAGAAAAAAAGCACTGATTTTAAGCATGTGTTCAGTTTAATTCATACTTGGTATCTTCCTTGAGAAACAGATTCACTTAACTCTGGGCAAGAGTAGAAATAATGCTGCTGTTTTTTTTCTGAACTGTAATTATTTCCAGACGGCTAGTCTTCTTTTGCAGCAAAAACAACTGAGAGTCCAGCAGTACTTATTGTGGCATAAGCTTTCACGGATCACAGTTCACTTCCTTCTTCCCCTTCCCTGCTCTCTCTTTTGTGAATTCCTCCTTCCTTCCTTCCTGAGGATGGTAAATCACAGGGCAATATGACTCATCAGAGTATTGGTTAATTACTATTGGCTCTGCATTGCACTGGAGAAAATTTCAACTTACTCTTAAATCTCCACTTATTTATTTATTTATTTATTTATTTATACCGTCCTATCCCATGGAGACAAACAAAGGATAAACAAGAAAATATGCAGATCATTGTATAACAAAACACCCACAGAAGATGGCAAGATAGGGGTCTAAACAGGCAATTATTAGGAGTATGCACTAGCATCAATATTTGGTTTGGGTCCAGATTTGGTAAGGGGAGGGGTGCCTCCTAGTCCACCACAACACTATTTTTTGTATCCTACTCAAGAGAGACAAAACTGAGAAAAGAGCAACAAGCATGTGAGTCTAATGTGTTTATTCCCATCAACATGCTTCCCACAAGCCACTGTGATTAGACAGCCACAGTGAAATAATTCCCTCTGATTAAATGCTAGACCTGTGTCCGTCACAGTGGGCTATCCTTCTCCTCACCCTTCTCCCAGGGCCCCAGCTTGACCAAGAACATTTCCTATTAGAATGGTTTTGCTTTTTTGCAAAAGAAAGAAAGAAAAAGTGTGCAGCGTTTTGTTTTTTTGCAAGCAAGGAGACAAAGCGAAAGCGCCACAAGGCTTAGGGGGTTTTGTGGGATAGGGAACTTGCAGAGATCCTATCTCATCTTGGGTAAAAAACCCCAAACACTATGAGGCACTCTGATTCAACTCAAGGTTCATATAAAGCACGAGGAATTGAACTTGCTTTCAAAAATACATGCCCTTTGCAACAGGTAAGTGTGTTAGTCTTAGGCTGCAGTTATAAACACCCTTATGATGGAGTAAGCCACACTGTGCATAGCGGGACACCTGAGAATACATGTGTAGCAAGGATAAGGAGCAATTTTGCATTCCCTCTTGGCCAACCCTCCAGAGGTCACATCTCTGTGGTACGTGTGATCAGAACAAGAGGCACACCCCACACTTTCTCTCACACATAACACAAAGTGCGCACACGCACAACACATACCCCACACACATATACACACATACCAGGCATGTAAAAGTCTCACTTTTCCCCACACCAGCAATTAGCATTTCAGCGTTTTTCAAGCCTATTTGCCAGAGGGAAATGTGTGTGTGTGTGATCTTCACAGAGACTGCAAGTAGGGAAGGAAGATCACATCTGTGAAGCAATCAGGCTTCAAAAAACCAGCCTTCCACTGGCACCCGTAGAAGTCTGTTTTCAAATCCATTTGCAGCACTATTTTTGGTAGGGGAAGATGCTCAAACTGTGGCAGGGAATGAAAGTGTTAACCTTTCCATACACAGTTGTGATATTCTCCTGAAAATACACCACCACCAATAAACTTGAAAACAGTCTTCTGTTTCCAGTTTCCTACTGCTGGCGCACAGGTGTGCTCTGTTAAATACTTGTGTTGGTGTATATTTTACCTGCAGCACTGCTGTAACATTATGTAACTTTTCACAGTCATAGTTCTTGATAACACTATGCAATTGCTGTCATAGCATTTGAAAGACTGAGCCATAAGTCACACTTCGTCTTAAAGGAAAGTAATGTAATTGTCCATGAAAAATTCAGATGGAGGGACTTCGTATGCAATACATGGCAGTTGTTATGCACTTGCTGGGAGAGTTTCAAATGCCCAAAGGGAATACCTCTGTTGTGGAGATATGAATAGTTCAGTTGGTTAGACAAGGTGCTGATAACACCAAGGTTGCCGGTTTGATCCCTGTATGTGACAGCTGCATATTCCTGCATTTCTAAAATTAATTTTTTATGATTTTATTGAAAAAAGCCATAATATATAAACATACAAATAAGCACATACAGATATACATACATATCCCACTCCTTGGACATATACATACATATCCCACTCCTTGGATATAAAATAATTGGCTGTAACTTTAAATAACACTTTACATTCCTTCTTGCCCTCTACCACCCTTAACCTCCACCATCCCTCCACACACCCACACACCTCACCCTGTGCTAGACTTCCGATCTTCTCAGCTGCAATATCCTCTGCCTTCTTTCATTTCTCATGTATATTATTAATTATAATCTTACTTTCAATTCTATTTCTTTAAATTCCCTTTTCTCTCCTTCTAACTCATATTTTTTGCGAAACTTGTTTCATTCTGATAGGAGTTCAGGTTTTTCAATATACTTTCGTAGATATCCCCTAAAGGCATTCCATTCCTTTTCCAACCTGTCCTTTGAAATCCCTCCAATACTCCCCATTGTCTTAATTGCGTTATGGTACTCTATTAATTTAACAAGTCATTCTGTTTTTGTCGGAATTTCAATACTTTTCCAGTTTTTCTCAACAAGCAGCCTTGCATATAGATAAAGCACCCTATTCCTGCATTTCAGTGGGTTGAACTAGGTGATCCTCATGGTCCCTTCCAACTCTATGGTTCTATGAAATAGTGCAGCTGGTTTGATATCACTTTTAGTATCCCACATAGGGGCGCCAGGTACTTAATAGGCTCAAAGCATTGACTTGAAACATAAATTTGCGTATGCTAATATATTTGTGTAAATTTAGATTTTTGAAAAAATCATGGTTGTGATTGCCTTGCACTTTGCAGTCTGCCTAGCCTCCCTGTAAGTATTTATTTATTTATTTTGTAGTTAAAAAGAAGAAGGAAGAAAGGGCAGAAGATTTGGGGTTCAGGTCCTCTAGATAACAATCTAAAAACATCCCAGTGGGCACCCTGTGTACCAAAATGTGCTACAGAGAGGGGAAGATTCTGCCAAAGTTTGCAGACATTTCAAATCATGTTTTAATTGATATGGCTTTTTGCTGGCCTAGATAAAATTGATTGAAATTGTGTAGAAACTGCTTTGCACAAAGGGATTTGTATAATACAGTAAAAGCTTGCCATGCGAACTGGGCAGGAACTATAGCCTGGTATAACGTATAAAACATATCTAGGATTAGAGATGCAGGTTGTGGCAACCTACTCTCCATATTGTTTAAGCTTCTTAATGTTTCTTCCAGGTGTGGGCAATTCCATTTCCTGCCCGCTGTCGTGAGGGTGGTGTCGTATTTGTTCCAGGGAGGGAAACAATAAAATATTTCAAGCAATTTTCCATCAACATTAAATTTCAAAAATATGAGTCATAACTTAAAATGTTGGCCCTGTTCAATAATCTCAATCGGTTGGCTCTCAAACCAAGAGTAGAGTTTGGTGCAGATGTGGGAATTACAGTGAGAGCTTTGAAAGCATAACATTTTAAAAGCCTTCCCCCCACACCCTAAAAAGGCATTCAAAGAGAAACCTTTTAGTGAGTTTATAATATAAACCATGAATTTTAAAAAGGATCCTCACAGCACTGCAGAATATCCACAGTATACTTTCCACCAGCACTGTTAAACAATTGCTACCAAGTACTGATTTATTTTTTTAAGAAATGTAAACTGCTTCTGTGAAATGTGAAAACTTTTAGACACCTACAGCAACTGAAGGTGCTCTGAAAAAGACATCATTTTACTCCACACACACACCCCAAGTGGTCTGTGTTTGCCTGATCTTGAGTCTAAGGATTCTGAGCTCCTGTGTTCTGATTGGCTACATGTTGTCCAATCACAGGAACATTTCAGGATTTGGGCCTTTGCCATTGGCCCTTGAACTCTGAGTCACGATTCACAGTTTGGAAGTTTAGAAGGGCCAATCACATTTTGAGTCAGAGCCATAGCTAGATGATCTTGCGCTCCTGGCAGAACTGTCCAGATTGCGCCCCCTAACCACGGACAAATTAACTCTTCTTTCCGCCTCTCCTCCAACCTCCAATTCTCTACTGAATTGAAATTTCAGCCTTCACAACATAGGAAAACAGCCAAGTAAACAGCTATTTTCTTGGAGGAGGGTCAAGATATTAACTGATATGCATGAAATTTCATATATAGCTATATAATCCCTAGTGTAGTAAGATAAGACCTTTGGAGCAGGCATTTTTTAAAAAATAAATAAATTATGAACCGCCCTCCTCCACTCCACTCATTCAATTCACCCTCTATTTAAAACCTTTTCTTATGAGGCAATAATGAATATTTTTATTTACAGACATATTTATGGACATATTTTAAAGCCGACTTTGCGCCTCCCCGCCTGTGCCCCTGGCGGGGGCCCACCATGCCACCCTCTAGCTATGGCCCTGTTGGGAATAGGAGTGGCCCAGGCTTTCAGAAGTGTGTATAAGCATTTGCTTTGCCCCTGTTTCCCAGTTATGTAGTTCAAATAAAGGTTCTTGCCATTATTACTGTGTCTTGCCTCATGGGAACCCACCCAGGGGCATAGGAAAGGGGGCAGGGGCGGTCCGCCCCAGGTGCCATCATGGAGGGGTTGTTTTTTTGACAAATTATCAAGGAACAATTACTGCCCTACCAGGGCGGTTCATAAAAAAAACTTTTTTAAAAAAATGCCTGTTCCAAAGGTCTTATCTTACTACACTAGGGATTATATAGCTATATATGAAATTTCATGCATATCAGTTAATATCTTGACCCTCCTCCATGAAAATAGCTGTTTACTTGGCTGTTTTCCTATGTTGTGAAGACTGAAATTTCAATTAAGTAGAGAAGGGTCAAGATATTAACTGATATGCATGAAATTTCAGATATAGCTATATAATCCCTAGTTTAGTAAGATAAGACCTTTGGAGTAGGCATTTTTTTTTTAAAAAAAGTTTTTTTTATGAACCGCCCTACTGCCCTACCCTCCACTGGGCTTCCCTCCCCCACCTCCAGTCTCCATTGTTGTGTCTTTATCTGTTGTGTGTCCTGGCTGAGGGGGAAAACAGAAGAAGGATGGCCATCGGTCAGGGATGCTCTAGTTGAGATTCCTGTATTGCCCCAGGGGTTTGGCTAGATGACCCTCAGGGGTCCCTTCCAACTCTACAATTCTCTGGTGCAGGCTTGTGCAGAAGTTTTAGGTACAAGTTGGATGCAAGGGGTGCATAGGATTGCAGCCCATCTTATGCACCGTCGGCTCGGGAATAAGTCCCACTGATCATGATGAGACTAGATTGCTGCTGTGCAGTTCTGTTTTTTTAAATAAATGTTTTCCTTTTCAGATAATACAGAGCACGGTGAAATCACAATAAATAAAACCCCCCTTTCAGTAGTTTCAAGCACTACTACAGGTTCCACATAATATCTGTACTGCATTGTTTACTGTGACAGCACCTGCAACAAAGCACGTGCCTTTGCTAGACTCTTTTCGGGCACCTGCTAAAAGCATTCTTCTTTAGGCAAGCATACCTAGATGCTTAGGAAGTTGAAGTAATTTTAATTTTTAATATTTTAGCTTTTGTATGTTTTAAGGTAGGGTTGTTGTTCTTTCTTGATTTTGCTGCCTTTTTTGTTTTGTTTTAGTAAACCACTTTGCATATTTTTAAAAATAAATTTGAATAAATAAACAACAAATATAAATAAAATAACACAAGCCAAAACACAATCCATCCTGTAGATTTAAGTATCTGTCGATAGTCGCCTACTTGTTATCAGAGGCCCAGAATCCACATTCCTTTGTAAGAAAATATGAAATAACATAAAACCATTTCTGCAGGCTAAAATAATACATACATACATACATACATACATACATACATACCAATTGGGGGGGGGGTTGACAAGAAATCTTCCACACCGGGTACCACCTGACCTTCCTATGCCTCTGAACCCACCTACTGGATCTCATGCATTTAATCATACCATGTGCCAAATAGCTGGGGGGGGGGGGAGCTGAAGTGGTGCAGAGATATGTATCCTAAAGTAACACCAAGGTACCCCAGGAAAAAGGTGAGAGAAGATAAGGGGGGGGAATTAAAAAGCAGGCCACTGAAGGTGAGTCAGGGCAAAACAGGAATATGTCATCTCTGCCATCCCCACCACATTAAAGTGACCCATGGGATTTTGTTATTTATGTTATGGCATAACGTTCGGTTCGGCTGTAAGTTTGCACCTGACAAGAATGTTAAACATACATGCCTGAGCCTGCCTCATACAAGAAGCTACTCTCTGAACATGACTCTGAGAGCTCCTACACCTATTAGATCACAGAAACTGCTACTTTAATTATATCAAACGTGCCAAGCACATGCTTGGAAAGAATGTATGTACTATTAAGCTCCACCCTTGAAGTTCAACAAAGATTTAAAACAACGAAAAGCTACGTGGAAATCTCCCAAGATTAGCATTAAGACATGCTTCAAGCAAAAATATATATGTAGAAAAGACAAAAATCGCTTCTCTTTCAGGCTTCCCTTCTTTTTCATGAAACACTGAACATGTCATTGAGGAAGAAGGTCTGCTCTAAACCACATTGGAAGGGAAATATCTCTTCTTACGTTACAGAAAAATCTTCCAAATGCAATCTGATATTTAATTGAATGTTTCCATTTATTTATTATTCAGATGCTATGTGATATGAATTAAGAACTCTGCATTTCTCTACATGACTAGTCCTTCCCTTCTGCATCCTTCTTTCCCAGGCTGTTTTCCTCAGTTCGGCCCCAGTGGTAAGCAGTGTAAATATTGCATGCTTAAATGTATGATTAACAAACACACATGTGCAATTTGTCAATTACGGCTCACATTATGACCTTTCTGCTGCTTAACTTATTTCTGCATCTGCGCAGCAAGTTTTGTTGATTGTGGATGGAGTCCCTTCAAAAACCGCTTCCTTCCATATTGTTCTCTGGCAAAATCCCACCACTCCATCCTCATATCTGCCCTTTGATACTCCTGCATATAACATAGAAAGGTTTGCTGACTCTCAATCAAGCATGCACTTTCTTCTTGAGCCTTCTGTTGCTTACGGTTCTATTAGCTGTTTTTCTTACCTAGCTGCTGTTCTTCCATGTGGCTCCAGAATTAAGCTCTTTTGGCAGCACTGGGTGGCTGGTGATGTGATTCACTTTCGCCGATTAAGAAGCAGAGTCCTACAGAAGCTACGGCTGCTCTTTCCTACCCTTGTACAAGGACAACAATTTCACCTTTAAAAGAACTGGTGTTTGTTTGCCCTATCAGCGGTGGGAATGCAGGAGGGGAGAATGAAGCAAATTTCCTAAATGGAAATAGCTAGGTGTTTATTCTTTCTCAAGAAGCTTTGTATAAATTCTTTCTTAGTGAGTAAAGTGTCCCAACATCTTGAAAAACCTGACTGACCAGATTAACATGGGAATATACGGCTCTACAAGAAACTGGGGGAGGGGAGAAGTGTTCCCAAATTCTTCCTTTTCAGTTACAGAGCTCAGAAGAATTATGATGACAAGACGTAAGGCTGGAAAGTTTATACTGTAATGTAAGCTCTAAATGACAGTGCTGTAATTTGCCACCATCTAATCCACCTAGCAGTTCGAAAGCACGTCAAAGTGCAAGTAGATAAATAGGGACCGCTCCAGTGGGAAGGTAAATGGTGTTTCCGTGTGCTGCTCTGGTTCACCAGAAGCGGCTTTGTCATGCTGGCCACATGACCCGGAAGATGTCTGCGGACAAACGCCGGCTCCCTCGGCCTATAGAGCGAGATGAGCGCCACAACCCCAGAGTCGGATATGACTGGACCTGATGGTCAGGGGTCCCTTTACCTTTTACCTAATCCACATGAAATCAATTAACAGTGGACACAGCATACTCAAAGACCTGTTGTTGTTGTTGTTGTTGTTGTTGTTGTTGTTGTTGTTGTTTTTAGCATGTGTAAAAGAACACTTATTCACTTTTGACTTATGGTTTCATGCATTTTGGGATTCTTTTTGTTTTGTTTCCCCCTCAATTTGGACATAAAACAATCAACAGGTTATATTTGTAGCATGAAGAAGAGGCCCTCTCTCCAAACAATTTAAGACTTGCAAGCTTTTTCTGCACAAAAAAAACTGTAACAAACATGGCTGGAATGCTACCATTTTACAAACATGACTTGCAAATATTAGTAACACAGTTATACCATATAGCCAAACAAGTAAGCTACTTTCTTCTTCTGACAATGTAACATTGAAGACATCTCTTTGAGGCTTACAATGTGGTTATGTCCTGTAGTGTTTTTTATTTCCGGACAGAAATATTTTGATAGGCTGTTATTTTCCCTACAGGAGACCAGGATTCAAATCCCACTTTATCCACTGACCTATTACGTATCTCTCAACCACAATTTCTTACCTGTAAAATGGGAATCTTACCTAAATTTCTCATATTTGTGAAAAAACTATATAATGTAATATGAAGAATTACAGATTGAGTTGTCGTTTTTTAGTATATGGATTACAGATTCAGTTTCCCTCCCCCCCCCACTCAAAAAACTCTGCTAAATTTGTGGGGGCTCCATTCCCTTTCCCTTCTTCTCTCTTGCAAACCAACTATGGAGATTGTAAAATTGCATATGGTGGCAAGAATTATTTAATGGTGATAATTCCCCATTGTTCTAGTTAGTGCACTTTCAATGCTGTTAATTTTAACCATGGTCCCTGTTTTAATATACATTTGACTATATAGGAGAGCACTGGGAGACAGTTGCATGGATAATGTCTAAACACATCCTGAGTTAAAGAAGTAGTGATGTGCTTCTTCCTCAGTTGCAACCAGAAATAATGAAACTCTCTGAGATAAGCTACATAACAGGCTCTGCACGCTGAATGGGGGCATTTGGGGCTATTTGAAGCTGACTATGAGTTTGTACACTTGACCTGGGGGGAATTGCCATGATTTGAGGAGAATATTTTGATGAATGACACCTCCGTGTCCCACTAGACAGGCTGCTTAGATGGAACAATTCATCATATTTCTCATAAGCTACATGCATCATTTTTTATAGGTAGCATTGTATTTGGAAAAGTAAACAAGCCAAAAATAATGATTACAGCTGCAAGCAAACTCAGGGGGCATTGCTATGGGAACTATCTCACATTTTAGATCCATTTAAATGGTTATGGGTCAGGAAACTGTTGAATAATGTATCTGTAAAGCAGATCTACACTTAGATGCTAACCTGCCAACAGATATATACACAGAGGAAACCACTGCAGCACAAATAAGATGAAACAGCTTTTCTTTCTGCTGTGCTACAGAGCTTGGGATTAGCATCTGATCTTGATGGACAGCTTCCCTCTGCTCAGGTCCTGTGTATGCCTGATATAAGATACAATGGAATCAATAATCAAAACCCCCAATATGAACCTTTTACACATTCTGCTTGGGACTCACATGTTACTACGGTAAATCTATTCTGCAAACCCATGGCAACCTTACACTCCGGTATACAACCTTACATTTCAGGTATACGGTTTATAGCATCAAGTACATTGTTTATACTTAATGACATTTTCTCACAATAAAATGGGATATACCCTGTTGTGTCGTGTTGTTTATTTGAAAACAACAACACTTTAGGCCACTTTTGGAGACATTTTCCAGCCAGAATGGTTTACAAACACGAAACAGCCTGAAAAGAAAACAACAATACAAAAAAGTTTAAGCATAAAAAAGCTTAAGGTTCGTAGGGAAAACTCTTCATAAAAAAAACACCCAAAGCCATCACCCAGCCAGTAAAACATCTCTCCTAGAACAACAAATGAAAAAGAGATGCTTTCAGTGTCTTCCAAAAAACCTTGCACAGATCTGATGGAATGGTATGAGATGCCCATAGCAAGCCTCCATGCCATAATGGTGGTAGCCTTCCTTTGTTGTTTGTTCTGAGCATCTTATGCTACTTCAATTATTGTAATTGACACCTATTCCTCCATAAGGGATGCAGGTGGCACTGTGGATTAAACCACTGAGCCTCTTGGGCTTGCTGATCAGAAGGTCACTTATTTCAATTCTTGCATCTCATACTACAGGAGACTTAATGAATGGACCTTTAGTCTGACCATGCAAGGCAATTGTTACACTCTTAAAAGCTGAATTATAAACGCTGGGTATTAAGAGCTAGATCACAAGGAGCAGTGCATAGCTATTTTTATCACCTAAAGCAGACGGAAATGGTGCCGCAAGAAGTTATTCTGTGCTCTTGCCGATTCACACAAGCACTCCTTCCTATGGTCTTTCATATCACATGCAGAATATTAGCGGCATTTGCGGGTGTGAAATGGACCAGATAATATTCAATATAAATCAGAGCTGCACTGAATAATAAAAAAGGAACAAGTGTAGTACAGAAGGATTTCCTTTTTTTTTTTTTTTTTTTTTTGGCTCTTGCCTTTGCTTTTTGTGCCAGCAAGTCACTTCAATTAGTATTCTAGCATGAGCCCGGTACTTTAATAGTGTGGCAGAGGAAGTTGCATATTAACCCTTCTCCTGTGCATATGCTGCAGCTTAATATGTTTTGCTTGAACTGCAATTGAATCGCCCTCTTGCCCATCTGCAATTACTCTTCAACAGACATTCATTTTGCATTCGCTGCTGAAGACAAGGGTTGACTGAAATGTTCCTTAATTAATATGTAGCTGGTTACTAAACATACAGACAGAAATGAATAAAAACAGTGACATTACTGAAATAAAACTGGCAGTTTCGGGGAACTTGAGTCCTGCACGTGTCCATAAAACACAGATGGAAAATATCTCGGCATGGAAATAAAACAGAAAAAGATGCCAACATAGTCTAAAGGCCTGATGCAGTATTAACTCACCATGTCCACAGATAAGCACAGATAAGACAATGTTTCCTCAGTTATGTCTTTGGGAGGGGGGCAATATATTTCCTAAGGGCAAGAAACTGCATTTAAGATATCTTTCTTGAGCTGCATATAGCTTACTTTTCTATTAACCCTTTCTGATAGAAGTACAGCGTAACAGAAGTTCTGATATGATAAGGTGAATGCCATGCTTCAGTTTGTTGCTGCTTCTTTAAGGGTTACTTATAGATGTTGTAATAAAGCTGCTGTATCTAAAAACTGACTGTGTTACAGATGTTTCCATGAACCTGGCTGATACACTTTAGTCCCTAACAATTTTTAACTTAATAGCCATTATCCCTTAGCTCCTCTTCCCCAGTCAGTCTTGCCACTAGCTACTGCAGACCACAGGTGGATAGCCAGGCTTACAGGCAGTTCTGGTCAGCTCCTTGCTAAATTCTTCTTACTGTGTTATATGACCTCACTGCCCATCTTCAGCTTAAGGTCAATGATTTTGCTCTTTTAAGGCAGACTATTATTTTCAGCTTCCTCCAGCCTGGATAATCTCTTTCCCATGTGCTTCTGCTTCACCTTTAGCCTCCAGCTGCTTCTTCTCAGCCAGTCTCACCCTCTTCTTCATATCTGGTCAGCAGTCTCTCTCAACATTAGTAGATTAGGCCTATTTATGTCCCAGCTTGTCTGTCCACCAACCAATCACATTTGAGAGGCATAGAGTCCTCCCCGCCAATCAGGCCACCTTTCCTGTCCAATGCATGATTAATAATTTCTGCCCAATAAGCCAATCAGAAGTGCAATTTGCAATACTCTCAATATTGCAAAACCAACCAACCACTTTATGGCGTTTATGAGTGGTCCATGTTACACAAGCATACAGTAAGGTTGGTAGTACAATAGCTTTGTAAACAAGCACTTTGGTTTCCCTGCAAATGTCCCGGTCCTCAAACACTCTGCACTTCAATCATGAGAAAGCTGCACTCGCAGAGCTCAGGCGAAGCTGGATTTCAGCATCAATGTTGGCTCTTGTGGAAAGATAACTGTCCAGGTAGGAGAAGTGAGTGACACTTTCCAACATTACACCATTGAATTGGATTTGTGGTATTGCAGAGGTTTTTTTTTTTGTCCTTGTTGGTGCAGCACTTTGGTTTTTGGGATGTTGAGCAATAGGCCAAGCTTTTCATAAGCTTCTGCGAAGATATTTAGGATGGTTTGGAAATCATCCTCTGCGTGTGCACCCACTACATTGTCATCAGCATACCGAAGCTCTGTGACGGAAGTTAGGGTAACCTTACTATTTGCTTTCAGACCAGTCTCAGGTACTTACATAACAGCCAATGACCAGACATTAAGAGGTACTTAGTATTTTCAAAATCAACCATTGCATTATTATGATTATTAGCATTATTTATTGAATTTGTATAACACCCTTCATCCACAGATCTCAGGGTGGTTCACAAAATAAAACAACAATATAAAACCATAGAATACATAGTAAAAACAGCAGCAGCAGCAGCAACAACAAACCAATAATTCGCACCTCCCACAACACTTTTAACAAAACTACAGATGACCCTACATACATTGTAACTAAATCAAATCCTGCTTGGGTAAGTACTTTTTTTTTTTTTTTAACAAAATGACTTCTCCAAACACCCTTTGGAAACTAGTGCAGAATGTAGCAGGACTGCTGTTAACCAGTGTTGGTGTTAGAACACATTACACCAGTGCTGAAGGAGTTCCACTGATTAATGGTGAGTTTAGATACAATCTTCAAAGTGCTGCCATAGACCTTACCATCCAACCTGGCTAGGCTATACCAGAGGCTGCTTTTTCCATGATTCCCCCCCCCCCCGCGAACGTTAAGTTATTTGGTTAGAGCCTACTCCTAATGCCATCTTTATCAGAAATTAGTTTGTCAGCAATTAGGAAATATTATTTCTCGTGGCACTTTCACTTCAGAGTTTCTTTCATCAGAAAGGCCACAGGACTCTTTATTTGTCTTTGGAAAACAAATTAAAACTTTCCTGTTCCACTATGCCTTGGGAGAGAACAGGAAGTTTAATATTAGTCATGGTTCTGTTTTTCAGTCCCATTTTGCTTTCTCTATACTGCTTTACTGTTTTATTGTGACACTAATATTTTATTTTATTGTATTATTAATTCTTTTATTAGTATTTAGAATTACTGTAAGCTATCATGCAGGCCCATGTGCAGGATATAAATATATTATCATAAAACTATAGGCTAGAGGGAAAAGATGAATCTTCTATCCAGAATCTTAATTAGTATGAGAGAAGTTGCTTGAGAACTATAGTAAGATGAGGCTGCTTGCCAAAATACATATTAGATTTTGCCGGTGGGGCATATAAGGAAGGTCTGGTCTTAGAGAGGGAGATGGGCAATAAAGACAATTTGGATCATTAGTACAATTTATTTCTTCTTACCCCCCCCCCACAATTGCTATAGTAACCAGAGCCTTTAATGTATTTATCTTCAAAATGTCCCTGTGCTGCTTCTGGATGTTGAATTTGATTAAACTAAAGAATTAAGGCAGAGAGCAAATGCAGATGAAGAATGGAGAATTAGCCCCAGAAGCTGACTAGCCCCAGATAACTTCTCTCTTGATTTAGATTACATCAACTCAAATATAACCTGGACCTCAATTATCTGAACACTAGTGAGAATTCCAAAGAATAGTGAGATTTCCAAAGAATTTCCAAATTTCCAAAGAATTTCCAAAGAATTTCCAAATTTCCAAAGAATAGCAAGGAGAGACAAGAGGGCCTTTCTAAACGAGCAATGCAAAGAAATAGAGGAAAATAACAGAATGGGAAAAACCAGAGATTTATTCAAGAAAATTGGAGATATGAAAGGAACATTTCGTACAAAGATTACCACAATTAAGGACAAAAGTGGAAAGGACCTAACAGAAGCAGAAGACATCAAGAAGAGGTGGCAAGAATACACAGAGGAATTATACCAGAAAGATATGGAGGTCTCATACACCCCAGGAAATGTGGTTGCTGACCTTGAGCCAGACATCCTGGAGAGTGAAGTCAAATGGGCCTTAGAAAGCCTTGCTAACAACAAGGCCAGTGGAAGTGATGATATTCCAGCTGAACTATTTAAAATTTTAAAAGAGGATGCTGTTAAGGTGCTGCACTCAATATGCCAGCAAGTTTGGAAAACTCAGCAGTGGCCAGAGGATTGGAGAAGATCAGTCTACATCCCAATCCCAAAGAAGGGCAGTGCCAAAGAATGCTCCAACTACCGCACAATTGCACTCATTTCACACGCTAGCAAGGTTATGCTTAAAATTCTACAAGGCAGGCTTAAGCAGTATGTGGACCGAGAACTCCCAGAAGTGCAAGCTGGATTTCGAAGGGGCAGAGGAACCAGAGACCAAATTGCAAACATGCGCTGGATTATGGAGAAAGCCAGAGAGTTCCAGAAAAACATCTACTTCTGCTTCATTGATTATGCAAAAGCATTTGACTGTGTCGACCACAGCAAACTATGGCAAGCTCTTAAAGAAATGGGAGTGCCGGATCACCTCATTTGCCTCCTGAGAAATCTCTATGTGGGACAAGAAGCTACAGTTAGAACTGGATATGGAACAACTGATTGGTTCAAAATTGGGAAAGGAGTACGACAAGGCTGTATATTGTCTCCCTGCTTATTTAACTTATATGCAGAATACATCATGCGAAAGGCTGGACTGGATGAATCCCCAACCGGAATTAAGATTGCCGGAAAAAATATCAACAACCTCAGATATGCTGATGATACTACCTTGATGGCAGAAAGTGAGGAAGAATTGAAGAACCTTTTAATGAGGGTGAAAGAAGAGAGCGCAAAATATGGTCTGAAGCTCAACATAAAAAAAACTAAGATCATGGCCACTGGTCCCATCACCTCCTGGCAAATAGAAGGGGAAGAAATGGAGGCAGTGAGAGACTTCACTTTCTTGGGTTCCATGATCACTGCAGATGGTGACAGCAGTCACGAAATCAGAAGACGCCTGCTTCTTGGAAGAAAAGCAATGACAAACCTAGACAGCATCTTAAAAAGCAAAGACATCACCTTGCCGACAAAGGTCCGTATAGTTAAAGCTATGGTTTTCCCAGTAGTAATGTACGGAAGTGAGAGCTGGACCATAAAGAAGGCTGATCGCCGTAGAATTGATGCTTTTGAATTATGGTGCTGGAGGAGACTCTTGAGAGTCCCGTGGACTGCAAGAAGATCAAACCTATCCATTCTCAAAGAAATCAGCCCTGAGTACTCACTAGAAGGACAGATCCTGAAGTTGAGGCTCCAGTACTTTGGCCACCTCATGAGAAGAGAAGAATCCCTAGAAAAGACCCTGATGTTGGGAAAGATGGAAGGCACAAGGAGAAGGGGACGACAGAGGATGAGATGGTTGGACAGTGTTCTTGAAGCTACTAACATGAGTTTGGCCAAACTGCGAGAGGCAGTGGAGGATAGGCGTGCCTGGCGTGCTCTGGTCCATGGGGTCACGAAGAGTCGGACACGACTGAACGACTGAACAACAACAACAACAACAAAGTGAGAATAGGGAGTTTAGGTGTAGACCAGGAAAGGCTAACCTGTGGCCCTCCAGGTGTTGTTGGGGTACAGCCCAAATATTTCTTCCAATATTTTTGTGACTATTCTCCATCAATTACTGAGAAAAGAAGTTGCATTTGAAAATTATCAAAGGGGAGGGAAAACTCGGTGGATTTGTCATCCACATTTACCTTACTTCTGACACAGATTCAGAGGTTGTGAATATCCTCTCTCTCATTCTATAAGTCATCTCTTTGATGGCCTTCAATCTGCAGCCTTCCCGAATCCTAGGCTTCCTGTCTGGAATGCACCCTGACAGCCTAAGTTTCCTGCACTTTAGTTAAATCACTACCGGTAGGTAAAGACTACCATGGGGCTTTTTCATACCACTGAGTTTGGAGAGGCAGGGAAGTTGCAGAGTGCTGGAGAAATATTTAATGGGATGGTGGGACACACTCACAACACCCTTGGCCACCTTGCAATGATATAGTAAGCTCGATTTTGCATTCACCTATATACTAAAGCAATTCTGAAGCATGCTAGGGATGAGGCAAAAAGCAGGCTAGGTTTTGGCATAGCACTACTTCTTGGATTCAGATATTAGAATGGACCAAACCATGCAGAAAAACAGTTTCAGACATGAATTGGTCCTGAGTCTGCTGCTTGCTGGGAGAACTTGGGCCAGTCACTATGTCTCAGTCCAAAGGTAGCCAGTATTGTTCCTCCAGATGTTATCAAGCTCTAGCCAGGATAACTAATGGTTGGGGTTGATGGGAGTTTAATCTGACAATATCTGGAAGGCATATGTTGGCTATTTCTGTCTCATCCTAACCTACCTCACAGGATTGGAAAGGATAAGAACTATTTATATTACCCTGAACTCCTTGGATGAAAGGTGGGCAGTGCAATCATATAGGATAACGTGCAGTTCTTCAAAATGTGGCACTTTTTGCCTTTTTGTGTGTGGAAAGTTTGATTCCCCACTTTCTGCTTGTGAGTAAGGCAACAATTCTAGAAATATCTTATCTTTACTCTCTAGCTGACTAGTTTCATATCCACCTCCTTGACAGTTAGATAGTAGAAGAAATGACTTTCTTTAGTATGAACATGAAGAAAACAAATAACTGGAAGAGAATACAGTTTGGAATGGTTTAGTTTTAGCATGTAAAACAACACACTGAGTACTTTTGGAAAAGTCACGGAGAAAGGAATTCTAAACGGGTGTTTTCTTGAAGAAGGCCGCGTGCATAAAAATATCCAAGAGATAGAGCAAAACCAGGAAAACAACATGACTTAAACTATCCTAGGTAACTGAAGACGATGCTCTGCTGCATCCTAATGCTATGGGTGCCATATTTCACAAACAAAAAAACTCCTAGGAGTACACTAAAGAAGATAGCAATTGCTTGTAAAATAAATTTATGTTACGGATAATGAATCATTTTTTCATTGAACCTGTACAGTCGCTGAATAAATAATTTAGGAGGGTGGCAAATTATTAGATTTCTATCCCAGAGAAGCCAGAACGTGTTTTGCCAAGTAACACAGAATTCTGGGGCCTAGAAGCTTGGGAAATTAAAATAAGTGTTCAGACATAAATCTTTTCCCACTTGTTGAAAAAGTGGCATTCCTCATTCAACCAGAACCTCAACTCAGGTCAGCAAGTGAAGATTTTTATTTCACTGGAACTATCTAGGAACTATTTATTTCACTGGAACTTGTCTAGGAAAAAAAATGCTGTACAACCAGGTACTTGTTAAATTATAGTAAGAATTTTAAAAATATGATCAGCAAGATAAATTTTGAGCCTTGGGGCAGGGGGGAGAGAAAACCACTTGTACTCGCTTAAGTCCTGCTCGAATGCTCGTAACATCCCCTATTAGAGGCATCTCTATCTCCCACTCCTGCCCTGCAGAACTAACAGCAATTTCAATTAACTAGCACCACAGGCCTGATTCATTCGCTTCCCCCAAACAATGGCTGCTTTGAAGCTTTGAAGAAAGCATCAAGGCCACTGATCTCCATCATTTCATCTGGTTGGGTCCCAAGATGGTAAGGGGTAAGTCTTATATACATTTTTACACAAATTTCAGAATGAGCGTTCCCCCCACATCAAATGGGGTGCGCCTTTTGCGCAGTCGCGAGTAGCCCCATTGGATCACAGGTGCAGCTCCTGGTAGTTGGTCTTGGCATCGCCTTCCCCAGGTTGGGATACCTGTGGACTCCACCTACTCTAGCAGCTGCCCAATCCCGGCTGGGGAGGTGTTGCCAGGGGGATTGGCCAGGTAGAAGGAGGGATTATACAGTACACACAATAGAACTTGAGTCATACCTGGGAAGCGGTCATTGCATTCAGAGCTTCACAGATAGACATCACAACAGAATTCATTTTTGATTTTTTTGCAGTTGTTCCATAGCTTTTCCATTTTCCTTTCCACATGAGCCACAATTATTTGGCATTCTTCCTTGGGAATAAAGGAATATTTCTACCGTTCCACTCATTTCAGCAGTCCCTGTGCCTTTGCCGAGCAGGAGTACCGATCAGCATTGCACAATAGCATCACAGAGACACTGCTCAATGGCTATATTAGGGAATTGGAGGCGTGGAGAATGGGGCAATGTTCCCTCCTAATGAAGTACCTGCCATGCAGTTTTGTGGCTCTGGGTTTTTAATGCCAGGCAGCCTTGTGCCAAGAGCAGTTGTGAGGGGGTTCCCCTTACAGTAAACCACATGAAAGCTAGAGATTTCAATCTAGGCCCAACTTGCTTTGGATGGTATTCCACTGTTACTGTAGTACAGGTGGATAGTGTCATTATATGATTTAGCCTCCAGGTGGCAACTGGACACACACACACAGAACCAGAAGTTTTCTGTTGTCGTTCTTTTTGGAGGGAGACGAAACTGTCTATGTTTCACAGCTGTCTATGTTTCCTCCTCTCCGGGGCTTTCCCCAAGCAATTGGAGACTGTGTGTCTGCGTACAGCCAAACTCTCCTTGACCTTTTCATGCCTCTCCTGGTTCTGGGAGGCAGCAGGGAGGGAGCATGTCACAGCAGCAGGAGGAAACAACCATGACTTTTCACCAGCCTGACTTATCTCTGCCTCTTGATCTCACTAACTTCAGCTTCTGACTCTTGACCTCTCTGCCACAGACTCTCGCTGCTCACTAAACCCTGGTTACCCCTTCAGCTTCTGACACCTCCTCTTTCCTGTCTTCTCCCTATGACCTCTCATCACTGTCCCACCACCACTCCCTGGGCTCTGAGCTTTCTTGCCTTGGTGGTTCCACAGCTGGCTCCTCCCACCATTCCTTTGTGTCCAACCAGTCCATGACAAGTTGAAGGAAAGAAAGTATCAATTTGCCGGGTTGCAAACCATGCATTAAAAGACACTGATTTTAATGGGACACTTTCTTTCTGGATTACATCCTGGAGTACAACCTCCAGCATAGGTTGAGGTTATAGATTCAACAACAACAGCAATTGAGAATGCAATGCAACAATGCAGCAATGCAGAAGGGTAGCATAGACATTTTAGAAATAAACAAGTAACAAAATGTCCATGAGTTCACTTTCTCTCTATGGACAGTTTTTAAGAAGACAGCTTGATTCGATTATAAAACCAGAAGACTGACTCAACTCACAAAGAAGGAAGTGGTGCCATGCCAACTTAGTTCCTGTATATTGCTGCAGCTGAAACATAGCTCTGTTTCATTATTTTTACATTTCCCTGATCTCTCTATAGAGTCTGAACTGAACACACACTAAAACCTAACTCCCACCCTATTAATCAACTTCAGTTGGATTAGGGTCAATGATCAGAATGAGCAGAACTGTAATGAACATACAAAGGCAATAAATTTATTTCAGAGGGTATGGAAAAAGAACTTATGTGAACTTCCAAGTACCTGAAGTCTTTTAAAAACTAGGTTGGTTGCTTGCACATTCAACTTCACTTTAAAAAAAATTGTGTTGATATTTACCAAGACTTACATTTACATTTGACACAGATAAATTACAAGACTTCCTGAACACCAATGATAGTTGCCTGTATAACTTTGCCACCTTTCAACAAATAACGGTACTTGACTTAAGCATAATACAAATGGCAATAGATACAATCACATGTCTATTGACTTTTGCCTTGTTAGAATTTGAAACAAAGATGATAAATAATTCACACATTTGATAAATCTGAACAACTCCTAATACCCAGTCTCTTCTGATTCCATGCATCACCGGCAAATATCACACACATCAGTTGTTTGTTGTCTTCTGCTTCGTTTTATTTCCGTTGACAACTTAGGTAGAAGTAAACGGTCTCATGATTGCAAGGAAGACTTGTGTCAATTACATAGACAGAGCTGCACTATAATTTATAAGAGTTAAATGCCAGGTTCATTTTACAAAGTGGAAGGAGAAGATTGGAGTAACATTTTTTTTCCTACTAAATTACAAAGAGCAACTTTTGTGACAATTTTATGGGAAAGAAACATTTATATCTAAGCCTGGAAAGTTATAAACCACAGTTAAGGCAAAGCAAAAGCTTCCAAATTCCTCTTCTCGGGGATGCGGGAAGCCATGAGAGGAGAAGGAATAGCTCACAAGCACAGGAAGAGGCTAGGCTCATTTATGTAATGTTAAACAAGGATTTAGCCGTACATCTGAATGCGGTCTGCCTATTTATGAGGGTAGGCTGAATGTGCCTCTGAGGTTGCTTTGGAGTGGTACTCTGCTAGTTTCTCTTTTGTGGCACCTGGATGATTCCCTCTTTGTATCACTTTTGATGGCAGCAAATGGCATTTTAACATAGAGTATAATTGGTTATGGTTGATTGATGCAACCTTCGGTTGGTGCTGTTTAGTCTCTTTGATGAGTCATAGTTTTATGCAGCTTTAGTAGACTGTTTCTTCCATTCGTTCTGTTCATTTGCTCTTCATTAATCACATGTCACCTTCAGCAACAAGGGTTGAATCCAGACTGGCAGAGCAATCCTAGCTCCAGCAGTCTTGCCACTCATGGTTGACAGCAAAGGAAAGTGGGAAGGGAATGCAGGTTGTGGGGAGGGTAGGCAGTGCTAGGCTGGCACAGTGACCGGGCCCAGATCAGACCCAATGCCAATAGGCTGACATATAAGGGTTTGGACTGCAGCCTAAGTCATACTTAGAACAAGCCCATTGAAATGGACTCCACACTTGGTAATCCTTAAACCAGTCCCTTTGAAATCAGTGGGGCCTAAGTTAGTCCCCACTGATTTCAAAGGGACTGGTCCGTATAGTTAAAGCTATGGTTTTCCTAGTAGTAATGTACGGAAGTGAGAGCTGGACCATAAAGAAGGCTGATCACCAAAGAATTCATGCTTTTGAATTATGGTGCTGGAGGAGACTCTTGAGAGTCCCATGGACTGCAAAAAGATCAAACATATCCATCCTTAAAGAAATCAGCCCTGAGTGCTCACTGGAAGGACAGATCCTGAAGTTGAGGCTCCAATACTTTGGCCACCTCATGAGAAGAGAAGACTCCCTAGAAAAGACCCTGATGTTGGGAAAGATGGAGGGCACAAGGAGAAGGGGACGACAGAGAATGAGATGGTTGGACAGTGTTCTCGAAGCTACTAACATGAGTTTGGCCAAACTGCAGGAGGCAGTGAAGGATAGGCTTGCCTGGCGTGCTCTGGTCCATGGGGTCAGGAAGAGTCGGACACGACTGAACGACTGAACAACAACAAAGTTAGTCCCTTTGGTTTCAATGGGTTCACTCTTAAGCATGACGTAGGCTGCAATAAAACTCCAAGGTTGTTTGAAAAGACAGTTGATAAATTAAAAAAATATAACTTAATAAATAAGCAAATGCCCCTCTCATGTTTTATCTGTGAGATACAGTTAACTACTTTCCCCCTTACAGACAGAGAATGCATTTTTTTTCTTACTCATCATGCCTTTTCTCCCAGCCATGCAAAGCTGCTTTGGCAGTCAAATTAAGGCATGGGAAAACTGGGAAAGCAGAACCGCTTCTTCTTGATGTTGATGCCAGCAGTGAGGTCCAAGCTAGACACAGGGGGTGGCTTTTAATGCAGCAACCAAAGAGATTGTGTTCCCCGATGGACGTCCAATAGAATGCTGGTTCCATCATTACAGCAAACTGCATCTTTCTCCTATTGTCAGTTCCTGTATGTTACTTCTTTGTTAAACTTACTTCCATGTCCTTTTCCAGAACAGGACAGCTTAGATTTAGTAAAGTACACATTTTATTGCTTTATTTACTGATATAGTTATTTAAAACAGCAGAAGAGGGTTTGTGACTAATCTAAAACTTCTTTATTTCAATGGGACTTGCAGCCTGTGTATACACTATACATTTAGAGCATGTTTTCCTCCAAAAATCCTGGAAACTGTAGCTAAGGGTGCTGGGAATTATAGCTCTGTGAGGGGTAAACTACAGTTTCCTGGATTCTAGGGGGTGGGAGGTGTGCTTTAAATGGAGCCATAGTCAGGTCTGCAGCCCATCTACTCAGAAGTAACTCCCGTTGGATTCAGTGGGGCTTACTCCCCAGGTATGTGGGGTTCGGAGGACTACAGGCTTAGTCCTGACTTTTGCTGGATTGTGACCCTTAATTTACGCATATATCCTAGCAGTATTTTAAAGAATTGCCTTTCGCACGGGGAAAAAGGTGGCGCTATTGAGTATTTCCAGATCATCTGTTGCAAAAAAACCCCCAACAACCATGACTTTAGGTCTCATTTATCCTCCCACTCCCAGCTTATTCTTTCGTCTTTTCTGACTCACATTTATCTGGAAAAGTGACAAATGATCACTGAACTTTAAACTCCCAGACAAAAAAAAAAAAAAAAACCACCAAAGATTCCGGAACAACACTGCATTCTTTCCCAAGCCCATCAAAACGCCCATCGGCGTCAGTTTTCTTTGCAGATGTTCCGTTCAGATCTCAGATCAGCCTTTTGGAAGCTGGGAGGGGAGCGAGGCGAGCACGGGGGAGAGACTACGGCGAGGTCTTTCAATTTAGGATTAGAAAGAAGACTTCCCCCCCCCCTCAAGGCACAGGACACTGTCAGACCCAGCTGAATGGTGAAAGCCAAATAACTCCGCGGAACGGCCTGCAAAAGAGCTGGAAATAATAGCGAAGCCAAACTTTCCCAGCTAACTTTGTGCTGCCTGCGCGACTATCCAAGCTGTTGACACGCCGCTTAAAAAAATTAAAAAGGTGAATCAAGGGGCAGCCAATGAAACGGGCGGAGGGGGAAAGGGGGGGAAGGGGGGAACCCACCCTTTCCTCTCTCTCTCTCTCTTTGGGGAGAGACTTTAAAGACATGATTCAGCTCTCCCTGTTGCAAAGCAAGCTCTGTCGCCTTAGCTCGAAAGTAGTTTAGATGCGCTTCCTCCACCGTCTCATTTCAAGCATATTTAAAGCACGCCTTTCCCCTGGGATCTGTAGTTCGCTGGGAATTGTAGTTCTGCTTGGGGGTAAAACTACAGTTCCCAACATTCTTTTTTTGGGGGGGTGCTTTAAATGCACGGCATGTACATGTGTAGACACACACACACACCACCCCAAATCCGCCTTACTCACCCATCTCCCCATCTTCTTCCTCCCCCTCTTCTTCCTCGTCATCATCCTCCAGCTCCAGCAACACATCCTCTTTCTCCTCATTCATCTCCCCAGAAGTCCGTCGCTGCTGCTGCTGCTGCTGCATTCCTCCTTTTCTGCAGCTAATGTCTCCAGGAGGAGGCTCACAGAAGGAAGGCAGCCCCGGGGCTCCCGCGACCAGAGAGCCCGCCTTCCCCTCTCCGAGCGCCGCGGGGAAAGGAGAAAGGCGGGGCGGCCTGAGCAAGAGCAGCGGGCTGGGCTGAAGGCGCCGCCCTCTTGGCAGCCCGCCCTGACTGAGAGAAAGAGGCGGGAAAACGAGAGGGGAGTTTCCTCCGGTTGCCATAGAGACGGGGCTATGGTGACCTGGCTTCCCCCCCACGTCCCGCTTTTTCCTTCAGGGGGGCGTGGGTCCCATCAAGTTACCTCAGCCAGGGGGCTCGTCGAGCCCGAACCAACAGCCAGCAACCCGCTCGAAAGGGGTGGCTCCCTCTCTCTTCCCAATAGTCGAAACAAAATAGGAAATTCTTTCCAGTAGCACCTTAGAGACCAACTGAGTTTGTTCTTGGTATGAGCTCATACCAAGAACAAACTCAGTTGGTCTCTAAGGTGCTACTGGAAAGAATTTCCTATTTTGTTTCGACTATGGCAGACCAACACGGCTACCCACCTGTAACTGGAACTATGGAAGGCACCACATTGAGCCGCATGAAATGGAAGTCGTATCTGAAGAAGTGTGCATGCACACGAAAAATCATACCAAGAACAAACTCAGTTGGTCTCTAAGGTGCTACTGGAAAGAATTTCCTATTTTGTTTCGACTATGGCAGACCAACACGGCTACCCACCTGTAACTCTTCCCAATAGGACCTTTCATAGAGCTGTCGACTTGGAAGGGACCCTGAGGATCAGAGTCAGGGTTTCCCAACCTTGGGTCTCCAGCTGTTTTTTTTTTTTTTGGGACTACAATTCCCATCATCCCTGACCGCGGGTCCCCGCTAGCATAGATGATGGGAGTTGTAGTCCAACAGCAGCTGAAGACCCAAGGTCGGGAAACCCCCGGATTCCAGTCCAACTCCCTGCAATACAGGAATAGGCAACCGTCCTCCACCCCCCCCCCCAAAAGTATATCACTATTTGAACTTCCGCTCCACTATTACACAAAATGCACTGTTCTGCTTTGCTCCCGACCGGCTGCCTTCTAAAGAAGAGCCATTTCTGAAGAAATGCTTTGTGTGAGGGGGAAACCATAAGTGCACAGAGTTGTCTACAAAAAAAAACATTCACATGATGGCTGCAGACATGCCTTTAATGCACGTTATTATTTCCCCAAGAATCCTGGTAACTGAGGTTTGACCCTCACAGAGCTGCAGTTCCTGGTACCCTTCACAAACTACAGTTCCCAAGGGTCATCTAGTCCACCCCCTGCAATGTTTTAAAATTTATGGTAAGTACACAAAAGTTGATGCTGACTCTGGAGCGGTTGATACTGATTCTTTACTGCTGCTGATTTTTTTGCAGCTTTGGGTGTTAGGTTGATTTTACTGTCCCTCTGTGTGTGTGTCTTATTTCTATTACATATTTGATATTGCGATCTGTCCTGGAGGGAGGGCAGGGTATAAAAAAACTACGTAGCTAATAAACGTATGAATACCATGCTGTGTGTTACATGGTGCCTGCTTTGGCAGAGGGTAGACATTGCTGGAGGTAAAATGTGTCCAGTCTCCACCCTAAAATGTAACATTAGATTCCAGAGAGTCTGTAGAGCAGAACAGTTGAACCCGGGGGAATGGCGACTTCAGCAAGTCATGGTAGCAAAAATTAAGCAACAAAGGGACATAAGGATTGGTTGTGAATTCTGCTGAGTTCATGGAAAAATCAAAAGAGCATTTTTATTAATTGTTTTCCAGCGGATAAAGCATGATTTCCAAGAGACTGATTGAAAACACATTCCTGTGACTGGGCCACATTTCCCAGTGTCAGAAACTGATTCCCAGTATTTTCATTGGCACTGCAGTGACGTATTAGAGGAAATTAAAATGACTGTGCATAGAAAAACTGTGTGAAGCAGCCATAACCCAATTTAGCATTGTTTCCAGTTGTGTATAACCCTCCAAGGACTTGTTAATTTTCATGCCTCTGTGCAAGTTTCAGTATGAAATGACGACAGTCTCTTTTGCCCTCTACTGAAATGAACTGGTAATAACAACTGACGATAAAAGTGGCTCCTGATCATGTAGGGAGATTGCTGAACCAACACTTACTGTAAAGGTGCATTGCAGGATTCATGCTTTCATCATGGTGGGGGGGGGTGTACATCCTATACTTCCAGTTGTATGCTAACACAACCACAGGGCCAACCCAATGTATTTTGTTGCCTAAGGTGAAGGACAAGAACGCACCCTCCAAGCCCATGAACAGAAACAGACTAAACTGGCAGCTGAATCTTAGTTCAGCACTGGTGACAGGACAGCAACCTTACTGCACCTGAAGTTAGCAAGGGGTTGCAAGGCACACACAGCTTTGTCCTCTACCACCTTCCTGCCTCTCCCTGCCCCCCAGCATCTTCAGTCTGAAGCAGCTGTCTCACTGTGCCTAGCCTCAGAGCTGGCCCTGTGCAGCCAACTAAGAACCTTTTCCAACTTTGCATGGGAGCAACGTCCTCAAAGTGAGGAGGAATTAAAGAACCTTTTAATGAAGGTGAAAGAGGAGAGCGCAAAATATGGTCTGAAGCTCAACATCAAAAAAACTAAGATCATGGCCACTGGCCCCATCACCTCCTGGCAAATAGAAGGGGAAGAAATGGAGGCAGTGAGAGATTTCACTTTCTTGGGCTCCATGATCACTGCAGATGGTGACAGCAGTCACGAAATTAGAAGACGCCTGCTCCTTGGGAGAAAAGCAATGACAAACCTAGACAGCATCTTAAAAAGCAAAGACATCACCTTGCCGACAAAGGTCCGTTTAGTTAAAGCTATGGTTTTCCCAGTAGTAATGTACGGAAGTGAGAGCTGGACCATCAAGAAGGCTGATCGCCGAAGAATTGATGCTTTTGAATTATGGTGCTGGAGGAGACTCTTGAGAGTCCCATGGACTGCAAGAAGATCAAACCTATCCATTCTCAAAGAAATCAGCCCTGAGTGCTCACTAGAAGGACAGATCCTGAAGTTGAGGCTCCAGTACTTTGGCCACCTCATGAGAAGAGAAGACTCCCTAGAAAAGACCCTGATGTTGGGAAAGATGGAGGGCACTAGGAGAAGGGGACGACAGAGGATGAGATGGTTGGACAGTGTTCTCGAGGCTACTAACATGAGTTTGGCCAAACTGCGAGAGGCAGTGAAGGACAGGCGTGCCTGGCTTGCTCTGGTCCATGGGGTCACGAAGAGTCGGACACGACTGAACAACTGAACAACAACAACAATGTCCTCAAACCCAACAAGCACCCAACATCCACTTAAAATGTTGACCTTCTAAATACAGTAAATGCAATCATTTTTATAGATAATAGGCCTTGCAGAGTCACACTCCTCTAACCCAGGGGACACCTAACCCAGATCTGACCCTGAATAAATCCAGGGGCGGAAATAATATTTAATTAAGGGTTGTTGTTTTTTTTTAAAAACTAATTAAACATATAGTCAGGCAGGGCTGGAGAAGAAGGAGGTGATGTGGGGAGATGATCACCACCAGCAGAGTTTCAATCCTGTGGGGTGCTGCTTAGCAAGGGAAGGTGCTTGGAAAGCAGCACCCTGCAGAACTGAATCCCGAGGGCCGAAGTGTGTGCTCCTTCACATGCACCTCCATGTAGCTTGACGTGCCGGTATATCAGTCAAAACCCCGCAGGCCCCCGGCACAACAGGTACTGCACAATGTGAAAGGAACATTAGAAAATGGGTAAGGTAAAGGTAAAGGTGAGGGACGCTGGTGGCGCTGTGGTTTAAACCACTGTGCCGCTTGGACTAGCTGATCGGAAAGTCGGTGGTTTGAGGCCCCGTGACGGGGTGAGCTCCTGTTGTTCGGTCCCAGCTCTTTCCAACCTATCAGCTTCAAAGCACGCAGTGCAAGTAGATAAATAGGTACCACTGCAGCGGGAAGGTAAACGGTGTTTCTGTGTGCTGCTCTGGCTTCACCAGAAGCAGCTTAGTCATGCTGGCCACATGACCTGGAAAAACTGTCTGCGGAAGCGGACAAATGCTGGCTCCCTCGGCCTGTAAAGTGAGATGAGCGCCGCAACCCCAGAGTCGTTCGCAACTGGACTTAACTGTCAGGGGTCCCTTTACCTTTACCTTTTTTAAACCCCTGAATGGTTAAGTCCAGTCAAAGGTGACTATGGGATTGCGGCGCTCATCTTGCTTTCAGGCTGAGAGAGCTGGTCATGTGGCCAGCATGACTAAACTGCTTCTGGTGCAACGGAACACCATGCCAAAACCAGAGCACACAGAAACACCATTTACCTTCCTGCCACAGTGGTACCCATTTATCTACTTGCACTAGCATGCATTCAACTGCTAGGTTGGCAGGAGCTGGGACAGAGCAACAGGAGCTCACCCCATCACTGGGATTTGAACTACTGACCTTCTGATTGGCAAGCCCAAGAGGCTCAGTGGTTTAGACCACAGCACCACCCATGTACCTATTAGAAAATGGGACAGCAGAACTAGCAGCAAATGCAGTATGCCCCGTGTCTAAATGCAACCCAGTCAGATGGGCAGGATATAAATAATACAATTATGATTAGCAGTATTAAATGTAAAAAATGAAGAGTCACTTAAAGAAACTGTGCCCCCAGCAACTTTGTCACCAACCTGTAGTAGACAGAACTGTGAAAAGCTGGGATATAAATATCATGAATCAATAAAACCACCCTGACAGGACGCTGACCTGAACATTTCAACTTTTGGGTGGTTGCTGCAGCCCTGTTTCACCTGAGTGCAAATGTGTTTCCTCTGCCTTGCATTTAACTTTTGTCACCGTTCTTCCTTTTGGCTATCAGCCAGCGAATCACCTAGGAAACCCAAGGACTGGTTGCCATGGGCACTTTGCTAAGCATCTGTTCCCTTCCTTGCACAGCACATCAGCACAGGAGGGGAAGGAGGGTTTTCCCCAAAGGATTGTGGTACTGAAAGGATAGGTCTTGTCCTCATTTAGCCCACTCAACTTTCTGCAAAACTGGCAGCGTCGTCGTCACACAACAAACACGTACGCCATTGAACTCGTTGTCCTGCGACAACAGAGTTCTAGGAATGTTTTGACCTTACATAGCTAGATGAGGCGCTGCCCACAGTTCAGTACAAACCGCTAAGAGTGAGCCAAAGAGAGAAAAACAGGGAAATCCTGTTCTTTTCTACATACTGATGATTACACAGCTAGTACAGTAGTACAGGCAAGGCCTATGAAAGCAAGTCTGCCTTTCTGTACTGTGAAGCTGTATTTTGATCCTGCTGAAGGTTATAAGAAATAGGGCAAGATGATGCATGTGTTTGGAGGCAAATTTTAACTCCTGTTTTTAGGCAGTGCCATTTCTTCCCATTCTTAGTGTTGAGAGCATGTAAATCCTGTTGTTCATTCTGACCAATGTGTTTTCCCCTTAACTGCAACATCTGAGCATTTTTCAGTACCTGCAATCCATCATTTGGCCACAGGAGGGCATATTTATACAACCTTTAACTAAGGAAACATTTTTCTCACCATAAATAAAAAACCTTAACCTTTGCTTTTCAGAAATACCAGCATGGGCCTTACAAAATACTGAGGTCATATTAAGGAACGTTTTCCCAGGCTGGATTATTTTTTCCAGACATGCTCCATTGGTTTGCCACCACATTTCATCAATGTCTAATTCCTTCAAATGAAAGAAATCAAAATTCCTCATAGGAGGAGACCAGATGAGTAAAACCCAGGCTGCATGTTTCTATTATGACTTTTTTCAAGTAAAAAATGGGGGGAAACACTACATAAACAGAAAACAACCCCTCAAAAACAATTTCTCTAAGAGAACTACAATCATAAAACACATTTATAAAATGCTTGATGCATTTTCTGTAGAAATGTCAATATATTATTTGAAGCGTGTCTTAAAGTTTCAATTTACATTTCCCCCAAAGTGTTCTGCCCTGACAACAAAAGCCCCCGCTAAATAGAATACTTCACCAGGCAGAAAATCATTCCCTATAGAAGCTAGAAAAATTGCACCAATTATCCATCTGGTGGGAGCAGGCTGCCAGGTCAAACATCGCTGGAAATAATGACTTCTAGTCTAAAATCCCCCCTTTAAAACCTGACATTTTGGAATAGGATTGCACTTAGTTACTATTCAGTGATGAAAGCAAGCCATTCTCTTCCCTTTCGTTACTTCACATATTATAGAACCGAGTTCCACCATTTACTGCAGATTCCAGGGTTTATTCCTAGTGAACCCTTGTTTGGTTTAATGCTCAGCTTTTGTATAGCACTTTCAAGGACTTCACATGCATTATCTAGGTGTGATTCTTACAACAACTCTACAAGGAGATTTGGGATTATTTCCCCAGGGAATCAGGCTGAGAGACTGTGCCTTGCCTAAGGCAGCTAGCGATTTTGTGTCAGAGGAAAGATTTGAACCAGGGACTTCCAGGGAGCAGCACAGTTTCTGAGCAACCACACAGCACTACCTCTTCCTTGGCAGCTATGTGGCAACCAGGTCATCCCAATTGAAAAGATCTTCTGCCATCCGTGCCCAATGTACATGCTAACAACCACTTGACCAATGCAAACTTTTTGGCTATCAGTACTATACAGGCTCTTAGGGACACGGGTGGCACTGTGGATTAAACCACAGAGCCTAGGGCTTGCCGATCAGAAGGTCGGTGGTTCGAATCCCTGCGACGGGGTGAGCTCCCGTTGCTTGGTCCCTGCTCCTGCCAACCCAGCAGTTCGAAAGCATGTCAAAGTGCAAGTAGATAAATAGGTACCGCTCCGGCGGGAAGGTAAACGGCGTTTCCATGCGCTGCTCTGGTTCGCCAGAAGCGGCTTAGTCATGCTGGCCACATGACCCAGAAGTTGTACGCCAGCTCCCTTGGCCAATAAAGTGAGATGAGCGCCGCAACCTCAGAGTCGTCCGTGACTGGACCTAATGGTCAGTGGTCCCTTTAGCTTTACCTTTACTATACAGGCTCTTAGGGATGCGGGTGGTGCTATGGGTTAAACCACAGAGCCTAGGGCTTGCCGATCAGAAGGTCGGCGGTTCGAATCCCCATGACGGGGTGAGCTCCCATTGCTCGGTCCCAGCTCCTGCCAACCTAGCAGTTCGAAAGCACGTCAAAATGCAAGTGGATAAATAGGTACTGCTCTGACAGAAAGGTAAACGGCGTTTCTGTGCACTGCTCTGGTTTGCCAGAAGTGGCTTAGTCATGCTGACCACATGACCCGGAAGCTGCACACCGGCTCCCTCGGACTATAGAGAGAGATGAGCGCTGCAACCCCAGAGTCATCTGCAACTGGACCTAACAGTCAGGGGTCCCTTTACCTTTACTATACAGGATAGTATAGAAGAAGAAGAAGAAGAGTTTGGATTTGATATCCCGCTTTTCACTACCCGAAGGAGTCTCAAAGCGGCTAACATTCTCCTTTCCCTTCCTCCCCCACAACAAACACTCTGTGAGGTGAGTGAAGAGAAGTGTGACTAGCCCAAGGTCACCCAGCAGCTGCATGTGGAGGAGTGGAGACGCGAACCCGGTTCCCCAGATAACGAGTCTACCGCTCTTAACCACTACACCACATGGGGCTTTGTCAAATGGGCCAACAATTTTGATAGCTCAGCTACAAACTTCAGGTCACCTTGTTCACCTGGGCCTCCTGGTGGCAGTCATATTTTAGTTTGTGGCCTGAAACAGTAGCTGCTACCACCTAAGCTGCATTTGCAATGGACTAAAAACCCTATATTCTAGGAACAAGCTTGGTTTGATTTACGAAGCAATGCTGTGATCCTAATGCAAATTTGTACAACTCCTAGCTTGGAAGGTTTCATTTCGCTCTTACTAGAACTGACATATATACAGTAACACCAAACAAACAGATGTAGAAAATCCCAGATATTCGATTATCTACCAAGCTTTGCGGATGGCGATGAGATCAGAAAGTGGAATATTTGTACAGCTGTATGCAATATGTATACAGCTGTTTTCTTCACAGAGCAAGATTGCAACCCAAGCCTATTTATTCCTGTATTGCAGGAAGATGGACTAGATGACCCTTCTGGTCCCTTCCAACTCTACAATTCTGTGATTCTGTACAGTCAAATATTTCAGCACTAAAGCTTTAAATTGCAATCAGATTGCTCACTTCTACCTGAATTTGTGTTGCAGATGTTGGAGGAGGGCTTATGGGGGCCAAATCTTATGCAACTGTCTATGTTTATATAAATTCTTACTTTCTTTTTAAAAGCTTTTGCCCTGATTTTATAGTAGATATTAAAAAAGACAGACAGTTCAGCATCAGGACACACAAATTCAATGTGCAGACATTCAATTAAACAGAAATCAATGGCTATGATCCAGACTTTAGAAAATCCAAGTAGTTCAGGTATGGAAGGCACCTCTGGCCTCCATGCCAGACCATCCAATAGTGAGTGAGTGTGTGTGTGTGTGTGGCTCATTTGCGCAATACATTTAACACAGGAACATACAATTATGGCTTCCCCAGTAAATCTTGGTAACTGAAGGTGCTGAGAATTGTTAGGAAGACGAAGAAGAAGAAGAGTTTGGATTTAATATCCCGCTTTTCACTACCCGAAGGAGTCTCAAAGCGGCTAACATTCTCCTTTCCCTTCCTCCCCCACAACAAACACTCTGTGAGGTGAGTGGGGCTGAGAGACTTCAAAGAAGCGTGACTAGCCCAAGGTCACCCAGCAGCTGCATGTGGAGGAGCGGAGACGCGAACCCCGTTCACCAGATTATGAGTCTACCGCTCTTAACCATTACACCACATTGGCTCCTATTTTCTTCACAAAGCTCTAATTCCCAAAGTTTCCTGGGAAGAGACTTTGACTGTGAAACTACTGAGAATTGTAGTTCTGTGGAGGAAACAGGGGTGTCTCCTAACAACTCTTAGCTCCTTTAACAAACCACAGTTCTCAGGATTAATTGGCTTCAAAATTCAAAATTAGGAAACAGCGGTGTCTCCTAACAACTTTTAGCTCCTTTAACCAACCACAGTTCTCAGGATTAATCGGCTTCAAAATAACGGCAAAGTGAAATAGCTCCCATCAGGCCTAGCAAGGATGGCCAACGACCAGAGTTGATGGAAAGTCTTACCGGTAGTTGAACATCTGTAGTGCCAAAATTCCCCCACACTTGATCTATATTATTTAGATAAGAATTTGGAGAAGGAAGAGGATGAAATATGATCATTTTACTGCTATTGTTGAAATTGTGCTTTCTTTCTTTTTTTACCTTTGAGTTATTTGTATCTTTTTAAATAAATTATTTATACTTTTCAGGTTTATACATTTTTTGGACATTTCAAAACTTGACTTCCTTCCCCCTCTTTCTGCGGTTCCTTAAATTTATTTTTAATATCATCTGCATATCCTAACTAATTTGCTCATTTGTTCATCTTCTTTAAATATATACTCTTATGAAACTGCAGGTTATTACAATAATCCTGCCAATGTTTTTTATCTGTAAATATTCAATAAACCATTTCCATTCTTTTATAAAAAGTTTGTTATCTTGATTTCTTATTCTTCCGGTAAGTTTCGCTACATCTGCATATTCCATAAGTTTTTTGTATCCATTCTTCCTTTGTTGGGACTTCTTCATTCCATTTTTCGGCAAGTAACATTCTTGCCACTGTAGTCGCACACATGAATAAGTTTCTATACAGTTTGAATTATTTGTATCTTTTATTCTTTTAACTTTCTTATGTCCGCTGGTTAGAAAGTTAGAAATATTTTCAAAAAATAAATGCATTCATATTTTTATTTGGAAAATTTAACTACTGTAGCAACAATTTGGCCTAAGTTCAAAGGCAAGAAACCATGCGCTCTTGGGCAAGAATTTTCTTACTCTGATCCACTCGACGATGTCTCGCCCAACACTTTTCACACTTGCAGTATTTCTACATTAAAGTCTTCAGCAGTAATTGGATTTAGCATATTTTTAAAAGACGATGGAAAGGTCAATCGACAGCAAGCACTTGTTTCCTTTTGATATTAGTTTGGCACATGAGCTAGTTATCAATGTCAAAAGGGGTGAGATGTAAATGCGCGGAAAGTCAAACAACTGGAAAACTCATATACACCTCCCTTTCATTCACTTGGATGAAACAGTTACATACGGTAATATAGTTTTACAGCCACGGGGGGGGGGGGAGCCAGATGGCAGCGATTTGTTTGCCATGGTGCACCTTGGGTGAAACCTACTGCTCATTAAGTGCTTGCTGGGAAATGTCACTGCAAAAAGACACACAATATGATAATTGTTTGATCTTGTTTCATACTCAACAACAACAACACACACACATCAACAGTGTGCAGAAATCAGTTTATTAACGGTGCAATCCTACATGCCAGTTGGTAGAGCATGAGACTTAATCTCAGGGTTGTGGGTTTGAGCCCCACGTTAGGCAAAAGATTCCTGCATTTGCAGGGGGTTGGACTAAATGACCCCCAAGGTCCTTTCCAACTTTACAATTCTATGATCTATTCCAGGCATGTCTAACGGTAGATCACTGGACATCTGCAGTAGATCACTGATAGATCATTGGGCTCCGCCCAAAGATGCTGAACAACTGTGGCTCCCCTAAAAAAAAGCTGAACATTTTACCTCCTCCCTGAAAAAACTCTGACCTGAACCCCACAAAAATGGGCCTCCCTCCTTCCTAAAAAAAGCTCAACAACTTAGACCTGAACCCAAAAAGGGGGCTAGATCACTGCCAGTTTTTAACTCTGAGTAGATTGCAGTCTCCTGGGAGTTGGCCACCCCTGATTCTATTCGATAATAAGCCTCACTGAATTCCGGGGGACTTTATGTATAACCCTTGATTCCTGTACACCTTTGAAGTTCCTCTCCTCTTTTTATCTGAAACTGATAAGGTGGAAGATAAGCAGCCTTTTGTCTGTTGGCCATAATCTTTGGCTGTGAACACACAGAGTTACAATTCCCAACACAATAAACTACAGTTCCCAGGATTCTTTGTGGGCAGGCAAAAAAAGTACTTTAAATATATGGTGCATACGCAGCCCTCACTTTTATTATCTTATTGCAATTTTTTATGTTGTACGCTGACTTGCAGCCTATAAATATTTAAATAAAATTATATAAACACCTTCCAAGTAATAAATAAATATGGAAGCATGGTGCAATAAATAAATATAGGAGCACATTAAATGTCAAAGCACAGGAATGTGCAGGTAATTTGGAACATGATCACTGCAAGGGATGCTAACTGAAAGGTTAAGTGAGATGCACTGTGCAGCCCTAGATTGGGGGGTATTGTTATTTTTAAGGCACTGCACCTGTTAAATATGCACAATTGGAGGGTTGGGAGAAAATGTTTAATAATAAAGACAATTACTTTTTTTTTTAAAAAAGAACTCAATGAGGGTCCTTATAAGGCACCCACAACTCAGCTGTTTATGTTACTATGGCTGAATGGGATTAGTCTGCAAACTATATTTTTTCTCTGGAATAGTGCAAAGGAAAAAGACCCAGGGCCAAATCCTGTAAAGGACAATCCTTTTCCAGAGTGTGCATTTTGACACAGGCCTAGTGTTCTGTGGAATAGGTCTAAATGGTTAACTCTGTTTCTTTTTATTTTTTTATTTAAGTTTCCTAACATAGCAGGCCCAGCCATGCTTTCATTCCTCTCATATGCAAATATTCTATTGTCTGATTCAGCCCCAGTGGAGGGTGTTTTTTTTTAAACAAAGAGTTTCCACATACACACACACCAACTTGAAGGGGGGGGGGGACAACAACATTACTTATTATTGGCCTGATACGTACAGAGATGGATATCACTTAAGGTGCTGTGCCTGGAAGCAAACAAGGAAGGCCCTTGTTATTTGTGGGGAGGGCAAATTTGCAAACGTTATTTCATACCTGGGAGATTTCAAAAGCCCTGCTGTGATGACATTGATGTAGTGCTGCTACTCTGTTATCATCTGTGTATATTATCGAGTGTAACAAATACCTCATTCATAGGATGCCCTAAACTTTGCATTTGGTGACATTCTTGCTGCTGTGTTAATATCAGGTCTATTAAGCTCCACCTCATGCTCCATTAACCTTTCTTTAGGCCTGACCCCGTGAAGTTTAGGGGTCTTGAGCACAGTGTGAAAAGGCAACGGGTTTCACTCTCACCCAAGGAGCTCATTAGGACTTTATAGAAAGACAGAGGAAAAAAATACTCGCATAGTACCAACATTTGCAATAAGGAGCACTCACCAGACAAACAGCCTGGTGTCAGGAGCCGGCCATTGTTCTCTTTTTTTCCAGAGCTGCACACCAATTTAGCAAGCTAAGTAACGGGAGTGCTCATTTGTAATCCACCATTTCATCCTTTGTGGCTGAGATTCATTTACCAGCATCTCCATTGGTCCTAAAGTTCAGCTTCCTGAAATTCCCGCTTCATTCAGGAATCAAATGGGCTTAAGAGAAATCACACCTGGCCTTTTCCGAGGATGGTGTTTGGGATTCTTTCTTTCTTTCTTTCTTTCTTTCTTTCTTTCTTTCTTTCTTTCTTTCTTTCTTTTTCTTTCTTTCTTTTTCTTTCTTTCTTTCTTTCCTACAACGTTCCATTTGGGTAGGCTTTGAAAGTTTGTTTGCAGACTGAGAGCTAGGTTGTGACCATCTGTGCAAACCCAAACAAAATACATTTCAGTTGTTCTTGGGTAGGGGAACTTCCCAGCGGATTGTGCCCTAAGCATGTTCTGTCCCCTGCCAGAATAAGGTCTTTCATCCTCTTCTCTGTGCACATTAGACTTTCCTTTGATTCATTAATGAAAGTAATAATGGAACCATCTGTAATTTTACTTTTCAAATGGAGATGTTATAAACACACACTTCTAAACACTGCATATTTGAAATCATTTTAGCTTAGTACTTTGTGCTTATATTGAATGATGCAAATATACCAAATACAGAGTTAGATTTAGGGCCAAAAATATGCTGCTGCTTCCTCTTATTTCAGCCAAGTTGTAGTCGACTAAATTAGGATAAAGTAGTAACTGTAGATGAAAGCAATGTTGTTATTAAATACTACCAAACCATTCACTCCAGTTTTAGTAAAGAGGAAAGAAAGAGGCACTCATTCACAGTTCCACCCACCAGGTCTCATTAGTTTCTCGAGATAATGTAACAAGTCATTGGCTTATTTCTAAAGGGAGCAGTTCTGAGGCTCAACTCCTCATGAGGATCATTCTTTCTCCCACTACCAACCTTTGCTTCTCTTTCAAGGTGGAATCTACACACAAATAAAAACTATTCTGCAAAGCGTTTTAAAAAATAGGTTGAATTTTCCATAAGGCTCCCCATTGCCATCTTGAGTCACATTGTATATTGCACTTAAAACACACTTAAAACGTTTTATTTGCAGCTGTGTAGCTGAGTCCCAGGAATGATTTAGAACAGAGGTGGACTCACTGGCGGAGGAAGAGGAGGGTGAGGGGAGCGCAGGTGGCGGCCATGCCCCCAGGAGAGAGAGGGGCGGATGTGTTAAAAGAAAATGTACACCTTGTATCCTTGGCTATACAACAGAGGGCTTTGCAAACATGTTTGGTACTGTAACAGTAATATGCTTTGTTGTTGTTGTTCAGTCGTTCAGTCGTGTCCGACTCTTCGTGACCGACTCTTCGTGACCCCATGGACCAGAGCACGCCAGGCACGCCTATCCTTCACTGCCTCTCGCAGTTTGGCCAAACTCATGTTAGTAGCTTCGAGAACACTGTCCAACCATCTCATCCTCTGTCGTCCCCTTCTCCTTGTGCCCTCCATCTTTCCCAACATCAGGGTCTTTTCCAGGGAGTCTTCTCTTCTCATGAGGTGGCCAAAGTACTGGAGCCTCAACTTCAGGATCTGCTTAGCGATACATATTTAATACAATACATGCCTTAGAAAGCTTGCATTCTGTGCTTGTAAACTTCAGCCAAATAAACTAGATAACATTAAAAAAACAGAAAGAATAATCTAATCTGAAAGCTCTTTACCACAGAAGTAGACTGGGTTTATGAGAACTGTGGTTTATTGTTGGTACTCTTCACTTCTCCCTGCAATTTTGTTTGTACTAATCAGTGTGCCTTGCCCCTTCAAAGGGGCAAAAGCAGTGACTTGATATATTTAAGTCAAAATTCATATGGTACATAAAATGGATAAAGGAGCTGGTTTACACCCCAATGGCCAGTTGGGTAATTTGACATTCTAGACGTAATGGCATTATTGTGGGGTGGGAATGTGCGTTAGATGGGAATGTGTATTACTTCAGAATGTGTAAATCAGATCTCCTGCTCCTTCTGCTACATGGGAAACTGGAATTCTGTCCCAAATACTGACCCAACAGTACCAAGGACTTTTCTTTTGCCTGCTCACACCAGAGACCTGATGGAAGGATCCATGTCTACATGCTTTTCCACCAAAGGCCTGTTAGCCTAGCAAGTGCTGACATTGCTTGGACCAACCTGCAGATGAGAGCATATGGCCGTGTGCGCTGTGAAGTTCAGTGGTTTGGGCCCTGCTCATAGCCGTCAACTTTTCCCTTTCTTTAAGGGAAATTCCCTTATTCCGAATGGGATTCCTCGCAAGAAAAGGGAAAAGTTGACAGCTATGGCCCTGATTAGCCTTGCAACCTGTTCCCTGCTTCAAGGAACACTTGCTTGCTGAGTATCAAAATGCAGTAATCTTAAATGAGGTACAGGAGGAAATTATAATCCTGGCAACACAGAATTTGGAATGCAAAAGTCTGAGAACGGCTAGGGTTCCAGCACGTGCTCCATTTCCTATGCGGAGTTACTTTGGAGTAAGATCCACTAAATGCAGGGGGACTTACTTCTGAGTAAACATGCTTAGGATCACAGTGTTAATGAGTCTCAATTTTTGGCTTACTCTCCAAATTCCACACAAATGTTAAAATACTTGCAAAGGGGCCGTAAACAGATCTTTTTACATACATATTGCTATTTAATTATCCAGCCTTAAATATTCTACCAGCCGGTTATCTGCAAAGGCATTCCTGTCTATTACCTCCCCCTCCAAATCTTTCTTTGCTCATGCATCTAAGTGTAAGAATTTAATCGTGAGGCTTTATAACATAGAAGCAGATTGTATTCTTCCTACATTTTAGGTTTTCAAACAGTAAGAAAAGGCTAAACTTTTCCAAGTGTCTGCTTTCTTCTTCTTTCACAGCTATTTGTCTTTTATTCCTGTGGGAACCTTTGTCTTCGGCGCATTTGCTTCACCTTTTAGGGAAGGGAGAGAAAAGCCCTGCGAACTCTCAGCTAGTCCCTAATTGTCTTTCCACCTGACAGTCAAAAGGAATCTGGGCTTCTGCGAGGAGAAGTCAGGAAACACTTTTGAGCAACAACAAATTGAAACATTTACACAAGGAAGCAGCTCTTTTGGAAGTGATGGGAAACTTCAAATTTGATTACAAGCAACCTTTGGCTTCCTATCTGTTGAACAATAGGGCATGGTGTTAAGGGCAATTTCCATGCACAGCATGCGGGTCCCATTTTTTTTCATCCTTAGACATGGTTGTTTACTGTTCAGAACTGTTTATGCATTTTAATCAGGCTTATTCAGCAAGGCTTAATAAATCACCTCCAAGTGGATGTTCCAAAGCAAGAACTGTTGTGCTTGGTTTCTTGCTTTCACCCTCCCCAGCTCCTTTCTTGCATTCCCAGTGTTTAGTGCTTTTGGGGCTTGCTGGATATGAAAATAAAAATCAAAGGTTGACGGAGTCAATGAAATGATCATTAGGTGCATGGCTTTAATGAAACCCCCTCCCACATTTTCTTCCAGCGGCTTTTTCTTAAGCTGCAGGGATCTGACTTTAAATTCAGCCCTGGCAAGGATGATTTCACAATGGGAACCTACCAGGGCCTGATTTAGATGAAGAGAGGCCCCAGGCTACTCCACTTGTGAGGCCCTCCCCATCCCCCACCCTCACAACTATAAGAAAAAGGGAGAGTGTTATAAACAAAATTGAGTGAAGCCAAGGATGTTGACGGGTATTTAAAATTCTACAATTTACAATTTCTCCTCGAAAGGACATAATATATTATTGTTAAATACCATGGTGATTTTAAAAAAAAAATGCATAAAATTAACAATGAAAAACTTTTGCAATAACTGAACTTTGAAAACCCTTTGTGGCCTGGAACTACTTCCCAGGTCATGTTCCTCTCTAAGGAATCAAGTTCAGCCTTCATGGCATTTAACCATGGCTTAGCATCCTCCGAGGTTAAACTTTGAACCTCTTGGAAGCTTGAAGGTTCCCAAACCTTCTCTGAGTTACTAACAACAGCTGTATCTGCTTTGACTGTTTTAGCAAACCCTTCAGCATACCTTTTTGGTGGTTTACCCTTTGTGGCCTTTTCAGATCTGCATACTATACACAAGTCTTCCATGCTAGGCTTCTCCTTTTTGCCGCAGGCCTGGGCAGGCCGCAGGCCTGGTCGTCCTCTTATATACCTGCAGGGATTGACAAGGCATCTGACCCTCACCTGAATCTCATAACTCTCCTGTAGCTGCCTCTGATTGGTTATCATTTAACTCTTGGAGGAAATAATTAGCATCACACGTCATGTGAATGGAAGTTCTCTTATATACCTGCAGGGATTGACAAGGCATCTGACCCACACCTGAATCTCATAGCTCTCCTGTAGCTGCCTCTGATTGGTTATCATTTAACTCTTGGAGGAAATAATTAGCATCACACATCATGTGAATGGAAGTTGTCAAACCAATTAACCAACTAGAAGGATTACTGTTAATAGCACCAGTTTTCCTATAACTTGATGTTGCTGAATAGTTCTGATGAACTGCAAAAGCATTTTTAGTTTGCTTTCTGTTGCCACCCTGGAACTTTTCTTTATTAGTGCCACTTTGCTTTGTACGATTCCTTGCAAATGAAGGAAAACAACTTTTCTGCTTGTACATGTTGATAATAAAATTTTGGTTACTGAGGACAAACAAGATTGTACAAAAACGAGGTTGAGTGCAGACCTGTCCAGGACATAGGCGTTCTGACTGTGAGAAAAGTGACCTATGTTCTTGCTTGCTGAGCAGCTGTTGGGAACAGCTCTCAGAGGTCCCTGCTCTCCCTTCTTATGGTCTTTGTACTGGACCTGGAGACTCCAATAGAGAGCATTCCATGTCAAGAAGGAGGGCAAGTGGGCACTCTATCAAATGACAGGGCAGGAGTTACACTGAGCAGGGCCTTTTCACTGGTGGTGCCCATTGTATGCCTTGCTCTTCCCAGACCTGCTCTCTTTTGGCCTGTACTTTGGAGCTTTATAATTTAGGAAGACTCTGGAAGAACTGGTTGACAAGTCTTATCAGTTGCTGACATATGAGCAGATTTTATTTGCTGCTATTCTGTGCTTCTGGTGCACCAGGGTTTACACCAGTGTAATAGAGTTGGCCAGGATGCCAGAAAGGATACAATTTACCAGCTTTCTCCATTATCTGCACAGCAGGGGATGTTCAGTCAACAGTGCAAAGGCTAAGCTGAAGCTTTCCCTGCTGGTTACCTGCTTTCAGCAATAGGGGTCACTGTTTGGTAGTACCCAATTGGTTAGCTGTCAGATTCTAGAGCTCCCTATTGGTGGCTCTTAGGTAATTCACAAAATACAGAGTCCATTCATAAAATACAGTATTCATTCATAAAGCAGTAACATAAATCTCCACTGCTACATATTGGGTGTATATTTCAGTGGTTGAACGTACAAGTTTATGGCCATGCTGTAGTGTAGTGCTTATGCGACTGTGAATAAAAGGTGGCTGGACTCATTGTCTCATGGTTTGGGTGTGTGTGGAGAGGTGACAAAACTGATTTCTAATAAGTGCCCCCCTTTATTTCCATAACAAGTCCTTGAGTCTGTACTCTGAATGGTGACACCAGGGACCTAGAAGGTGCAGGACTTGTCAGTCCAACCCCTGCACAGTCTCATCAGGGCTGGACTTAAGGCAATTGGAGCAATTGAGCCAAATTTGGCCCCCAGATGGATTTTATTTATATCTATAAGATTTTGCAGACTTTGGCTGTGAACTGGGGCCCTACAAAAATAAATAAATTCAAGTTGCGCCCCACTGCTTCAAATTAGGACCCAATGGCTAGCTCTGAGTCTAATAGTTGCTGGGCCTGAGTTGCCCTGCCCTTGCATGAAGTCCCGGGTTTTAAATTTTGGGAGAGGGGAGACTGTGGCACTGGGGAGTGGGCAGGCTGGCGAAGCCCCCTACATTTAGAGGCCCAAGTTGTCCTGCCCTCACATGAAGTATTGGGTTTGCAATTTTGGGAGAGGGAGGACTGCCTGCTGGGGAGCAGGAGGGCTGGCGAGGCCCCCTAGATTTAGAGGCCCTAAGCTTCAGCCTACTTAGCCTATACATAAATCCAGCACTGGATCCTACCATTAACTCCTGGAACTTCAAGTCTCTTAAATGGGCTGAAACAGACAACCTAGTTCCTGCCTGGCGAGTGTTTCCAAGCCTGTCTCTGTAGACAAGCACTTACAGGTATATCAGTGGAGCATTAAGTGAAGAGTGAGAGGAAGCCAAGGACAAGTGAGTGATGCAAAGTGATTCACTGGACAATTCCAGAAGCGAATACTACTGGTAAATTTAATGGCACACAGTTCTCAGGTCTGTATTTGAAAGCAGAAATATTTAAATTTGAAAGCCAGAGTAAAAAGATATGCTTCAGCCGACTGCTAACAAGTGTCACATAATACCCGTTCCACATTTGTAAGAATTCAAGTCGTTTAGTGTGGCAGGAACCACCATTTTGGAACTCCCTGCCTATTGAGATCAAGCTACCGCCTTCATTGTATACTTTTCGGTGCCTGTTAAAAACATTTTTGTTTAGACAAGGCTACTCAGATGCTTAGAAAGTTGAGGCAATCTTCATCACAGAATCATGGACTTATAGACGCAGAGCCTGGAGAAAGGGAATTTTTACAGACCACATAAACTCACTCTCCCCGACCTTCAAGTTTGCCCTGATGCTGCCCCGAGTACCCAGGTGGGCATGGCTGGGCTGAGACCAACTCCAACCTGCTCACCCACCCAGGTCTCAGTGATGCAAGCCAGTCCCATTGTGTTGAATGGGGCTTACGCCAAGGCAAGCATGCTTAGCACTGCAGTCAAAATGAAGGATTAGAGAAGAAATAAACAGTAGGAAAGGGCTGTTTGGTAGCAGACTTGGCAAAAATGTGGGATGAGGTATTTGAAGGGGACAGAAACTGTGACAAATTGGAAGGAACTGCAGTGCAGAGTATACTGTTTTAGATTAGTGTCCCTTAAACTTTAATGCTGAACAGGAAAGAGGGGAAGGTGTATGGGTTTAGCAAGTGGTATGACTACTTGGAAAAGAGATGCCAGATCAGTCTCTTACTCGTGTGTCTGTCTGTCTGTCTGTCTGTCTGTGGGTGTGTGATGATGCAATGGCCCACTGAGTCGCTTGTTAGCTTGTTGTAACAGCATCCTGTGGTGCTTTGTGAATGCACATTCACAGCTACATTGCTTTATTCCAATTGGGATCCTGTTATAAAGGGTGCTGTCCAATCTTAGGCATGCAGAGGAACCCTGATTTAGTTGGCTCTGTGTGTAAAAAGGCTGAACTTTTTTTTAAACAACAATTAAAAAAGACTGAATAGATCAGTGTTTTTAAACCTTTTTTGGGCAAAGGCACACTTGTTTCATGAAAAAAATCACGAGGCACACCACCATTAGAAAATGTTAAAAAATTTAACTCTGTGCCTATATTGACTATATATAAAGTAATTTTTCAATTTTTCCCACGGCACACCAGGCAACATCTCGCGGCACACTAGTGTGCTGTGGAACAGTGGTTGAAAAACACTGGAATAGATGGCATAGTCATGCCCTAGCTCCCTTGATATCACTCAACAAGCTCTTTGCAAACACACCCACACACATCCCCATCTCTGGCAAATTCCTCTTGATGGGCTTTGCAGATTTGGATACCCTGCCACAATAGCAAAGTGCCATGGAATTTGACACTACACAGCTTGCACTGCACTTCAGGCCCATGTCCGCTTAGGGAACTGAGCTATAAAAAAGCGGAATTGCTGTGTGTTAGAATGCAATCAGAATTTCAATCTGGACTTAATGCTGAAAACTACCTTCAGTAAAGAGCTGATAAAATAGATGAAATGAGAGCCATGTGGTGGTTAGAGTGTCAGACTCGGACCTGAAAGACATGGGTTCGAATCCCCTCTCAGCCATGAAGCTCACTGGGTGACTTGGCTCCATTTGCTGCCTCTCGGCCTAATCTACCTCACAGGGTTGTTGTAGGGAATAAATGAGGAGGGGGCAAACCATGTACACCACATTGAACTCCTTAGAGAAAAGGTAGGCTATAAGACCAATAAATGCAATGCAATGCAATAAAATAAAATTTATTCCTTTCCCTCAACCCCTCCACAAATATTCCACAAATACAGGCTTTGGCTGTGACTAGCTTCTTTTTTAAAATCATATTTTCTAACACATTATTTAAAAACAAGCAAATGTATTTTTTTAAAACAACAACAACAACAACAACAAACCTGCTAGTTCTCTTACAAAAACATGCTTAGGAGATTATATGGTATCTTACTTTGGTACCAGAGCCCAAACCATTAAATACTTGCACTTTTAAGGAGCAGTGAGGTGAAAAAATATATACCACACATACACCTTCAAAAAAATAGCTGCAACATCTCCTAAATAGTTTTCTCAACAGAAGCGCTTTCAAAAAGTTTTACCTAGTACAGCGTAATGATAATTATGTCTGATATTTTCAGAGCAATTGAACAACTTTTGTTGTAACGTAACCACGGTTAATGTCATCCTTCCCAATAGACAAGGTTTGGGTTTTTTTTTTAATGCACCAGTGTTGGCAAATAGCGCGGAATGCGCAATAGTTGGGACAGGTGCCAAGGGCAATTCTAATCAGCTTCAAAATTGGGAGCCAGTGATGGCCCATGTTGGATAAAGGGCTTGTAAGTCCTCTGAGGAACCTGGAAGACAGTCAGAATTTGGTTATAACTTCCACACAAGCAGACTCAATAAGGAACTGAAGGAACTAATAAACAGATGGGTTGTTTTTTTTTAAAATGATCATGGAACTGTCCCTTTAGCGATTTGCTAGAATTCTCCCCAATAAAAGGTATTGTTTTTGTGCAACACCTTTTACATGTGACGACCACATTGTGCATCCCACAATAAGCTTGGAGCATACTCTCACACTTCTGCCAGACACCCCAGCTCAGCCACACGGCATTTGCCCCCCCCCCCCCGCTGTCCCACACTTTCCCCTCCCTAAATCCGGAGATCCCTTACACTTTGACAATCTGTCTGGGAGAGCTACACCGATGGCATAGACAATCCGAATACAGGGAAGAGAAAGTGTGTGGGGGCCATTAGCAAACGGAGGGGGGCATTAAAGGAGCCCTGAAGGCATGGGTGTAGCCTGGGAGGAAGCAGATGCACCCCCTCAATTAAGTAAATAAAAATCCTTAACTAAAAGTAGAAATTGTAGAAAGATTTTGACATGTTTTTCTGAGCGTAATTTAAAACAACTGTTGTTGGGTTATTTCATTCTGAATCTGAGAATGATGACAGGTGGATGTCCTGACTCCTGCCCCCCTTACATGATACTGTAAATCCTGGCTACACCCATGCCTATGGGGTTCACAATCCACATTAAACCAAGGTCTGGATGGGCGCAGAGTGGGTGAGAGCATTCAGGGAGTAGTCACACACAGCTTCCTTTTCCTCACCGGCTCAATCTGGGCAGTATCTGGAAGGGGACACAGCATCTCTGCCAGGGGGAAAGGGTGGTGAGCATTTGAGGAACCGGGAAGCCCCTTCAGCGCCGGCCAAGAAGGGGGACCCGGCGATCCAATGGTTTCAAGGAGGCTCCATGCCCATCCAATGGCGGAGGGGCCCCCCGCCCAGCTCTATCGCCCCCATCCGCGCTTGCTTTGTCGCCCTTGTCCATCACTCCTTAAGTCTCCTGGACGTAATTAATGAGGCCGGACACACCTTCTCGTCCGCCGCGTCGGATCTCTGCAGAGCGCGAGAGAGGGACACGTCTATCGCGCACGAAAGAAGCCCCCCCCTCCCGGCCCCCACCCCCTCCAAGGACTAGAAAGTGGGTGCGTGGAATGGGGACACGCGCGGCCCCCTCTACGGATCCCGTCTGAGGTGACAGCAGGAGGCTGATCGTCGGGTGTGTGTGTGTGTGTGTCAAGGCGTCGGATCCCCCTCCTGCCGCCTCCCGTCCCCGGCGATGCTTCCCGGCGCCTTGGCTTGGCCCTGCGGCAGCTCGGCGGGCCTGCTCAGCCTGCCCGCCACGCCGGGCTTCGGCAACTTCGGCAAAAGTTTCCTGATCGAGAACTTGCTGCGGACCGGCGGCGGGGCGGCTCCGCAGCAGGGCCCTGCCGACTTGCCCACCGCGCCCGTCCCGCTCAAGCTGTGCCCGGCAGCCGCCGCCCAGATCAGCAGCCCTTGGCCCTTCCCCGCTCCGGGCGCCTCGACGGTGGACAGAGAAGGCAGCTTTGCGCCCGCAGCCACAGGTGAGCGAAGCCAGCAGGCGAGCAGGCAGCCAGGCAGGCCTCCCCTCTCCCCAACCCGCTCTCCGCCTAAAGCGATCCCGGTTGCTCAGGATCCCCTTGCTGGATCTTCTTGGGCAAGCGGCAGATCCAAGCGCTACCTCCTCCCTCGCTCATTTCAGGGACTCGAACTTTCGCGTCTTGCTGTTGCTGGCGCAGAATCCGGAGTCCCGCTTGCTTGCTCTCCGCGAAGTGCAAGCGGCTTTCCCGCTCTCGATCCCCGCCGCACGCTCCTCGTCAGGTGCGCAAGAGCGAAAAGCCGCTCCCTGGATCCGAAGCGGAAACCCGCCGCCTCAATCGTCTCTTTTTGCCCCCTTCCGTCTTAGAAGATCGATTTCTATTTTATTGATTTCATAAAATTTATACACCGCTTGATAGAACAAAAGTTTTTTTTTTTTTAAAGCAGTTTATTCCCTTGGGCTATTTCAGGTAGCTTCAATAAAATAACTATGCCAATACCCATACCCCTCCCCCAAATATATTTAAAAACTCGTTAGTATTAGCGAGTGTGAGTAATAGGGGGTGTGGTAGTTGTTCCATATGCGTTGGTGGTGAGCACAGGGGTGTAAATGTGTATTGTGCGTAGTATTTGTGGGGTGTTCTCCTTGGCAACTTGGGAACAGCAGGCCTGTATGTATGAGCCACCTGCTTTTCACCAGTAAGCAGCAGCTTTTCCTGCGGATCTACCAGTTTATGGACGCTTCCAGTTTCCCCTGGCTCTATCTAGTATTCAGAACTATGGTTATTCGTTCGGGATGAACGCATCCCTACAGAAGTGCTTGCGCTAGGCATGTCATCCTAAGCTGGTTTGTGTTTCTTGGGATCAGACCAGGCATGAAGTTTTGTCACCTAGCTCACCCTAGCCATGGAGGTGAGTGGGTTGCAGGGCTGTGCAATAAATCGCCATACCATCTGCTGCTGCGGGGAAGGGCAGCACACCCTCCGCCGCTGTGGGGAGGTATGGTGGGACCCTCTGCCACCGTGGGGAGGCCCAGCAGGGCTCTCCACCACCTCAGATATACAGGTGAAACTCGAAAAATCAGAATATCGTGGAGAGGTTCATTTCTTTCAGTAATTCAACTTAAAAGGTAAAACTAATATACCGGTATGAGATAGTCTCATGACATGCAAAGCGAGATATGTCAAGCCTTCGATTGTTATAATTGTGATGATTATGGCGTCCAGCTGATGAGAACCCCAAATTAACAATCTCAACTTTGGGGTTTTCATCAGCTGTACGCCATAACCATCACAATTATAACAAGCAAAGGCTGGACATATCTCGCTTTGCAAGTCATGAGTCTATCTCATATATTAAACTCCAGTAGCTAATGAAAACAATTGCTTACATAAATGGACTTTTCCACGATATTCTAATTTTCCGAGTTTCACCTGTATATCATGATAGATCAAGATATTGTGATATTTAGCTGGTGATATATTGTGATGTTGAAAATCAAATACAGCCTTCAACTCTTTGGCCCACCATGGACCCGATTGGAACTGGACCTCCCCTCCCACATCCAGGGAAACTCTTATTTTTGCAAAAAACAACAAAAAACAACAACAACCATTCCTTCCAGTAGCACCTTAGAGACCAACTAAGTTTGTTATTGGTATGAGCTTTCGTGTGCATGCACACTTCTTCAGATACTTCAGGTACTTCTGAAGAAGTGTGCATGCACACAAAAGCTCATACCAATAACAAACTTATTTGGTCTCTAAGGTGCTACTGGAAGGATATTTTTTTAAATTTTGCCTAAGAAGGTTTGGCATGGCCTGCAGAGAGTTGTAATGGCAACATAGAGGCCCTGGAGGGCTTCATCTAGACCTCAGACTCCGCAACTCTGCTGTGGAAGTTGTCCTCCACTGAGAGGAATCCAGAGGTAGCTCATTCCATGGCAGGCAACATTTTATAAACGTATTCAGAGGCCCACTTTACACATTGAGAGCTGATATGTCAGGAAGCAACTCTCCAAGTACAAACCTGTCTATCTGGGACAGTTCCAGTGTAATTTCTTCTGCCTGTTCCTGAGCTTAACTTTTTAGAAGGCTGTTGTGGTGATAGATAACAACTGAATCCTTGGAATCCTTTGGTGGAGGGGCTTGGAGAACTTTTGTGTGTGTTTAAATAAGAACAGACTCTCAAGCTTGCGAAAGCCGAAAGACCCTGTCAGAAGCATCTGTGGAAATGCATGCTCTACTTCAGGTTTAGTCACTTGGAACTGCGAAATGGCTTTTGGCAGATCTGCTGTATAATAAATGTCATGGGAGTTGCAGCCTGTCTTAGTTGTTGATTCTCATCTATTTCTGTTCTCAAGCCTGCAAGCAATTGGCTTCCATGAGAGTCTGACTGCCAATTAGATGAGAGCAGAATGGGCTTTTTGTGGGTGCAGTTTGGGGGAGCATTTTTTAAACATTGCCAAGTCTTACCCTGGGTTTTCCACTGGGCATAGAATACTTTTCAATGGCCGTGGACTTCTTTACTCAGTGCATCAGGAGTAGGGAACACAGTGCCCTCCAGGCTGTTGAATCCCCACCAACCCCAGCCAGCATGGGCAGTGGCCAGGAATCATAGTTCAGCAATATCTGGAGGCAAGCAACGAAGAAAGCAGGGAGGCCAACAGTAGATGGCACCAGAGTCAATGAAGGGTGGAGCCAACTACTTCTAGTTTTGTTAATGCTCCCCCCCCCCCCGTTGAGTTTTACCAGGTAAGAGCTGAGACTAAGGAGAATGACACAGATTGCCAGGGCCTGGACTCATTATAAGTAAGAAGACAGGCAGGCAGGGGCTGGATGAGGGCAGACTGTGGTTGGTTCAAATAGTGTCTCACTTGCTCCAATGGACCAGCCTCCAACATCTGGAGGGCCACAGGTTCTCCAACTCCTGCTTAAATGAGTTTAAATCCATCCATTCTAACTCTTCACCCCATTAAGGAGATTCACTCCATAAAGGATTTCCACAACTCTGCCCACCCAAGAGATTAGGATCCAGGTCAAAAACTCCAGGTCTACTCCTTTGGAATCTGTATAGAGCAAGGCTGAGGAAACATGTGGCCATTTGGTGATAAGAGTCCAAGAAATGCCTCTGAGGCTACAGGCTTCCCACCATCTTAAAGCTAATGTGAGACGCATGAAGTTTGGTGCATTGCATCTGCACCAAAAGGAGTCAGGACATCAGGCTGAGCACACAGAGGTGTGTTACATCCATGTGCACACTGGCAGGGGGCAAGGCCAGAAAGGGCTACATGGAAGTCTGCCCTGCCATTTTGCCAGACCTCCCTAGATTGGCTTGACAGGCACCTGCCCAATACAGGGCTGTGGTACAGGAGCAACCAATTGCTTAAGGGATGTTTCATCTGCAAGGAGGAAGGTTTTGCCTGCAGAACAAATTGATGGAGAGTGACTTGCTCTTCTTCTTCTTCTTAGCTGTACACTGATCCTGTCAGAAGGGGAGCTTTAGACAAGGCGGCATCACATAATTAAGTAGATTGGTCACAGCAACAGTGCAGTGCACATAGATCATGCCCAGAAGTATCATTAGGAAGGGGGGAGGGGCGGGTTCCTTAGGCTTGCCAATCAGATCTTAGGGCCTGGGTCATAGAAAGGAACTGCTCTGCATCCTTCCTTGCATGTGACTAGAGGTGGGTGTGACCTTACCTGTCCAGGTAACAAAAGGACGAGTTATGCAGCACTCTCTCTTTTTCACTTCCTTCTTCGTTGGACAAGCTTTTTAGCTAGGAGTGCTCTGCTAGCTCTCAGCTAGCAGAAGCACTGGGACTATTCCCCATATAGGGTAGACCCACATGTACATATCTGTAACTAAGTCTGCCTTCAGGGATCCAACTGTGAACTGATGTGAGTAAACTTATTAAATTGACTTTAAATAAGATTGTCGTATCTTTATTCTTTTAAGAGGGATTAAAGGGAACTCACCAGAAACGCACAATTCAATCTTAGACCGAATTCTATAATAGTGAGAGGCTTACAAAAAGCCTGCAAGCAGCTATCTGCTGTGCATGTAAGAAAGGGGAATGTAACTCTGCTAGATGAAGGAACTTGCTAGCGCAAGTTAGGAAGGATATTAATAAACAATAAATCATCTCCTGTCACCCTGAACATTCCCACAATTTGAACTTCCATTCGTCTCACAATTTCTAGAAACAGGTCTGAGAGGTTTTTCTTTCCCTGCGAAAACCTGCCATTTAGTGCTGAATTGGAACAGACATCAGTCGGGTTTTCTGCGGAATGACACTTGTCCCAGGGGCAGCAGTGGGATAAAAGAAAATCATCTCATTCCCCTATGTAGAAATCATGGGACGAATGGAAATGTGCATGAGCCAACAGTGTCCTGAGTCTTGACACTTGGGGTGGGTGGGACAAGTATTGATTCAGGAAGTCCTCCTTCAACATTTGAAAGGTGTGGCAGAAGCAGGCAGGGCCAGGTTTGTCCTTAGGATGCCCAAAGGAGATCACAAGGTGGTTCCTGCTTGTTGATAATTCACACAGGATATCTCTCACTTGATAATGGCTAATAAAATTGTCTGCCCCAGTTTACCTTCGCTATGTGGTCTAACTTTTTATTCCAGGTGCACGCGCCAATGTTATTTCTTCTATGGAAGTTTAGCTTTAAACAACTGCTGGGATACTTATTTACTGCCAACACAGTCAGCCATAATTCCATTATGCTGATCATCACGTTGATAGCAGGCATCTTCCCAAGTGGCTTCTACATGCGTGGCAAAGGGAAGAGGACCAAAATGGAAACTCAAATCAGCACAACTCAGAGAAGTCAGTCTTGGCAAAGATCTCATCAGCTGCCTTCCCACACTGGAGCTCAAACCGCTTTTGAAATGTGGTGAATACAGTGGGGGAGGATATTTGGAAGAGGCAAGGAAGCACCACTTGTGCCCCAGCTATTTGGTGCCTCATCCTAAAGCATCCTTCTTTTGGAAGTCAGATGAAGGGAAATGCAGTGAGATTCCTGGTTTGGTGCCTGTGAAGCAGCTGAGCGGAGACCCCTTCAATCTGTCTGCAGCGAGCCATTAGCATGCAACGGCTTGCCGTGCAGGTAGGGCAATCGTCCAAGAAAGGGTTGCACTTCGCAGTGCCATGGAGAACATTTCCTGATCCACGTGGCAAATCACTGTGCACAAACGACTGGCATGCAAATAGTCCCTTTCATTGGAGCAAACTATTGTTTCTAGGCATTCTGTATTAGGGTTGAGATTTAAAATGGGCTCGGTGGGTATTCAAACAACCTGTGTGTGGTTGGATCAACACATTTGCTAACCTGCAATGCTGGCATTTTAGAGCCACTAAAATTATTCAGAGTAAATAGCACGGCGACTTAAAACAGCTGTTGCTTGGCTATTCTGCAAAATTAGTTATCAAACTGGAGATAATGTCGGCCAAGGCTTCCAGAACTTAGAAGCATTAATGAATCATGGAACTTAACCTAAGCAAGTGTACGATGGACAAAATAACTACCAGCAAATAAATGTGCATGGAGGGTTCATCTGGTTATATTTTTAAGCAATCAATGAGATGAAACGGATTTTGATGAAGTTTCTTGCACAAGGATGTGGCTTATCATTTCTCAGTGTTTGCATTTAGGCAGGGAAAAAAACACGGCTCCGGTCACTGTGGACGCCTGACGGAATCCACTTTCTACCGAGAAAGCAATGGCGAAACGCTAATTGGCTTTAATAGATTTCTATTGTAGCATTATCTATACTTAAAAGTGTTGTGAATGCCAGCAACATTCATTGGACTCAACCCTGTGTTTGCAGCTTTTCTGAAGCCCTTTTTCTTGAGAGCCCCGCCAGTTTATTCGACGTGCTGCGGTGGGTCCTGTCAACACCCTGCGTCTCCCACTGCTTTTCCAAGTAAGTTTTTATGCTTCATCAGTAATGCTTGAGTTATTCTGTAAACCAAAGCAGCAGGATTTAATGTGCGCTGGGAAGAGGGGGGGAAAAAACCTAATTGGTGATGCAATGGCAAAGAGCTCATGCCTCTGTAAAAATCACAGCAATCCCATTCAGAAGGGTTCCAAAGATTTATCAGACTTCAGTACACTGAGTAATTGTGAGAGATTTTAAACCCCATTGAGAGAAAGTGCCAACCAAGGGAGGCATCTGGCTTTCAGAGAATTGGGAAAAGATCCACAATTTGCTTTCAAGGCCTGAATCAATGGTCATTCGTAAATGGGAAATACAAAAACAAAATGCCAGTCTTTTTTTATTGTTAAAAAAACAAACAAGCCAAAATCTAACTCTTAGGAAACACAAGGGTTCTGTTTTTGAAAAGAGACATCCTTTCCACATTTTAAACTTGGGATATTATAGCGCCAAAGATTTTTAAGTCCCACAGTTATCAGTGGAAGAGTTCTACATATGGATAAATATCCCTATTAAAGTCGGTAGGACTTGAAAATGGTAATGATGTATGCATAACACCTTTTTTTTAAAAAAAAGTTTTCTTTCCTTTTGGCCAAATATGAAAACACACAAACAGGTGTGTATACAAAATTACAAGTTACAGATCACAAAGGTAGCAGAGAAATTTAGAAGAAATTTCACACCAAATTAAAGTCGTTGTCATTTCCATGACTTTGTACTGTTAGGATTTCTGAAATAGCATGTATCAGCAGATAATAGGGTTTTTGGAGGTAGGGGTGGAGTAAATGGTCATTTGCTCAGTATAAGAGTTTGTTTCACTCATCTGATTGGATCCCATCCCTATTTCAAAGCTATTCATATTTTGCTGTTTTTGTTAAGCATTTCCAGTGCTTTAGATATGTGCTTCTAGGTAGGTAGTGTTCCTAGAGTTTCCTGTGAAAGGGGTTAATCATTAAACCACTTTGAGAATAGCTGGGCACGGGAGATGGGGTCTCCTAAAACTCCGAGCACCTTTAGCAAACTACAACTCCCAAAATTATTTGAGGAATGCCACGACTATTTGAAGTGGTATCATAGCGCTTCAAATGTATGGTGTGAACATGGCCCATGTTTTTCTGAAACTATTGCCACGTGGTAACTGCAAACTAACTTGATCGTACTATTCCCCCTCCCCCCTCCACAAGTCTTTTATCTGAAGAGGTACTTTCTATGAGTTTAATTCATTTTATTCCACTTTGATGACATAATTTTCAGGCTAGTCCAGTAGATTTAGATCCAGCAAGGTAAAAAGGTAAAGGTCCCTTGGATGGTTAAGTCCAGTCAAAGGAGACTATGGGGTGTGGCGCTCATCTCGCTTTCAGGCCGAAGGAGCCGGTGTTTGTTCACGGACATCTTTCCGGGTCATGTGGCTAGCATGACTAAACTGCTTCTGGCACAATGGAACACCGTGATGGAAGCCAGAGAGCATGGAAACACTGTTTACCTTCTTGCCGCAGTGGTACCTATTTGTCTACTTGCACTGGTGTGCTTTCGAACTGCTAGGTTGGCAGGAGCTGGGACAGAGCAACGGGAGCACACCTTGTCATGCGGATTCCAACTGCTGACCTTCTGATTGGCAAGCCCAGGAGGCTCAGTGGTTTAGACCACAGCACCACGCATGTTCCTCTGCCAGTCCAGTAGATTTAGGTAGGATCCCCTTTCATGACACATCTGTTTAGGTTGCAGATGTTAGGAACCCAAAAGCTTCCATCCTCACAATAACAACAACAACAACAACAACAACAACAACAACAACAACAACAACAACAACAACAGAAATTACAGTGGTACCTCAGGTGACAGACGCTTCAGGTTACAGACTCCGCTAACCCAGAAATAGTACCTCGGGTTAAGAACTTTACCTCAGGATGAGAACAGAAATCTTGCAGCGGCAGCGGGAGGCCCCATTAGCTAAAGTGGTGCTTCAGGTTAAGAACAGTTTCAGGTTAAGAACAGACCTCCAAAACGAATTAAGTTCTTAACCCGAGGTACCACTGCATTGTTGATGGTCACTGGAATATCCCAAGGAAGCGAAACTGGGATCATATGCTCTCAAAAAGAGAACGAAGAACGAATGTAGTGAAATAAAAACGCCAGAGCCCTGCTGGCTAGACCAAAGGCCTTTCAGCCAGGATTTTATTTTTCAACTGGAACTTGCTGGAACTCAGTTCCAGCACTTCCCAAGTGGACACCATTGCCATTATAAGACAACAAGGGAGGCGTTCATGGTGAGTTCTGGCACCTCTTTTTCTAGAAAAATAGCACTGCTATCAGTACTGTGGGTCTGATTCTTTGGCACTCCCTCCCGGATATGATCAGAAAGACCCTCTCCCTGTTGAACCTCAAGGTACTTGACGAAGACCTTTCTTCGTCGTTTTAAAGTAAGTTATGCTCTGACTCTTTATGGGTCTAATGAGCTTTCTGTTTGTTTTGAACGCTGCTCTGTTTTTGATTGATGGGTTATTTTACTGATCGCTCTGTAAACTGCTTTGTCACCACCTATGGTGGAAAGCTGCCCTTGAATATTGAAAATAAATCAAATAAGCCAGATCAATCTAGTTCAACACCCCGATGCCTACGGGAAGACCCCAAGCAATAATCGAAATGCACGGTGGAAGAAATGGCTGCTGGAAGGATCTCCTTGTGCTGGTGACAGATTTCTAGGAGGCGGCTTCCTATGCGGTTGGGGGGGGCGATGGTAGAAGAGGCTTCTTTATGAATGTTTCAGGAGGCCAGTTGCTAAGTCGAATGATTCTTGACAAGTGAGGCAGTAAATGCTGCCAGTTTAATGAGCTGCAAGTTTCAGAGCCCCTCTTTAGGGAGCTGACACTTTCCCACAGAGCGTTTTACATGGGCCCAGCTACCTCACAATGGGCGACAGCGCCGTGACCAATTGCCACTTTCACTTTACTCATCCACACGCGACCTCACCACCATTTTTCACTGTGCCGATGAACTTTAGGAACCATTTTGGGCTGAAAGGGCCGGGCCAGGGGTCACTTGCCCTTTTGTTCGGCCATAAAGCGGGTTTCTGTGCGCAGATCTTTTCTCCTGTCTCGCATTCCGCGAGGATTTCTGGACACCATTTAAAGCACTTGACTGAAAAATAAAGCAGTGAATGAAACTGACTTTTATAGACTCATTCTAGCTCATCTTCCCATATAACCCTGTCTACCTGAAAAGGGATTTAGTGAGCTGAGCCGAGCGCATACAGGGACCCACTGAATACACTGGGCCCATTATCAACTGCGGCAATTGTTTATTAACCAGGACTGATACACTACTATTTTGGAAGTGACCTATTAATTGTCCATTTAACTAGAGCGTATTGAATTGCAATGGAAAAAATGGAAACCATGACGAAATCCTTTACTCGCTCCTTCAAGGTGGTCTCTGCCACAAAGGCAAATGAAGATTGTTCCACAGATTAAGGAGACATTTATCACCATATACTAGAATGCAAAGGAGAAGCTTCCCCCCCCAAAAGTATTTGGTACCATATTAGCGTTTGTGTCAACATGGTATTACACCCTTCAAGGGTGGAGTTCAGCTGCACAAGGCCTGCAAGCTTATTGCAGCTGATTTGTCCTGACAAAACCATTGTGATCTATAGGTGAGCTTATTCTTCTGCCTTACAGTAGATCGGGGGTGAGGGGTGGGAATCCATAAAGTTCTTTATCACAATGTGGCCATTGCTCAGAATGCAAGATCTGATTTAAACTTGTGGTTTTGTTTTATTTATTTATTTTGTAGTGGTTAGCTCTAACGCAGGCACCCCCAAACTCAGACCTCCAGATGTTTTGGGACTACAACTCCCATCATCCCTAGCTATCAGGACCAGTGGTCAGGGATGATGGGAATTGTAGTCCCAAAACATCTGGAGGGCCAAGCTTGGGGATGCATGCTCTAACTTGATCAGTCCTATATCTCCTGTTAAAACAGGTTAGATGTTCTGTTTGTCTGAACCAATCAGAGATTATAGGAATCTTGTGAGTTATCCAGAGTTTTCCAGAAGGCTGTGGCCTTTACTGGACCAGTATTCTGATCACACACACTTAGGAAAGGGATGTAACTGAATGGCTGAGCATTTCCTTTTCACATAGAACATCTGGGTTCAATTGCTGTAGGATGAGATGTAATATTTAAGGACAGATGCGTTGCATGGGCTTTATCTGCAGCAGTTTATTGTGCTGCACCAGCATCTCTGAAACATAGCGTTATGGGAACTCTTTGAAATCGGCCTGTCAAGTTATATGCAGGATTCCCACCCCACCCCTCAAAAATCTGGCTAATTGGATTAATGACACTAATGTGCGCTGCTCCGTTTTTCTTGCTGCAGGACAGGAAAGTGTTTTGCCTCTTCTAACCCAGGATTCCCGATCCCGGAGAGGCATTTTAAGAAGAGCTGTTTTTTCTGAAGATCAAAGAAAAGCTTTGGAGAAAATGTTCCAGAAGCAGAAATACATTAGCAAAACAGACAGGAAGAAACTGGCCCTCAATCTGGGTCTCAAGGAGTCACAGGTACAGAGAGATTTGGTACCTCATCAGCTGTGTTCTTCTGAGCCTCTTTTCTGTTCCTTGTTTGAGCAGAAGTATATCAGGGGTTTGTTAACCCCCTAAAGTGGAGTTCATGTTGGTACGTAGCGGTGGCTTTTGGGTTAGGCTCAAGAGAGGGGAATGAAAAACTTAATATGGTAGGTGGAATTGTCTTAAGAAATCAACAATAACAGTGTCAAATTACCCCATCAACAGGTCAAAATCTGGTTTCAAAATCGAAGGATGAAATGGCGAAACTCCAAAGAAAAAGAAGTGCTGTCGAACAGATGCCTGCCGGAGGAAGGTCTTCAAGAGACCTACCTTTCCAAATCTTTGAATTTTACCTCCTCGCCATGTCCTGTTTGGGAAATAGCTCAACAGCAGTCAGGTCCAAGATGGCAGAGCCTCCCAGAACATTCAGAGAGACAGAACGGCAGAAGCGACTTGCAGATACCTAGAAGAGCAAACTCCTCTCCTGATACATTACATTTGTTTCGAGAACAAGACAGCACAGAGAAGGACGTTGTATCGTATGGGGTGGGGGGGAACTGATGGAGCAAAATGATAACTGACCATTGATTGAGGATGATCTCTCCCACAAGACTAACTGTATTTTATATGGACACTGCATTAGTTTCTATACTCCGCCATTTGCTAAAACAAAAATGTAACACGGTCATGTTGGCAAAAACTAATGCTGTAAGAAAGATTCCCTAGTCAGTCTTCTTCCCTCATATGTGCCTTCTGGCCTTGAACAGTACTTGTAAGTGAAGTAGGAAGGAACTGATGGCAAGTGAACTTTAAAGGTTGAATGTGAAGTTCAGAATACATGATGGTACACACAACATGCAAATGGAGTGTTTTGTGGTCATTCTCTCCAGACCAATTAATTCAACATTTCACAACACTAATGCCTTCTCTAAAGCTGGGATGCCGGGATCTGAGGCCTTCCTTCCATGTGTTGTTGGACTCCAACTCCCATCAGCGCCTGTCAGCATGGCCAATGGTCAGGGACGAGGGGATCTGTAGTCCCAACATCATCAGGACAGCCACAGATTCCCCATTCCTGTGACAGAGGATCAAATCATTTATAAAGCAGTTAAAAAGTAAAGGTAAGGGATCCCTGGATGGTTAGGTAAGTCCAGTCAAAGGTGACTAAGGGGTTGCAGCGCTCATCTTGCTTTTCAGGCCATGGGAGCTGGCATTTGTCCACAGACAGCTTTCTGGGTTATGCAGCCAGCATGACTAAACAGTTTCTGGTGCAACAGGACACCGTGACGGAAACCAGAGCACACAGAAATGCCGTTTACCTTCCCGCCACAGTGGTACCTAGTTATCTACTTGCGCTGGCATGCTTTCAAACTGCTAGATTGGCAGGAGCTAGGACAGAGCAACGGGAGCTCACCCCATCACGGGGATTCGAACTGCCGACCTGATTGGCAAACCCAAGAGGCTCAGTGGTTTAGACCACAGAGTGGCAGGAGGTATGGCCCTGGCATTCTCTGCATGTTGAAAAAATCAGCCATGGTTGTGGCTGCCTATTTTAAGGCCTTACTGCACTGCCATATGAGGAGGTCAATTTTATCAGTGCAATATGACCACCTTAGAAGTAGAAGCCGACATGTGACGAAGTGTTCCATACCCCATACCTCCTCTAAGGTGAGAAATGGTGGTAGACTCTGAGTCATGGCAGTAAACTCAGTCATGGCTAAGACCAGGGGTCGGCAAACTTACCTGGACTTGGCCAGTTCCTCCGGAGCCAATCGGGCGGCAGGTCGGAGGGCGGGGGAGCGCGCGCCCATACGCGCATGCACTCACTTTTTCCGGCGCACTTCCGGGTTGGCGTGACACTGGAAATAGCTTGTGCGCATCATTTCCGGCGCACTTCCAGGTCAGCATGGCACTGAAAATAGCTTGTGTGCGTGTGCACGGGCCTCCGCAGACCCGGAAGTGCGCCGGAAATGATGTGCACAAGCTATTTCTGGTGCCTCGCCGACCGGGAGATGGGCAGCCATGCCGTGCCCCGCCAGTAAGAGCGAGCGGCGGGGGTTGTCGCGGGCCGGATAATTGGCTCACTCTGGCTGTATCTGGCCCGTGGGCCTTAGTTTGGGGACCCCTGGCTAAGAAGATACCAGAGAGTCAAGCAATGATAGGTGAGACGAAAAACAAAAACAAAAAAACCAAAGAACCTGAGAGCCTATTTATTCTACAATTTTGTATCAGTTTTGTACCAATTTCCTGTCCTGTTTCCCCCAAAGAACCCTGTCCTGCCTTCCCAAAAGAACCCTGGAAACTGTGGTTTGGTGGACACACAAAGAATCCTCTATAAAAAAGATTCCTAACCTAGATTAGAAGAATCTTTATTTGCATCAGCCACTAGTCATAGCAATAAAATAAAATAAAATGTACTGAAGATAGAGGTAAAAGCATAACTATACAAAATACATTTTGGAGGTCTACCTAACCCTTTATAAAACCAGCTCCTTGGGATGAAGGAATGTCACTTTTAAGCCAATTTTAGGCTCCAGCCCCAAGCAAGCTCACATGGCAGCATGTTCCACTGAGTGACACAGAGCTTACTTGCAAGTAAATGAACATCAGATTGGTGGCATATTTGTAGTGGAATTGTGCCCAAACAACAAATGAGGCAGAAGCCAAGAAAAACCAAGGAGAGGAAAAGACTGTGTAGTAGACCATCCTGATGGGCCCTACACATCCAGCCAAGCTGCCTTCTCCATTTAAGTGAATGAGCAGCCATCGCTCCACCCCATCTCTTTGTGTGTTTCACTCTAGCCAGGGGTGTGCTGAAGCGAAACCATTTTAAACCTTGAAATCAAAGTAAGGAACTAGTCCTTCTGATGTTATGGGAAAGAAATACAAAAGAGAAATAATACTATTACACACCAATATCTGAGCGGTGCGAGATTCCGGGGGTACTAGGTGTGCTTGCCAGGGTCCGTCCCCCCCCATTTTGGGCAATGAGGTACCATGGAGAACTGTGTTGACTTTATGATCTATAGTTTATTTACACATATATACAACTTGAGTCTAGCTGGAGGGAATTCCCAGCATCACACTTCCAAGAGGTTGTCCTGCTTCTCCCATAGTTCCAACAGCATTTGGCTCCAAAACACAGATATCAGCCTCCCTCCCTCCTCCCCCCCTCTCCTGTTACAGCCTGTCACAGTCAGCCCATAAGGAGTTCTGATCCAGTTTGCAAACTCCAAACTGACCTTCCTGTTAGCTTATATCAGGCCAAACGGAAATCCTAAACCTTTTTCAAACCCTTTTGTCTCTGTCCTTGGTGTCTGAATGTCTTGATGGCTCATATTCTGTTATGTAATTGCTGGTCTTTCCAGGTTGACCTGGCTCCTAATCATAAGCTGAATTAAGCAGTGTTTGGCACAGCTTTCTCAAACCTTGATTAATTCTAACATTTACTATATGGGGAAAATCTAGCACCCAGGAGTTTAGGGGATCCTTGTTTCCCACAAACTTATAATAATCATTATATCGAAGAACCAGGTGTGCTTTTCCAGCTAGTGATCATTTTGCTAGTTACATGCTCACTTTTTTTAAAAAAAGAACTATTTAAAATGCAATTTCATGCAGCATTTGATTTGTGAACTATCACCAAAGTGCATTTTGTCTGCTGTGTCAAACCACATAGTTATAATTTGTCCTCTTTAATTTTTCAGCCGATTACAATGGAAAAGAAATCGGGGGCAAAGCTATCTGAATCCAGCTTTTCAGTTAATAATTCAATGAGACCGCAGGCATGATAAAGACCTTTATAAATTATTTTGCTTACCCTCCACAGACAATACACATTGCTTGTCCTGAAAACTGCCTTGCCATTGCAAATTTAAAAAATTCAACAACTATTTGCTGGCACAATCCTACATTTGAGAACTTTTAAGTAGTTTTGCACTTTGTTGGAGTCTCTCCTGAAGCAATGGATAAACTCATAGTCACTCATTAAATTGCCTTCATTATTAATGGATAAACCAGCTGCTTCAGATGATCCCACACCGCTGAGCGAATTGCTGAAAATCCCCATTGATTGCATCTGAATAAAAGAAAGAAAAATGAAATGAAATGAAGACCAACGCTTGACAGAATGTACACAAAACCAAACCTACATTCCTGAAAAAAAATATGATAGGACTAGAGTTAAAAATATCAGAATCAGAGTTTGTGAAATATTCAGTAATGAACAGTTTTAACCAATGTGCTCAGTAATAACTGGCATGGCATCATCCTAAACTTTCAAGACTAGCATTTTAGCATTAAACTAGAAATGTGGAAGTAGTACCAGGGATTTACATAGGCTGTGACTGAACTGCAAAAGCATAGAATTTTATTTTTTTATTAAAAGAAATACCATGGCAATCTTAGCATTCATTTAAAACAACACAAGTTTCTAGTCCTTACAGATTATAGAAACGGTGGATTGGGCAGGGAGAACTGAGGAGGATTTCCAATAGTTAGGAGGCCAGGATTGCAGCATAGTTCTTTGCCTCTTCTAAATATTCCTTGAATCCCATGTAAAAATCCATTCAGAGCTGAATGTTTTATACTATACTTCTGCCACTTGGGGTGTTCACTGGAAATTTCAAGGTGGAGAAAGCCAGGTTTATAGGATGCTAAGTTAGGCTGAAAGCCTCAGAAGTAAGTGCTATTGAACTCAATGGGGTTTGTTCCTAGGTAAGTGCTGTCAGGCTTACAGCTATGGACAAACAGCATTCTATCTCACAGGGATACTTTAGAAAACTTATACCAATGGGATCTCTTCACTAAGTACCCTTTGCTTCTCTGTTGAGCTCTTGAGATTCTCCTGAGGCTCCACCCCCTCCTTAGCCACACCTCCTCTTCCCAGGCCACGCCCCTCTCCAGCCTGCTTCATATTCTCCTTGACTGCTGTTTGCCTGGCTGGAATTTGTCCTTGAACTCTGGTAAGGGCATGTGGCCCTTAAAAGGCTGCTTAGAAGGGAATGAGGGCCGAGAAAAGACCCCTAAGTCCTGTTGTAAGGCCTGTTTCCCACAGGGCACAACATACAAGTCAAAAGCAAAGTTCAGTTCTGCCCGAATTTATCCAAACTTGCCTTCTCTGTGATTTTTTCCACTCCCGTCTCCAGCTCCTGCACCATGTTGCTGATTTCCTTGGCTTTGTGCAGGTTTCCATCCGACAATTTAGGACGATGGACTCTGCTCTGGTCAAAGTGGGACAGAGGCTCTTTCCAGGCTTGCAAAAGCCTTAGGATCAATTGCGTTAGCTCTTCTCTCTGTGTGGACAAGAGAGACAGATAAAAGAAGACAAATATCAATTTGCCTTGGCTGTCCTTTCCATCTCTGTTCCCTTCCAGGATATCCAGCATTGTGAGTTGGATCAAGACCCCCCAATGAGTGAAAATTCTGCTCATGGGATGCTCTGCTGAAGGAAGCAGAGGAGGTGATTTTCCCTCCGTACCCCAATTCCTCCTTCACCTTGCACCTCCTAACGCCACCTCCCATGCTGTTCCAAAGGGTGCACTGATCTTCCATGGCTGCTTTTGGGGGGGGGGCACAGGGATGGTGGCCAGTGAAAATTGCTTCCTTCTTCCTCTGATGCAAGTGTGGCCTTCAGATGGTGTTGGACTCCAACTGCCATCAGCCACAGCCAGCATTACCAATGGTCAGAGATTATGGGAGTTGTAGTCCAGCAATATCTGGAGGGCACCATGCTGTCTGACTCTAGTGGGAGAGAGAAAAGAGACCATTTTTGTGACTGAGAGGAGAAGGGCAAGGGAGATGGTAACCAGGAAAGAGAAAGGGATGAGATGAAGAGGAAGGGAGATTAGAAGGGGACTAGCACAGCCCTGAACTCTTCAAGATAGACAGGTGAGAAATGATGAAAAGATACAGAGAGGTGCAGGAGGAGAGAGAACTGATTGAGAAGGGGAAGTAGGGAGAGGAAAGACAAGAGATCAGAGCAAAAGGCTTTACCGTATTTGTCGCTCCATAGGGTGCACCAGACCATAGGGCACACCTCGTTTTTAGAGGGGGAAACAAGAAAAAAAATATTTTCCTGGTTTTCCTCCTCTAAAAGCCCTGTTTTTTTGAGGATCAGCTCAAAGTTTTGCAGCTTTTTTTGCAAAGGGAAAAACCCTGTTTTTTTGAGGATCAGCTCAAAGTTTTGCAGCTTTTTTTGCAAAGGGAAAAGCCTTGGGGTTTTTTTAGGACCAGCTCAGATTTGTGCAGCTTTTTTGCAAAGGGGGAAAAGCAAAGAGGAAAAGCCCCGTTTTTATGGGGTTCAACTCACATTTCTACAGCTTCTTAAGGAAAGGGAGCCGTTTCTACAGTTTCCAGACAGATAATCTAATCAGCCAGTCACATGTCGCTGGGGAGACAAACAACCTCCCTCTGCAGCACATTCAACAATGGAGGCCTGGGCAAGGGGGCGGGGCTGAAAGGGAGCCAGGGACTCTTATCTCTCTCCCGATCTCTTGCTGATCAGCTGCTGAGCGGGGTCCTTTCAACACCCCCTTTTCTCTTTGCAAAATAAAAAGCACGATCCTCTTTTGGCCCCTGGGCAATTCGGCTCCAGGGACCACCATTCGCTCCATAAGACGCACAGATATTTCCCCTTACTTTTTAGGAGGAAAAAAGTACGTCTTATGGAGCGAAAAATACGGTAATTCTAACACTGCGGAAAGACGCAAAGTCACGGGCAGAGAGCAAAGAAGAGAGAAGTGGTGGGGCAGGTGGGGCAGGTGCCAGCAGAGCATCAGAGGCAGAGGAGAGCCACTGAGGATTCCCAAAGGTGGTGCAGATCAGAGAGGTGCATGTTGTAATACAAGCTGACCAAGTTAGTGCCGGAGAAGAAGGAAGAGGGAGCATAAATTTAATGTGGATGCAGGCAGCCAACTCTTCCTCCAAAACACGAGTGGTTTGGGTATTCTTGTGCAATGAATTCACTTACTTTTAAAAACAACAACATTTTGCGATAATGCAGGCATAGGCAACCTTCGGCTCTCCAGATGTTTTGGCCTACAACTCCCATGATCCCTAGCTAACAGGACCAGTGGTCAGGGATGATGGGAATTGTAGTCCGAAACATCTGGAGAGCCGAAGGTTGCCTATGCCTGCGATAATGCAAAGTGTGGGGCATTTGATTGACACAATGTCGTGGAACCTTCCCACTGAATGTTAGACACAGTGTCACCTCCACAAAAGCTTTCTGTAAGCAAATCCAAATGAATCCTCAATAAAACGTGGGCATCATAGAAGCGACTAGCATGAGTTTGGCCAAACTGCGGAAGGCAGTGAAAGATTGGCGTGCCTGGTGTGCTCTGGTCCATTGGGTCATGAAGGGTCGGACACGACTGAACAACAACAATCATAGAACCTCCCCAAAAACTTTGGGCAAACAAATCAAGTTGAACAATCACTAAAAAGTTATATGGAAGTGATGTTTGTCAAAGAGACTGTGCTGGAAGGACCCACTGGTTGTCCAGTGGCCCAATCCCTTGCCCCATACTGGGTAACTGGCTACATCAGCAATGTAGATCATGCCCTGTTGCACTTACTGGCATTTTCTGAACATATTCTTTGGCATTGGGAGTCAACAACCAGGAGGTGTGGCATTTGCCAGCAGATTTGGTCAGCTCGTTCCCACCAGGTAGAAAATATTTTCCCTGCAAATGAAAAAAGGTTTCAGGAGTTGATTTGTCAGAGCATAGATCTTTTCCACAGTCAACAGCTTGAGGAGGCTGCATGGATAGGACGGCACCCAATACTTCCCTGATGGCACAACAAAACCAGATGTTGTCTGCGTCAGAACATCCAAAGGTACCGTGTGCATCCAAAGGTACCAATACTGCACCTAACAGCTACGGCTCCCAAAATACATATGAGGAAATGGCTATTGAACTCACAGGTTTGCAAGTGATGCACATGTAGGCTTCATGTTCTGGAAGATAGGGTTATGAAATAAAGACTGCTATCCTAGCATTATCCATCCATCCATCTTTTCATTTAATCCCAACTGTCCTCCAAGGAGCCAGAGTGTTTGTTGTGGGGGAGGAAGGGAAAGGAGAATGCTAGCCGCTTTGAGACTCCTTCAGGTAGTGATAAAGCGGGATATCCAATCCAAACTCCTCCTCCTCCTCCTCCTCCTCTTCTTCTTCTCCTCAAGGAAGTCTACATAGTTCTTCTCCCCTGCTTTAACTTTACCTCTCACAACAGCCCTGCGAGGTGGGTTAGGCTGGGGAAAAGTGTCATCCCCCTAAACCACAGCAGTGAGCTTTAAGTAAGAGTGGCCTCCCCCAGGTCTCTAACCACTACATTACAATGGCTTTTAAATTTCTGAAAGGAAGATAGGAGTAGGTGTGTGTGTGTGTGTGTACACACACACAAACACACAAACAACACACATATATATGGGGTGGGAAAGAACATTTGAATACCATAAATATGCACACAATTGGGCAGTTAAGTCTTCTGTGTTCGACTATTATTATTTATTAAATTTTTATACCCTGGGCTGCCATAAGTCTAGGATTTTCTGGACATTACCGGGATTTCAAAGGTGGAAGTGACGCCCAGAAATGAATTTGTGGAAGGAGGAATTTTGGAGTTTTCCTGGAAAAAACCACCTCAACAACTTTGGGGGTTATCTGGATTTTTTTTACTTCTTGAAATATGGCAACCCTATAGCTGCAGGTCTCAGGGTGTTTCACAGCATAAAATTACAATATAAAAACACATGATACATAATTAATATATATATATAAAACAAGAACAACCCAACAATCCCCCCTCCTTCCGGCACACATTTTAAAATCAACCCACTGCAGCTGGAGACTGGAAGTAAGGGGGCGCGGGGGTGGGAAGTTGGGACAAGCCAAGAAACTCACCACCAGGTCTAAGTAGAGGGCTGTAGAGAGCCTGTAGATCCTGTTGGAGTGCAGGATGACCCGGTCGAAGAGATCAGCCACAGCTAAGAAGCGGCAGCCGGCGTCTTCCCGGGCGCACTCGGCCGCGGAGCAGCCCCCTCCTAGCGGCTTCTCGAGCGCCCACAGCAAGAGCAGCACCGGCCAAGCGACACCTGGAGGGAGCAGAGCGGAGAGCGTGAGCCGGAGACGCACCAATCGCAGCTTGGCCCGCCCGCCCAGTGTCCGCCTCTTACCTTCCTTGGCGGGGTCCTGCGCGGGCCGCATGCTGCTGCCGACTTGGACGCGGGCGGCGGCGGCGGCGGCCCATGGCGACCCCCTCGCTGGTGGAGAGGCCCTTTATACGGTACGAGCGAGAGGAGCGGAGGCGCCGGGAGGTCCCTTAGTCATTCCTCGCTCTCCCTCTTCCTCCGGTCGGATTTGCAGAGCTCGCAGCGAAGATTTACCAGATCGTGCGGAGCGTTGGCTCCAGGGGAGAGCAAGCCGAGCAGCAGTCCTTAAGTTAAAGGAACTCTGGGCTGCGCGTAAAAGTAACGCGGGCGATGGAAAGAGGCGCCTTGGAGGTGATCTGCTGGTTGCGCAAACGCAAAATGCACGCTGAGCAGGGGGCCCAACTTGAATAAAACATGGGGGGTGGCCTCGCATAATTTACAACTTAATTAAATTTATTTATTGGATTTTTCAACTTCAAATTTTACAGAGATATATCAAACATAAATCATAAAAACAAGATTCCAAGGAATCTCCTGGATTTCCACCCTCCCCTATGTGGGTCCTATTATCAATCAGTTCCTCCCGCATCTTTTACGATAATCCAAACCCTTTACTTCTTCCATTAGCCTATGTCCAGAATCAACTTTAAACGACAAGTGCTATTCCAATCCTACTAACGATTTTAACTGTTTACAGTGCTCTTTAAGTTACAAAATTTCCCCCATTCCTCGCATAATTGTTCAACTTGATGCTGTGCATGCACACTGTTTGAATGGCAATACCCATTAACTTGGGGGAGATTGGCTCCCCCCCAAAAAAATTTGGGGGGGCAAAGGGACACCTCGGCACCCTTATGATGCTGGATATTGTCCTCCATGGGCATAGCCAGGACCTGTGTTAGGGGGACAGGACACCAACCTGTCAACATCCCCTGACTAGTAGATTCAGAATGAAATGTCTCAACAACATTTCATTTTGACACCAAGTGTTCTTTTGACACCAAGTGTTCAGAAAAACCTGTGAAAACCTTTCTACAATTTCTACTTTTAGTTAAATATTTTTATTTATTTACTTGATTTGGTGCACCGCCCTGGCTACACCCATGTTGTCCTCTCTGTCGATGAGGAAGAACTGCGCACAGACACCCGCATTTTCACATAGACAGCTGCCTTATGTACCATGCTGGATCACTGGTCTATCAGAGTCAGTCTTGTCTACACTGACTGGAAGCTGCTGTCTCCGGTTTCAGGCAGGAGACGTTTCCAGCCCTGCCTGCAGATTCTAGGGGTTGAACATGGGCCTTTGCATGCAAAGCAGTTGCCCTGCCACTAAGCGGAAGCACTTCCACTAAAGAGGCATTCATTTTTTTTAAAAGGAATTTATTCAATTTTCCATAAGAAATAACAAAAGAAAAAAATTACAATACAAACATACAAATACAACAAAAAAGAAAAACATTAGAAAACAATACAAAAAACATTAAGAAAAAGTACAAATAAAGAAAAAAACATTTATCTATTATCTTAATCTTATTTTAAATCTTCTTCCTGGGACTTCCCCCGTCCTCTCAACAGTGTTCATTTCTAATTTACGTTAGTAACTTTATAACTATTTTGCAATCATTCACCATAATTCTTCAAATTCCAATATCATCTTATCTTATTTCTATAAAAATTAATTATATATTCATTACTTCAAATACAAACATCAACATCTTAACTTCTTATTTACTATTCTACTCTAACATAACATAGCTTTCACCTATTATATTCACTGATTTCACTTCAAATGTCTAACTTTTCACGATGCTTCAAATAGTCCTTAAATTTCTTCCAATCTTCTTCCACCTGCTCCTCCCTCTGGTCTCGGAGTTTCCCGGTCAGTTCTGCGAGTTCCATGTAATCTATTAGTTTCATCTGCCAATCTTCTACTGTTGGGAGCTCTTCACCTTTCCAGTTTTTAGCAATCAAAATCCTTTCAGCTGCTGTGGCATACATAAAAAACACTCTGTCTTTCCTGGATATCTCATGGTTGGTTATGCCCAACAGGAAGGCCTCTGGTTTCTTAGAAAAGGTGTATTTAAAGAGGCGTTTCATTTGAACTCTTGTTTGTTTATTACATTTTATCTGCCACCTCTGTCCCCCACCCACAAGGAATCCAAGATGCTGTACATTGTTCTTCCTTCCCCAATTTATCATCACAACAGTCCTGTGAAGTAGGTTAGGTTGAGGGGCAGTGACTGATCCGAGGTCACTTCATGGCTGAGAGGGGATTTGAACCCTGGTCTCTCAAATCGTAGTCCAGCACTCTTAACCACAACACCACCCTGGCTTTCCATTCTAAATATTTGCAATTAAAAGTACCAGGCACTTAAGAGTGTGATCCTGGGCATTCCCACTTGGAAGTAACTCCTCTCTGCGTTCAGTGCAATTTACTCCCAGGTAAATTCCACCCTTAGGCTGAAATCCTATGCACTTACCAGGGAACAATTTCCACTGAGCACAGTTGAGCTTCTTACTAAGCAGACATGCATGGGGCAGAGCACCACATTAAAAACAACTAACAAAATCAAACAATCGGATGCCGTTTCAAAATGCTTGCAAAGTATGTGTTAATTATATTCACTAGACATGAGTACGACGTTGAATGTCTTTTGTTTAGGTGAGTGCAGGTTAAATTTTGGCAAGGATATAGGTCAGGGATGGGGAAAATGTGGCCCTTTTAACTGATCAGATTTTGGGGAACATTACTAGAAGGCACCACAAATCCAGGGCAGAGACCTAGTTCCTACTCAAAAATCCTTCTCAATAATCCAGACAGGCAAGAGGTATTATCAGAGTTTAGGACAAATTCCAGCCAGGCAAAAACACTTGGGGTGTGGAGCTGGACCAGTGAGGGGCATGGCTTGAGGAGAGAGGGCGTGGCCTGGGGAGAATTCCAGGAGTCTGATAGGGCTGAAGGGTTACTTTCAGCCCCTGGGATTGAGGTTCCTCATCCCTCGGTTATAGCATACAGGCCTGCCCTGGAGGAGAATACACTGCATCACCATGGTGATTCCTTTGTGAAAATGCTATGTTATCTGCAGGTTAAGACAGAATGAAAATTACAGTCAGATGTGATAGTCCCAAGGCAGAATGTGACTCAATCTCAAAGTCCTTCATCAAGGCCACATCAGTCTGCTTCTGGCAATCCAGTGTTCCCAAACTGCTTGCATTGCTGTCACCACAGCCAAGTAAGATTGTCAGGGGAGGGGGCCCACCAGAGAACACGTTGCCCATGGCCCCCCTCAAACCTGGTCTTTGCTTTCCAAGCCCTTTTTCATTATAGAAATATTATGCCCCATAATTTTGAAACTGCATTTAAATAGCCACTTTTATTTTTATGGCAAGACATTTTATCATTATATTTTCATCCTACTTGGGGTATTTGTTTTTAGGTCACTACCATATGCTGCCATTTAGATGCACATGTTGGTGTTGGTGTTGTTTTCAATTCCCGGACTGCCACCAGATGACAACTTGATTGTAGTGAGGAAGCCTCCAGGCTTTCTTACAAACCAGTGTTGAAACTGGAACAAATGGACTGAGTTGCCCTCCCTCCCTTAATGTGATGGGCACAGATGACTAACAGAGGCAGCTTTCTCCTAATTTGTTGTCAGTCACATGGATGACAAGTTGGCTTGAGCACTTCATGTGTTTTCATGAAAATGCCCCAAAGCAGCGTGACACATGGAACTGTTTCCACTTCTATCGGTTTTATTTAGCAGTGAGGACAATCAACCAAGCAAGGTGTTAGTAAGTTACCCAAACAACTGGTGCTATAGAAGGAAGTTTGGTGGCAGAGTTTCGCAGGAGCATTAGTGGAGGGTTTTGCCACCCTTCCATTTCAGCAGCACTGAAATGACCTCCCCAGCACACAAGCCTGGGCATTGTGCATGGTGGTCTTGGGCTGCCCAGACAACAAGATACCACTCTTGGCCTTGCTGATGTGGCCCAAAGGAAAGCAGAGCAATACATTTGCTGCCAGCTTGGCTCCAGGAGTTGCCAGAAGGCACCATTTACCTGTAAATGCCTTAGGGACTCCAAACCAGATTTGTGTAGGGTTCACTCATTGCTTTTTTCTGGGGGGACGCAGGGGGGGACGCATACCCCTAAACATTTTGCGAATCTTTGTACGCATACTTCTTGGCCTCTGAATGTCTTCTCAGAATGTCTTCTCATAAGGTGCGGGGGAGTAAGTGAAACCCTGGTGAAATATGTGAGATATTTGACCTATAGAAGGCACCATTTAGCAATTTAGCTTTCCTTGTACTCATATTTTTGACTGAACGTGTTGCTTTCCCTTTGTCCTTGCTGAACACTTTTTATGTTTCTGTTGAGGTGGCTACTGATTTATTTCTTCTATTATGGCTTTCAACGTGTACGAGGGCTTAGAGAAAGTAAATGTATCCATATGAGAGACGAAGGGGTTTCATAGTTTTGTACTACATTTGTCAAGAAGAGGTCGCCTGTGTTTCTGCAAGGGCGCTTTGTGATGTAAAAACAAAAATACAGAGGGAAAGTCATTTGGCGAGTTGTATTCCATTTTATCTCAGATCTGGGGACAGACAAACCAAAAGTAACACTGTGAACCACCCTGAGATCTTCGGCTGAAGGGTGGTACACAGATTTAATTACTAACTACAATTACTAACCATTTAGAACTTCCTCATTTGTAGATACCCTCAAGTCTTGAACCTTCTTCAGTAAAACAATCTCTGAGCAGAAAGAAGAGTCTCACAAATTTGCATTTTGTATGTGGACCACAGGTAAAATACTGGCTGGAAGTTTGCTATGGTCCTACAGGTATATTTCCACATATTTCCCCTTTCTTTCAACCTACAATGGCAGCATCATGGTCAGATAAATAACTTGATTACTCTTGGAAATGTTGGCATTTATATGTACGCATATATAATTGAGTGGCTCATTTGGGGATCAAGCAGAGCCATAATTGTCTGTTATGCAGAAATAAGCAATCATTGTACATCATCAGATATCAGTAAGCTTTAAGAACAGACGATTCCTATCAGCAGAAATAGCCACAGACTTGTTAATGGAATGAGCCATTAAAGGCAGACTTATTACCAATACTCATTTCTTTAAATTACAGACTGAACATGCTGACGAAGAAACTTAATTGTCAAGAATTATTGAACCAAGTGAGGAGGAGACAAGAAGTATCTCCCCCCCCAATACTTATTTTGCATTAGCTATTCTATGCAAACCCTCCACCTTCTGACAATTACAGAAACGATAGCCAGATTTTAAGACGGCATTTCTCCAACTCAATCTCTTGCTCCTCCTTAATTTCAGTGTGCTTTTTGCTTGGTCATATTTTAATTTCACTGTGCTTGCTGTTTATTTTATCATTACATTTGGTTCCTACCTTTCCTCCAAGCTGCTCAAGGAAGTGTGAATGTCTCTTCTCCACATTTTATCCTCAAACTAACCCTGTGAGGTAATTAGACTATGACATGTCCAAGGTGACCCAGTAAGCTTCATGGCTAAGTGGAGATTTGAGTAAGAAAAATACAAAGTCACAGGAACCCAAGCGACCATGAAATGATACCAAAAATTGATTATTTAAACACAAGCAACTCTACATGTAAATATATGGAATTGTATGTGTGTATAATACAATATTATAAAACATGATTTCTCCAGGCTACAGCCACTATATAAGACACAATGAACTTCTCCAAATAATACACATAACGAAGCGATTTACAGTATTACATCTCGTTTCATGCTTCTTCAGAATCAAACTGGGGAATTGCTCCTATGTTCATTTGTTCAGTCATGTCCAACTCTTCGTGACCCCATGGACCAGAGCACGCCAGGCACGCCTATCTTTCATTGCCTCCCGCAGTTTGGCCAAACTCATGCTAGTCGCTTCGAGAACACTGTCCAACCATCTCATCTCCTTAGTGTCCCAATTTTTTCTTCCTTTCAGCAATATGTTAGTCCTGCTAACTAAGTGTGATTCTTCTATATACGCTTAGACATTTGAGTTTGACCCAAAGGTTGCAACTCCAACAACCACCATCCAAAAGTGAAGAATTTTGTTCAAGTTGTAGGCCAGGAGTGAGTATACCAATATGCCTAACCTCCTCCTCCTGCTTAATTACCTTGTAATTAAAGGAAGAAATGAATGTGAGAGTAAGTGGACATAAGCGGCACGTCAGTAAACTAGCACCCTGATCCTAATTATGTTTATTCAGAAATGCACACTGATTAAGTCCAAATGTCAGAGTTCTGCTCATTTTGAACTTTCTGCTTTCATATCCCTTGATCACCCTCCGTGCTTGGTGTTCACTGTACAAATATGGTCTCAAGTCTGAGTTTGCTGTTCAACAAGTTAATATTGTCATTTTCACCCATTCGCAAATGTGTGACTCATGGAACAAGTCATTAAAATTCTGCTCCGAGCTGGAGGGAGGCATGTGCGCAGCTAATTTTTGACTACTGGCCCCATCATGTGATAGGCTTTCGATGCCCATGAGGCAGAGGTTAGCGGATGTCACAATGCAGTGTAAAATTAAAGACGATTAAAGGTCATTGTAATCAGCTTTAGCAAGTGTGTGGGGGGGAGGGGGGGTCACAGAAGGGGCTTGACTATCTCCTATTCAATAAATTGATCTTAACCTTGACCAGATGGATCTGTAGATCTTTTAGCTCCTATTCATCAAACTCTGGGACCCCTTTGGTGGCCATGCAGCTCATCCAATATTTGCAGCTACTGAGTATAACAAGTTTAGATGGCTATTCAGGAAGAATAATTAAATGTGCTGTTTAAAACCCTACCCTTGGGGCCATTCTTATTAAATATATACTGTGTCTATCATCTATCTATCTATCATCTATCTATCTATCTATCTATCTATCTATCTATCTCCACACACACACACAGAGAGAGAGAGAGAGAGAGAGAGAGAGAGAGAGAGAGAGAGAGAGAGATGTAAATTTTAGGCAGAGATTTCATTGTAATGGAATCAAACCTGGGCTGGCAGATGTGGGAGACTAGAGCTGAGGTGGGATGAGAGAAGGTGATACCTGAACCAGGGCAAAAGTAGCCTTATTTCAAAGACCCAGTTAGGGGAAAATAAAACTCTGCGCATTTGCATACATACAGGCTTCACCCAGGGCAAAAAACAACAACTGGCTAGCCCCCCCCCCCCCATTTATGGCTCTGCCTAAACTCAAGTCCAGGTTAGACAAAGTGAAGAAGCTGGTGAATTGAGAACTCCTACTGAGACAGAAAACCAATATGCATAATATCAGGACTGGGCTGCACTATGGTCAGCAATGTAAACTGAGCCATGAGCAGTGGAAGAAGCCAGCTGGCAGTGTTAAGTATACTGGTATTTGTTTAATTCTCACTGAAGTGAATTAAATCCGTGTTTACTGCGCAGTGGCAGAGCTTCATACTTCGGAACCGGAGGGGGGGGGGAGAGCAGGTGGGGGTGGGGCTGGCGCGTGTCCCAGGGGCAGGATGCACCACCTGCAGGGGCGTGGCATGCATCCTGGGGGCGGGGCATGCTGCCTGCATGGGCGTGGCACCCAGCGCAGGCGGGGGAGCAGCTGCGATGGCACCCTACTGGGATCGTGCTGCCGGGGGCGGTGTGCTCTTCCCACACTCCTCTTCCTCTGCCAGTGTTACTGCGGAAAGGGTTTAACTGGAAGATTCCATTGAAGCTACAGAAGAGCTCTCTAAGTATCTTAGTGCCTTGATAATTAACCGTTGTTGTTCTCTGCTCTGTCATGCACCTGTGCTGGATATGCACAATACATATATGGTATGGTGGCGCTGTGGTGTAAACCACTGAGCCTTGGGCTTGCCAATCGCAAGGTCAGTGGTTCGAATCCCTCCGACAGGGTGAGCGCCCGTTGTTCGGTCCCAGCTCCTGCCAACCTAGCAGTTCGAAAGCACGTCAAAGTGCAAGTAGATAAATAGGTACCGCTCCGGCGGGAAGGTAAATGGCATTTCCGTGCCATGCTCTGGTTTCCCCAGAAGCGGCTTAGTCATGCTGGCCACATGACCTGGAAAAACTGTCTGTGGACAAACGTCGGCTCCCTCGGCCAGTAAAGCGAGATGAGCACTGCAACCCCAGAGTCGTTCGCGACTGGTCTTAACCTGTCAGGGGTCTTTAACCTTTAGCTTTTTAAATGGAATTATTTGGACACATCTTTGATGTTTTTGTTCTGTTTTGAAGAAAGTCCTGCAAGTAAAGTTTTGAATAACACTGATGGGTCTGGACTCTGGACAATGTTTTATTCCAAAAGGAGTCAGTTTTTTATGCACCCAGTTGCTTCGAGTGACGCAATATTAATATTTGCAATAGGCAGGACTGAATATCAAGTCAAAACCTTCAACTCCTTGACCTCTCTGTTGCCTCATCCCTTCCTGGTAAGTGGCAGCGACACACACTACTGCCAGGAGGCTCATCCTGCACTTCTGCCCCATCAGGAGAAAGGATACAGGAATATGTCGGGAATCAGGAAGATGCTGCTGCTTAAGCAAAACATAACTCGAGCAGGAAGCCCTCTTATATCCCTTCTTGTCAACAAAAATCCAACAACCATCATTGGTGGAGCAGCAACAGTTCAGGGCATGCAGATATTAAACCACCTGTGTAAAGGCTGCTACATGCAGTTCAGTGGCTCATCAAACCTCAAAGGCTTCCAGTTCAAAGTCCAGCAGCTCCTAACAGTTAAGAAGCTGGCACTTCAGTCAAAGGGCATAAGGAAGGAACTGGAACATAGCGTGAGAATGAAAAAAGCAATCGGAGCAGGGCTATAAGCAGAACAGGGGCAAAAGACAAGTGGGTGTGGACTACAGAGCTTCTTCCTATGTTATGTTTTGCATGCAGAGACTCACTTTATTGAAGAGATCTCAGCAGCTGAATACATTACACCCCAAAGAGGCTATTGATCTTACACGGAAGACAAGAGTGCCTTGAGCAAACAGCTTTAGCCTTGCAACTCAGGTCTCATAGCATGGCAAGTGGCCAATCAATACTTTGTGGGTGGTTTTTGCATCCACTGTGGCTTGAAATTGATGGTTATGGAACTGTTGGAAGAGAGCTGGGTCCATATCTGTTTGGGCAGAGTAATCAGAAATGAACAGCAAGAGAGGCACTTTCTAACAGGCAAAGGAAGTGATAGTGATCTTTTGTCACCTGATACCAAAGGATAAATAGTTACTGTTATTTTATTATTTAAATTATTTAAAGGCTAGCTTTTAGGGTCTAATCCTCTGAAAGTGGGATCCAATATAGAAATTCACAATATAGAACCAATAATCAATTTAAAGCCCTGAAATGCCATGAACAATAGCATTAATAATAATAAAAGAACTCAGAATAATGCTGATCACAAACAATATCGAGAGGTAGTACACATTTCCATCTGTCCTGTGCCTAGAAGCATGGGGCGGGGTGGTTTTGCCTTTGTCCCACAGCTTTCCTCTGGAAAACCCACTCTTTAGCAATATATTGGAACAAATGGCAATCTGCAGAAAACCTCATTGCTGTTTATTCCAGTGCAGCACTGAAGATTGGGTTTCCCAAACAGAGGTGTGGATGAGCCCTTAGTCAGTGAGATCAATTAAATCATGTACATAATTACAATATAAGACACACCCTATCATGTGGCAACACAATAGAATCCTGTTTTACGTAGGATACAGGTTTTTACAAGTGGGTTTCTAGAACCCTCATAAAGGCTTGCAGTGATGAATTCATACATATTTCAACTGGAACAGAACAGAGATTGAATAATTATTTGAAAGTAAGATGGAAAAGAACAACAAATGCTCATCAGTTCCCATATGAACCTGAACTGAATCAGTTCAGGAATGTCAGACCCATTTCACTGATTTGATTGATTGATTGCTCATTTGCGGAACTGATTGTGGCCTGCTAAACCAGAATATTTTCAATCACTACTGAACCAGAACTACAACCAACTAATTGTTATCTTTTGTTTTCCTGCTCTGATAGAAGTTCCACTCATGTCGTTTCCGCCTCTAAATGAAAACTGTTCTACTACTTGGCTGTGCAAAATAAAATTCCTTAAGGCTTACACTGCAGACAAACAGCATCATATATATTTTTCTTTGGGTGATGGATCTCTTGGCACGAGTCAAAATTTCATCTTGAAGTGGAAAATGCATTTTCATCATGTAGGTCAGAGTCCTTTCCATCTGCAATAAATGATTCATGACACTCGCATTTTTTAAAAATGGAAAGGATCAACATTCTTTGCCCCTGTGCCTGCTCCCTCAAAAATCTTAGATTAAGGTATCATTTCTGAGAATCTGGTGTCACAGCCACAACAAATCAGACGAGTCCAATCATGTATTCCTGCCGATACTAGAAAGATAAAAAGGTTACATTTAACATTGAAACTGGAAGCCTTTGGGAGGATTAAGAAAGCAGAGGTCAGATGATTGGTTACGAGTTGGAAGAGATGCTAAAATGTAATTTGGGAGACAGACCGTGGAACATTTTAATAAAAGTGTTGATGCTGGCACTGGTTAAGGAAATTACTGGTGAGCATGATAATATTAATATGTATCGAATAGCAAAAGAATCAGATGGAAGGTTGCAGATGTGGAAGAAAAAGATGATGGGGCCATTATTAAAGGTCCTGATATAAATAGAGAGACTAGGCATCCAACCATCTCTTCTCATGATGGTAGATTGCTGTAGATTGGGGGGAGATTATTATTTTCAAGGACTTCCAAGGTCCCAGATACAATAATGAAATGCTATGAATGTGGCATTTTGTCGGTGACCGTGATGGGTGAGGGCCTAATTCTGTCCAAGTTGCTACTTTTGTTTATATTGATATTGCAAATAATACCTCTTCCCATATGAATCATCTGTCATCGATGCTTTAGCTGAGATTTCTGCAGGGGGTTGGACTAGATGAGCCTTGCAGCCTCTTCCAACTCTACAATTCTATGAGTCAACCTGTAAACTACAGTAATCAGGTATACCTTTTTCCCTTTCTTCCAAGTGTCGGATACATCTGATGTCAGGACAACTAGTGTGGGACAAATGGCAGGACCTTTCCATGGTAGTGCCTTTTTTCATGGAATTTTCTTCGTGGGTAATTTAACTGTGGGGCCTGACTAGAAGATGCAGGCCTGGCCAGGACGGCTTTCTTGTTGCACTTTCTGGGCTTGACAAGGCATCTGACCCTCACCACAGCCTTCTCCTGCTGAGGAATCACACACGTCCTCCTCCCCAAGCTAACAAGCCCCACCTGGGCTGTGTAGTGGCGGAGCTTCATGCTTCGGCACTGGGGGACACAGAGCAGGCGGGGACAGGACTGGTGCGCGTCCTGGGGCGGGATTCACCGCCCTCAGGGGTGTGATGTGCATCCTGGGGGCGTGGCGCACCGCCTTTGGGGGCATGGTGTCCAGCACAGGCGGTGGGGCAGCCACCCGCCAGGATCGTGCTGCTGGAGGCGGTGCGCTCCCCCTGCACTCCTCTTCCTCTGCCAGTGGGGCTGTTGGCCCTTGCCTGCCTTCCCTCAGAACTGACCGCTGTAAATTCTTGAATTCTGAGGTCAGTGGTGGTACGTCCCATTTCTCCACTTGAGGCAAAACAGGAAATGCCACCCTGCTCTGTCACACCACCACCCGTGGGACACTCACCATCCCCTGCCGGTGGCACTGGAGCTGTACCATACCCTCCAACATTTCTCTGATGAAAATAGTGACATCCCTTTGCATAATGATAATTTTACTACTTATACCCTCACATCTTATTGGGTTGCCCCAGCACTCTGGGCAGCTTCCAACATACAGTATATAAAAGCATAATAAATCATTAAACATTTTTTTAAAAACTTCCCTATACAAGATTGTCTTCAGACAGCTTGGGTGTCGGATAACTCCATACCCTCCAACATTTCTCCAATGAAAATAGGGACATCCTAAGGAAAAGCGGGACATTCTGGGATGAAATCAGAACCTGGGACAGCTTCTCTAAATCATGGATGTCCCTGGAAAACAGGGACACTTGGAGGGGCTGCTGTACCAGCACTGTAGTGCTGACTTTGGCACCGATTCCCTGCAAGAGTTTGCAGGATCTCACCCAAATCTCATGAGATCTTTTATTCTCCTTGATATCTTGCAAGACTTTGATGAGATCCCACAAGATCTTGCAGAAAACCAGCACCGCTTCTCTGGCAGAGGTGCGGGCATGAAAGGAGGCACTCATGAGGGTGTTGCTGTAAGAATAACACTGTGGCCTAATTTGAATAGTAGAGTGCTTGGTATCTGGTGGGTGGAGCTTGCACTTTAGAAATAAAACTGCTTTTCAAGGTACAGACAAAAATGACAAAACTAGATGCTTCTCATGTGGAAAAATAGAACATTTTGCAAGGAATTGTACAAAACAAAATGGCACTAATAAAGAAAAGTTCCAGGGTGGTTGGTGATAGAAAGCAAACAAAAAATGCTTTTGCAGTTCATCTTAACTATCAATATAAAATTATAGGAAAACTGGTGCTATTAACAGTAACCCTCTTAGTTGGTTAATTGATTTGGCAGCTTCCATGCACGTGACGTGTGATGCTAATTTTTTTTCCAGAGAGCTAAATGAAAACTCATCAGAGACAGTTACAGTTGCAAACGGCAACAAAATATCTGTACAGGGAAAAGGAGCAGGTTTGCTCAAGTGTGTTGCAGGTAGAAAAACTGTAATGAAGTGAGAGATGTAGTTTACTTGCCCAAATTAACAGTTTGCTGAGCATGCCAACCCTGACCAAACGTGGTTTTAATGTAAATTATAATCACAGCAAATGTGCAGTTACCAAAGATGGAGTTTTGTATGCACAAGTTTTTGAAAATAATGGAGTCTTTGTGCTAGATACAGGTCAAGAACGAGTGAATATGGTAAAAAATAATAATTCAAGTGCAACCTGTGTTCATTTGTGGCACAGAAGGCTTAGACATAGAGGCTTCAGGAGTATAAACAGGCCAAATATGTTAGGATTCTTTTCCCGTGCTTGCAGTCATGGGATTGTTTTTTTATCATATGACAGTGTATGTTTTCATTCCACATAGTGGGAAGTGACGGAGACAGGATGTTTGTATTACTGTATTTCCGTGATGTAGGACTTTTTGTCTTGTGTTCTTTCTCTTTGCTGTCTGATGCTGAAGAGGATGGAGCTGAGTTGCGATGCTCCAAGTGTATATATGTAAATAAACGTAGTCTAGCCAAATGCTGTGCTACTGAGTCTGTCATGCTGAACTGCCCACACTCTGCTGATCCTAAAGTGTGCTGATACCTCTTGGTATTAGTCGCTGTGATGTTCGGGCTGGAGAAAGCTTTTGAAGATCCCGAACGAACGACCAGGAGGGAGAGAACATGCCAGTGAGGCATGTGTCTCTGCCGGATGCCTACTCGTGTGTAGAACCTCCTGACAAAATAAAGGTTTGGTGAGAGGAATGGAAATTAAGCCTTGTAATGTTGGCCTGAATAGTGAAATATGTGCAAGTTGTTTGTTGGGGAAGGAAACAAGACCTTCTATGCCCAAGCAAAGCCAGAGAAGTTCAGCAGAGCCTTGGCAACTTATTCATACTGATATATGTGGTCCAATTCAACCGATGTCTCATGGGAAAAACAACAAAATGGGAAAATAACTTTTCTGCTTGTATATGTTGCTAATGCAATTTTGGTTACAGATAACAAACAAGATGGTAAAAAAATTGTTGAATGTTAAAATAAGAAAGTTTTGAGAATTTACATGCTAGATTAAAATTGACTAATTCAAATTAGGCACATTGAGAAGGGGATTGTAAGAAAAACACTGGGGCCTAATTTGAATAGTAGAGTGCCTGGTATCTGGTGGGCAATCTCACCCTTTATTTCCACACTGTGGTTCCAGACCAAATCATCTGTCAGGAGAGCTAAGGCCTGGCCAGGACACAGGCCTTGCCAGGACGCTGGCTGGGGAGAGCATTCCACAGATGGGGAGCCACAGCTGAAAAGACCCTCTCTCTTGTCACCACTCTCCAAATCTCCCTCAGACTGGAGACGTGGAAAAGGGCTTCAAAAGAAAATCTAAGGGTCTAGGTAGGTTCATATCAGGAGAAGTTCCACAGTTGTAAAAATGGAGATGTTGCGAGATGAATCTTAAAAGGTGAAAGCCTGTCTTCAAGACGTAGTTCTCAATGCAGCTGAAAATCCATTAACTCAATGAGAAGGACCGGACCCAAGATAAGATTTCAGGCCAGAAACCAAGTACTAAGCCTGTTATGTGAGTGATTGTTGAGGTGAAGAAAGAGGAAAATCAGGTCTTTTATTTAAATAGAAGAATGGTATAGTGTAGACTGGGGGTCAAGTTCCCACTCAGCTGAGAAGTTTGCTGGGTGAGCTTGGGCCAGTCAGCCTAAGCTACCTCACAGGTTGTTGTGAGAGTAAATTGGGGAGCAAAAGTATGTATACCACCCTAAGCTCCTCAGAGGAAAGGTGTAATGTAATAAGAAATAATAATAGTCCCAGTGCTTGCCAAAATGTTGCATAGAATATACTTTCAAAGGATTATACTTTCAAAGGGCATTATACAAGGTCTGTGATATTTAGTTTCAAACTGTTCTACTTTTTATTTCACTTTGTTCCCTGCCATTCATACCATTGCTCATAAAGCCTTTATAGATGACGTTACCTACAATTTTAACGTCGGATTTCTCCCACAAGATGGCACTGTAAACCTTTAGATAATAATTATGAAATGGAATCCCATCCCTTGATTTGAAATGAGCTTTTCAGAACCCCTTTAAATGCTGGAGGAGATGAGCACCTGTTTTAGAAATGTACACAAAACTATGGCGAATCCTGGATAATCACAGTCCTCTGTCTCTCTCTCTCTCTCTGTGTGTGTGTATTTGACTGACAGATTGGTCTCCTCAATCACTGGATATATGCATCAAAGTCAGCTTCAAAATAATACATGAGAGTGTGGTGCTGATAATGATAAGGTTTCAGGTTTGATCCCTATATGGGACAGCTGCAAATTTTTGCATGGCAGGGAATTGGACTAGATGATCCTTGGGGTCTCTTCCAACTTATGATCCTATGAAAATATTGGAAGTAACATTCCTTTGGTACAATATTACTCACAGTAAGTAGTGTTAGAAAGGAAAAGCCTTGACAATCTAGAAGTCCCATATGAATATATCAGTGAGTGCCAAAGATGGAAGGATATATACTGCTGCAATCATGCACACGCCTCTCTGCCCCTCTGTGTACACAGTAGGTTCCACTCAGTTCAATGGAAACTGTGTACACTTATTTACTTGCAGCAAGATTTAAGCTGGACAGTCAATAAGCTGTTAGGCGAATATGTCATGATTTGCAATAAGGAAATTTTGGTATTTCAGTATTTGCCGCTTCCAGAAGCTTGAAGAAAATGGATGTAAATGATTTTGCTGTCATGTTGATGGCATGCTTTTGTTGCCGAATTGTTTGCTGCTGTTTTATTTGGTCTATTTTACAGGTTACTGTAGGACTTTTATTGTAATGTATTGTTCTTTTTCTGATTTTATGTTTAAGTATTATGCTCTTAGAACATTGCATGTCAGTTGGAGACTATTTATGTGGCAAGTGACCAATACATTTTCCCTACTGCTATACTAATGATGATCCAAATGATAGGTAGGTCCACCTTGCAAGACATGGAAAATTGCCAGTAAACAATAATTCAACCCAAACGTCCAAGGTGCTTGTTGCAGCACCTCAGAGGATAAGAAACTTGAAATAAGCTTTTTGTTCCTGACTCATCTCAAGCATTGTCTTCATATGCTTAAGTATGGAAACAACAGCAGGATACAAGGTCACAACAGGCAAGTGGTATGTTCTAGGTAGTCTGTGGCCATTCTACCCTGAACACTCTGGAAGCTAAGTAGGGTCAGGCCTGGTTAGAACTTGGATGGGAGACCACTTGGGAATATTGAGTGTCATAGGATTATTTTGGGGAATGTGTATGGAGTGTTAGGGACAGGGTAGTATCTCTGGTGGGGAACACGTCATGCTCCTGGGGTAGTTTGTCCACCTTTGGTCCCTTACCCTGCGCTCAGCAATCACTTGTGGCTCCTAGACGCTGTTAGCATGTGACAGTGGTCACACCCTGGGAAATGGTTTTGACTGGCTGGCTAAACCAGGTGAGGGTAGCCAATGGGTCTCAAACCTTCAGTGAGTTAGGGACTTGCCCTGCATGCAAAGACAGGCTCCAGCAGATCTAGGAGAAGGAAAACACATCAGTGACAATGGCTTTGGGACTAAACCCCAAGGGAAAATCCATACCTACTGTCTTGCGGCATATCTTCAAGACAAGAACAGGCTACGGCGTAAACCCAGGGGAATCTTAGCCATAGAGGTTAGTGGCGCGGGGAACCACAGCACCAAGTTCTGGAGGGCGCCAGGGAAGAGGCAGAGGCTGGATGCGGCGCCTCTTGGCATCAGTTCACCACCACCGTCCACCTCCGCCATGCCGTGCCGTGCCCGGAGCCGCCTCCCTGCTGTAGGAGCTGCCCTCCAGCCCCGCCAGCAGTGCCGCCCTCGCCCACCTCTGTCATGCTGCATCGCGCAGCACCTGGAGCCTCCGTCCCACTAGAGGAGCCGCCCTCCAGCTGCTGCCCGCCTGGAGAGAAACATGGGGGTGGGGCAGAGACGGAGCAAGGAGGGGGCGTTGGGGGCGGATTGCCCTGGGTTACACCCTGGAAGGGGGGGTGACACTCGGTGCCACCCCCCGTGACTCCCAAGCTGCCGCCCGGCACCCCTTCCGTGTGGCAGCTGCTCGCATGACAATTTGCAAGGCTGCCAGGTGCGAGCAGCTGCACGGAAGGGCACCCTGCCTCCTGGGGGGGGGTGCCCCTGCATTTGCCGCTCTGGGCGGCAAAGCGGCTCCGTACACCACTGGGGTGGGGGTGGGGCGCCGGAGGGATCCTTGGACCACGGCGTCAGATAAGATGGCCCTGCATAAGCCCTACACAAATCCAAAGTGTACATCATCTTCTGGTGACTCCTACAGCCAAGCTGTTGCCAAACCTATTGCTCTGCTTTCCTTTGGACCACATCAGTGAGGCTGGGGGGGGGGTCTATCTTGTCATCTGGGCGGCCCAGGACCTCCATATGCATTGCCCAGGTTTGCACCCTGGATATGTTACTTTGATGCTGCTAATGCAGCAAAACCAACATGGGAGGCAGCAGTTACAATGCGGTCTCTGCAGCCGCAGTTCATTAACCTGTGACCCTGAAATTCAGGATCCCCCCCTCTGATGCCAACATTTTGTATGGCACAAAACTAGCACAACATTATGGCATCAGTTGAGGGGGGGGATCCTGAATTTTCGGGTCACAGGTTAATAAATCGGCTGTGATTCTCCAGTAGTTTGACTTCACCTCCCAGAAGTACATTCCACTCTCTTTCCAGACAGACAAATGCCAACAGCATAGAAGATTAGCATAGTGATCATCCACTACAATAAGAAGTCATTCCACCCCTGTACTATGAGTAGAGACCTTCTCCTACCCTGTCTTCTTCCCACCTACCCCCTGAGATGTTCATGCACAGAGCTGTGGAAGTTTAGTGAGGGCGGTCAAATCACTCCTATGGTTTTATTGACACTTCTGCAGAAGCAATTTTATCAGCAAAAAACAAAACAAAACACCGTTGAAGCAGTAGAGTTCCTTGACCATAAGGTACTTTAATCAGTTGGTAATCTCATTTTTTAAAATATCTTACCCACCTCAGTACTTGGAACATCCATAGATCAGCTGAATAAGGAATTTCTGTTTGAGTTTATAGCTGATAAACTTTAAGAAGGTCCATGTTTATCACCTTAGTAAAAACTGCTGCCAAATATGCTCACGTAACCTTTTCGAGCTCTTGCCAATTGCATTTTCACAGTGAGTCCTAGTAAGCAAACACCATAAAACAAATAATCAGATGCCTTCCCTGTTAGAGCGGCATGCATCATTGATCACTCTTCAAGTCACAGATGGTGCAAAAAGAGAAGGGCTGTGGGACACGCACACACAAAAATCCAGCAAATAAAAGCCTCAACACAGTCAGATTTTCTTCCCTTTCCCCACCAATTTGCTTACAGTGTGAGCAGATCATGTGAAGACTCTACTGCTGCCCCGAATTGCAACTGGATGTGCCACTAACAAAACCTGCTTGGGGAGAGTTTGCCATACTAACTCACCTTCCACCGGTTGGTAGGTAAACAACATGGCGGCAGAAGAGGGTGGAGCTAGCCTGCTTGTCCCCACTGCCCCCCCTCTTGTGTTCATTCATGCTTTAAAGCCGGGATGCCTAATCTGTGGCCCTCCAGATGTTGACTACAACTCCCATAATTCCCGACTATTTTAAGGTTGCCATATGTCCTCTTTTTCCAGGTCACGTCCTCTTTTTCATGGGTATGTAAAATGAGAGTCTTCATAGCGATTCATAGTTAAAAGTAGAAGTCGGCGAATGTGTCCTCTTTTTTTGCTCTTCAGAATATGGCAACTGCTGGCTGGGGCCTCTGGGAGTTGGAGTCCCATAACAGTCGCAAAGCTACGGATTAGCAACTCCAGAAGAAGGCCTTTCTTTCTTAAGTCTCTCACTTTTTAGGAGAGCTTGAATTTGCCCTCTGACAAGATGGGCAGTTAGTGCCAGCTTTTAAGCGCTGGAGTTATGTGTTGGAAGTGATCTGTCCCCACCCACGATCTAGCCACAATATTTTGCACCAAAGCAGGCTTGAGGGTAGCTCCACACAGAGAGCATTTCACAGAATCATCATCATCATCATTTTTAATTTGTAAATCCTTGTTTTCTGACTGACGGTCGAATAAAATTTTGATGATGATTTTTAATTTGTATACCGTCTTTCTGTCTTTCTGTCTTACAATACTCAAGGCGGTTTACAAGCTGAAGAAACTAAAAAAATACAACTTATAACAATCTAATGCAATACAAAAATGTGATAATAAAATAGCAACCTACATCAAAAAGTAACATTCAATAATCATTAGAATAGTATTAAATAATAATAATAACATATAAAAATTAAACAGAAATCCACTCAACAGGTACAATAAATAATTTCTAAACTATGATCAATAAAAAATTGGCAAGCCACAGTACATAAAATAATACAATACAAACTGAGAAGCAGAGACTAGAGGGTGGAAGGAGGCCTTGCCTGACACCTCACAGTTTTTCCTCCAGGACCAGCTCCTTTATGAGGACTCCTAGGGCCGGAGGGTGGAGCAAGGCAGGTGGAAAGAGGCCTTGCCTGATGGAGTCTCTCCCCTCACAGAATCATTGAACTGTAGAGTTGGAAGGGACCCCAAGGGTCGTCTAGTCCAACCCCTGCAATATATTGCCCGTGGGGTACTGACTGAGCTTTGCAATAATTGAGTCCTGAGGTCACCCCTGCACCACATTAACAGCTTTAGGCTTTGTTCACCTTCCTTGGGAGGATTTCTGCAAACCAAGATACTTTCATCCTTAATTTTCTTTCCATTACTTTATTACTCCCAAAAAGGCAATTGATTAAAAATACTGTACAAAATTAGGATTGGCACTTTATTATATCACCAACATGGGCTTTCTTTGTGATGAAAAAGAAGAGGACATGGAGAGCAGACAGAGATGATGATTTGTGCTTAACACCTGGAAAGGCGACACCTTTCATCTGCAGAAGGAGAGGTGTTTGCAAAGATGCTGGTGGTCAGGATGCAAAGATTAACAGGGATCATATATACCGGTGCTTATCCTGCCCAGACGGAATACATTAAAAAATATATACTGCTGGCATTAAAAAGGCTTTGAAACCTATATGTCTAAAAATGTGCCAGCCAATTCCCCCAAGTGCTTGCAAATTGTAAACAAAAGAAACACAGAATCTTCCTCTTGCACCTCACACATTTCAGATGGTGGCTTTCAAGCTGTTAGACGGTTTTGTCAGAAATTCCTGGTTAAGCAGTACGCGATGAATGCGCTTGGTGGAAAGATAGCTTGCCTGTGCCACTCTCGATGTTCCTCTGCAAAGCGCAGGTGCAGGAGTGTGTTGGATCTTCTAGGTACGTATACCTTCCTTTCAAACAAGACAAGGAAGCCCCATATGCCTGTTCAGTCAACCCACATGAACTGTGTGCCCTAGAACAAAGGTTTTCAACCTTTCTGAGTCGGCTCCCTTAACCAACTACATTTTTTCTGTGGCACCCCTGTGGGGCTCAGGAGCCCAGTTATGTCACTCCTTGCTTGTAGAGCTGGTAGCCTCTCACACTTTTTTTGAACACCCCTCCTTGTGAAGACTGCTGGTTTGTAATTATTATTTCTGAATTGAGACTCTTCTCAGTCTCTTTATCAGCGTATTATTGTTATAAACGCCCTTACTCACGTAGACAAAGCAAAGATGTAGCTTGCCTTGACGCCATTATCCCGGAAGTGAAGTGTGAAGTGTTCCCTCAGCCTCCTTTCCCCTCTCCTTGGGAGTCCTCCCAGCAGCTGCTGCTACCATCCCTGGTCTCTGAGTGCAACCTCCCCCCCTTCCCGCCTTGCTGCCCCAAAGAGAGGTGCCATTCACCTAGGGAGCGTGAAGCCAGGACTGCTGTAACAAAAAACTGAGCAAGACTTTGGGAGGGAGAGATGCAAGAGGGCATCAGAAGAGGGAGGGAAGGAACCAGGGACAGAGGCCAGTGTTGCCCACAGCACCCCTGACTATCATTCAAGGCACCCCAGGGTGCCACAGCACACTGGTTGAAAATCACTGCCCTAGAATATCATATCCTCCAACATTCCTCAGATGAAAAGAGGGACATTTCTCACTCTCCTCCCAACTCACCCTCCTCGGACCCCCATTTTTGTGTGCCCCACCCCCTCAAAGCAGTTCCTATTAGATGAACGGTGAGTGCCACCACTGCCACACCAAGTGATAAGTGTTTTAAGATTATAGCCTTAAGGTCCTTTTTGCATGGAGTTATTTCATTTTCTGATGCAGTGCTTTGTTGGGTAGACAGTTCCAGAAATGTGTCACTTGACGTTTGATAATGTAATACCTTAACCAAATTTTAGACAGCCGCATGAAATGCATAATGTATATTAAACGACTAAGACGGTCTTAAAACAACAGCCTGTATTCTTGGAGGAATATGGAATGCCAACTAAATCCTTGCTTCCTCCCTCCCCCCCCCCACCTGAAAATAATAACTTTATTTTCCCACTTTCTTCTAACCATAAATGATTGATGAAAAAAAATGCATGACATGCATATCAGGAAAATGCACGGTGACATATTTGCACAGGAAATGTGTTGCACGTTGACAGTTTTTTGTTCGAAAACTGACAGTTTTGGTACAAGCTGTTCCTGCCATGACTATAGGGAACAGATAACAAAGGGAAATGTATCATACTATGCACACTTAAAATGGATCTGTCAGTATACAAGGTGGTTTGCAGTGCTGGAAACCAAACCCTTTGTCTTTTGAAAACAGGTGTGGGTTTTTTTTTTGTCCTTTCTTTGGTTAGTATGTCCAAATAAGAGGTTGTTTAGGTAGGGGGTATGTGAACACCAATATGTCTGTCCTCAGCTATTTGCTTTTGTGTTCATAGCTAATAATAATTTTTAAAAACCTGCCAGAGAACCCATCATTATATTGTTATGAGGTTGTTGTGCTTTTTTTGGTGAGGGGGGGGAGTGGAGAAGTGGGGTTAGGCTGAATGCCTAAGCCACCTTCTAATTCTTGGAATAGCCAGGCTAGCTTCCTGGTGAGATAATGGGTCCTTAAGAGAACGAAGGAAGGGGCTCTGTGCGGGATGCCAAATGGGAGGGGCTGCCTCCCTCATTTCGAGGTAGTTAGAAGGACGAAGATAAGAGTTGGGAGCTGAGAGTTGAGTGATGTGATCTAGAGGCTAGAAGCAAAGCAGCAAGCTGGAGAGAGGGAGAGAGAACAATGCTTGATTACTGTTTGAATCCAAGGCTGCAGCTATGGGGGAAGGAAACGTGAACCCTAGGTAAGCGCCTGGAATCCCTGGAATCTCTATGGGCTTGGAGATTGGGGTGGCTTGTGACAATATGTTCCTTCAACGCAGTGTGGGTGTGCAGGTGGGCAATTTTTAAGCAGTCAGCCTGGTTTCTCTTACCCTGGTGTGTGTGACCCAAATTTTACAGCCTGTGTGAAGGATCGTCTCCACTTCCATCACTCAGCCCAGACACTGAGGTCCTCCTCCAAGAGTCTTCTGCTGGTTGCCTTACTGTGAGAAGCGAAGTTACAGGGAGCCAAGCAGAGGGCCTTCTTGGTAGTGGTGCCCTCCCTGTGGAACGCCGTCCCTTCAGAGGTCAAGGAGATAAAGAAGTACCCCAGTTTCCGAAGACATCTGAAGGCAGTCCTGTATCAGGAAGTTTTTATGTTTGGTGTTTTACTGTGTTTTTATATATGCTGTAAGCCACCCAAATGGGTGGGGTATTAATAATAATAATAATAATGCTTCCTGTTGCTAAATTGCATCCCATTTGTTCTGTCTGTCATATGCCAGTAGGTAAAACCCTTCTGGCAAGCCAAGCTGTGCCAAAGGTATTGCTTTCCTTTCCTTTGGACCACATCAGCAAGGCTGAGAAGGGGAGCTTGTTGTCTGGGCAGCTCAGGACCTCCATACACACTGCCCAGGCTTGTGTTCCAGGGAGGTTACTTTGGTGTTGCTAATGCGGCCATTTGACATCACCCCTGGAGGTGCACTCCATTGTACACCTTTGTACCCCATTGTATCTCAAAGGCCGATGGCTGCCAACAATACCACTCCAAACAGTCATGGCTTCCACCAAAGAATTCCAGGAACTGTAGTTTGCTAAGGGTGCTGTGAGTTGTTAGGAGGCTCCTATTCGCTTCACGGAGCTACAATTCTCAGAATGGTGTAACAGTCAATGCCTCTTCCCAGGGAACCCTTAACAAATGACCATCACCAGGATTTTGTGCCACAACTGTTTTACATAACATAAGAAAGGACTGCTGGATCAGGCCAATTGCTCCTCTAGTCCAGCATCCTGTTCTCAAGGTGACCAACCAGATGCACATGGGAAATCCAGAAACAGGACCTGAGCACAAGAGCAACCTCCCCTTCTGTGGTTTCCACCAATTGGTATTCAGAAGCATGACTCCCTCCGACTAAGGAGGAAGAGCAGAGCCATTATGGCTAGAGGTATAGTGCAACTTTAAATGTATAGTGCAGAGGTGACTATTGACATACACGCTCCAGTGCTGCAACACCATTAGCAAGAACAGTTATCCTCTCCTCCTCGCCTTCTTCCACCCTATTGTTTAAAAAAGCAGATCAAAATGCAAGAACAGAGGAAAGCCAAGACAATCTCGCCTTCAACACTCCTGTCAGCAAATTGTCCAGCAAACGCTGGTTTGAGGAATGTCAAAGTGTTCTTGACATATATTTCATTTCACTATATATATATGAGAGCCAGTGTGGTGTAGTGGTTAAGAGTGGTAGACTCGTAATCTGGGGAACCGGGTTCGTGTCTCTACTCCTTCACATGCAGCTGCTGGGTGACCTTGGGCTAGTCACACTTCTTTGAAGTCTCTCAGCCCCACTCACCTCACAGAGTGTTTGTTGTGGGGGAGGAAGGGAAAGGAGAATGTTAGCTGCTTTGAGACTCCTTCGGGTAGTGAAAAGCGGGATATCAAATCCAAACTCTTCTTCTTCTTCTTCTCTTCTTATATGGCTGACCAATAACATGAGTTCTCCCTGGAAAGCTTGTAAAAAAGGGAAAGCACAGCACAACAACACACCATTAAAGAGCAATTAGAAAACAGTAGAAAATATCATAGGCTTATGATGCTGCAGTGATGCTATTCCATAAAAGCATTTTATAAAGATTTTTTTGGCCCCAGCAAGGGCCCCCAAGTGCTTTGTTCATTAACCTGCCCCTGTACTATAGGAGAAACGCAAGCACTGATTGAGAATAAATTATATACGTGTATGCAAAACTACCACCCTGGGTCTCCCATAGTTCTGAATACTTGTTTTCAAGTTGCAGAAACAGCCACACTATTTTTAGTAAATCAGATGTGTGTGCTGCATGGGAGGTAGACGATTAATTTTAGATGAGAGTGCTTTCCCTCAAATATCCCTTGTTCCATAAAGGCTTGAATAAAAACCCCACAATGTATTTAAATTCAATTCAGGATGCTTTCCTGCATATCTTCTTCCTTTACTGACAATTCATCTCACTGTGCTGTTATTAAATATGCAACAGCCATATTTTAAAGTTTTGGGATTAAAAACACATTCAGAAATTTATCTTCAGATATCTGTCATGACCTTTCAAGACCTGGCTACCTGGACCAAACTACTGGTGATAATTAAATGCTTCTTTGCATATAGCATACTGTCCCCAGCCCCCAATGCAGCTGGGATGTAATTAATAGCATCAGAGAAGGCATTGATAGGGAAGTTGGTCCCTTTCTCCCTAGGGAACATATCCAGAAGATGGTGACAAATATGTTGAGGGACCTGGAGGCACAGACCTCTGAGGACCAGTTGAAGAAGTTGGGTAAATTTAGCCTTAAGAAGAGACAATTAAAGGGCAACATGGCAATAACTTTATCTAGTTTAAATTTGAATTATCAAATGCATTTTTTTTTTGCTCCATAGGTTAGAAACTTATTAGGATCTGCATCACAGTACAAATGTGGCAGGTGGGAGGAGCCATCACAAATGACGTCAGGTTCTTTGGTGCTTTGAAGTCTCAAAGCTGGGATTTCAAAGCACCTCACAGATAGCAAGGCACTGCTAAAATGATTCAGCCTCTGCATTTTAGCAGCTGTTTCAAAGCAAACACCTTGACATTATTAAATCAACATTGTAATAAAATGTATGAATAAGTAACAAAAAAGAAAAAAAAGAAATAGTAATGTATTATTTCTTACAGATGTATGTGTTAACAGGGACAAATCAGTGAGTCTGACTTCAGAGCCCATTCTGAATAAGTCTGATACAGCAGGAAAAGCAACTAGCATACAGGGGCTCTATAAAAGTCTAATTTTTATTTTTTGTTAAATCCATATAAACTCCTATCTTGGTGGTATCAATCATCAAAACATCGAAGGGCTTTCACATAGATGGCAGAGAACAATTGTCCCATAGTTCTGAATACTTGTTTCAGAATCCAGAACCTCCCAAGGCAGCCTGTTCACACGTGGCACATGATGGATGAGGTTGGTCAGCAGAGGCTTGATGGACACCTGTCAGGGAAGATGTAGCATTGGGAGTGGCTTCACTTATAAGCCCTTTGAGTTCCTTTCCAGTTCTATGGTTAAGAGGAAAATCCCTCTCCTAAAGTTTGTATTTTCATTGTTGGAAAATCTCTCATCTCTACTCAGGCTTTTGTATTGATGGATTATGAGGAGGAGAAGTGCCATTTATGCACCATAAGCAGTTTTGTATGCTATGGGCTGCCATTTCCTCCATTCTTCTTGTATTGATGAACACTGTTGGAATAAAAATGGTTCTTTATATTGGATTCATTGCTCTGTGGTTCTTTCTCTCAAGGTTCTGCAAATTTGGTTTGGTGTGGAGGAGACCTGTTTCCCTGTCACTTCACTTCAATCCTTCACACCTGCCCTAGGAGGGCCAGAATGGATACCAGTAGAAAACCCAAACCATTTACCTTGATTTTGCCAATAAATAACAGCTCCTCCCCACTACCATTTAAAGAGACTCTGGGGAATTTCATAAGAGGCATGTGGTACAGTCCTCTTGCGTCTGCACATCAGGGTGTAGATGGGAAATCTATGTGTGACTGAATGTCACAAACACCCTAATGTGGAAATCTAGTATGTCAGGAGATGGTTTTAAGTCTATCCTTTTTTCTAACATGCTTGTTTTCTATGTGGAGAGAAACCACACATAAATTCTCCCACCCTATTCTGAAATTATACCATGTGATTTTCTTCTGTTCTCCAACTCTAATTCATTTAGATTTTGGCTTCATGTGACCTTCTGTAGTTTATGCTACAATTTATATCATTTGGTAGAGTTTATCATTGCCTCTCATATAGTGTTTTTCATGTCTCTTTAGCACATGCCTGGAGACTTGAAGTTGCTTCCTTGGTGCATTGATATTGAAGATCAATCCTTTGAACTGACTTAGAAGTTGAAGTATGAATCACTGAGAATAAATAAACCGGTGCTATAAATTCTTGATAGTTCAAATTACTGTGTAGGCAGCAAATCTTCAGCCAAATGCTAGCAACTTCCAGCCGCCAACATCATGCTTCAGCTATTCAGGTTTGCTTAATGAAAATGCTTCACAGTTTGAAACCAAACTAGAGCATTACTACTTCTGTCTAAAGTTAAAAACCACATTTGACTTTGTAACAAATTTCTGTAACTGTAGGCCAAGTAATGTGACCATAATTTAGGAGGCAGAGTCAACAATTCACCCAACTGGGTCATCTGCAGAAATTCTGATCCATGATTATACCCCACACAACAGTGGCACCAACTTGGGCCCCATACTGTGTGTGCCCAGTGTCATGATGTTGCTATGCAACATGATGTCACCACCGGGGCACTGGAGCGCCAGAGGTAAGGCAGTGGGGTGATGGCAGCGGGTTGCTGGTGCATGGGATAGAGAGCGAGAAACCGGGAAGACTGGGGCAGGGAAGACTGGGGCGACAGGAGGACAGAGGCTGGGCACCCACAGGAAAAAAATGTGGGGTACCCAAGCCCCCAGGGCCCCCTGGAGTTTGTGCCCCTGCCACACAAACACACCTGTATCACTCTTGCAGTCATGTAAAAGGCTTTCAAGGGGTTCATAGAAAAATATTTGGCAAGCAAATGTATTACATGTAGGACTAGGCAGATTAACCTGAATTTTATATGGTTTTCAATTATTGAAGGTGGGGATGACAGAAGACCATGTGCTTCCATCTTCTGGAAAAAAACACACGCACAGGGAGAGATAACATATATAGGATGATTCAAAGATTTGCTTGTCCTGTTCACATTTTTTAGCTCCTCCTCTCTAAGGCAGAGGTGGAGATGTTGTTGACCTTCAGATATTTTTGGACAACAACTCCCATCAGCCCTTGCCAGCATGACTGGTAGACAGGAATGATGGGAGTTATCATCCAGCAGTATCTAAGGAATAAGGTTTGGAAGGAGGTCTTCCTGATGCAGCCATTGCTCTGCCTGCAGAAAATCCCACTTATTGGCTGTATTAGTTCAAAAGACTGCAGGTAGTACAGCTGGAAAAAACTCCCCTCCCTAACTCTGCTAGTTTCACTGTAATTAAAACCATTGTTGGTTAGAATAGACATTCCTGTATTAGATAACTCAATGGCTTGGCTCCGCACAAATCAACTTAATATGTTAAAGTCCTGAAAACTCTTTTGCACATTGTCTGTTTTTGCAATGTTACATAATATGCCGGCAGTTCAATCTTTCTGCACAAACTCTTGATTCAATGAAAAGTGACTTCCATATTGTCTTATCACTTTAATTTATGACACCGACTAGTCTAGAAGACTCCACTGCTGATGAAGACAAATGCAGGCTCTCTGCACAGGGCAAAACCTGTGGCGTCATTTGACGTTCTGGTGGTTTATTCTAAGTAATGTGTTTTCTGACCTTGGACTCCACATTTATTTTTGAAGAAGCAGTCTCACATTATTGGAACAACAGTTTCGCACTACATTTTCTTCCCAGGGCATTGCTTTCAATGGCCACCTGTTCTCCTAGGTGTTCTCCTGCTGTTACATGATTGCACAAGATAAATAACTGTGGCATAAATTCTTCAAAATGGCATCACTTGCGGTATTGATCCATATAAATGATTTGCACTGCTTTGTAAAAAAGACAACAACATGCTATCGTTGTAAACATTGAGAGAAAGTAGTATATTTGTGATTTTTATGCTCACTTGTGAGGTTTTATTTTGTGTGTGTGGTTGTGGATTTCTAGCACTGCTCATTCCTTCTCCTATAGTTAAGTGAGCCCTGGTTCTTTGCATTGAAAATTATCACCCAAGTGATAGGAGAAGCTTCAATCACAGAAATACTTATTCTACCCACCTATAAAATGAAGAGGATTCCTGTACCATGCAGAATCTGGTACACCTATGCATATATAAAACAGCCCAGCCTTTGCTGAGTTTAATTTAAAAGGAAACCTAAAGCTTAGTACTGTACCTCAATAGCAATCACGGAAGGAAAATGTTATTTATAATATGGAGTTTAGGATAAAGAAAAATATCCCTGCTTTCCTTAATCAGTGAGGGGCCTTATTCCATTTATGTATGACTCAGCAAAATGTTCGGCAGTCGTTTTGTAACAAATGTTTAATAGTTGCATAGTGCAGGGTGATATTCATGCCAACAGCAGGTCTTTCATCAGGCTGATTGCTGGCCAATTTTCATCCTATTTCTCAGCCTTTATACCCCAAAAGGCACCCCAGGTAGCTCTCACATAAAAATAATATAGAAAGGCTACCACAAAGCGAGTAAAATAAAATAAGAATAAATAAAAATAGAAGCATAGAGAGAGTTTAGCCCCCGCATCTCTGGGAAAAAGAGTTCTTTAAAAGGAGATGGGGGAAGGGGCCAGCCAAGCACCTGATTTGGAAGATAATTCTGTAACCAGGGGAGGGGCACCAAAAGGAAGGTGGCAGCATCTGCTGATAGCTAACCTGAATCCAAGTGAGGATGGAATGTGAATCAGGGTCCCCAGATGATGGTGCAGACATTCTTGTGCAGACATTCACGCAAAGCTCCTTTGGTCTGGTCAGCCCAAGATAGAACCCAAAATGGTGACAACAGCTATGCTGCAACCTCTATGATGACTCTCCTGTGGTTCCCTAGGTCTAGCCAGCATCTTCCATAGTGCTCTGTCCAGGGTCCTGGCAGCCTCTGCCTTGCCAGTTGTGGCCTTGCCATACCAGTTTTGTCTCTGATGCGATCCTGCCTTATCAGACATAACTTCTCTACCAGTAAGTGCTCCTGCTTCAGCCAGCTTCTCCTGTAAGCACTGAGCTGTGATGGGATAGCACAAGCCCTTGTAGAAGAATGGAGTGACTGATTATCCCCAGCGCACAATTAGCGAAATCCCACGCATTAAAAAAAAAAAAGCGCAAAAATAGGTTGAGTTAATGCTGCTGCTTGTTTCTTTAAAAACAACCCCCCTTATTTTGGGTTATTGTTGCCTTTCCTTTTTGTGAGCTGCCAGTGTCTGAATCCATCAATGTGAATTAATAAGATTCTACGGTAATTAACTCACCACTCATTAGTGTTGCTTACTGGGTTTTAAAAATCAGTTTAGCCTATTGTACAAAATTTGCCCACACTAAATTTAATTTGCCACTCTCTTGCCAGTTTGCCTCCAGCTCCGCCATGAGTATTTACAATCCTCTGAGGGTCTGTCTAATTTAAACATCTTTGGTCGTCAGCAGTTTTGCCTTCTCATTATACACTGCCTCTTGTTGGCCATTAATTAATATACATGGCAAGGGTGGGAAAACAGGTCCTAACAACAGTGATCCTCTATTAGAGCTGCAGATATCCCTTACACTTTTCTTTGGTCCTCTTTTTTTTTGACACTGCAAGTCTCTTGCAAAGTTTCCATCTGGCATCATGTGAATGATATAATGACAGCCTTTTAGTCTTTCAGTAAACACGCATGCTTGGGTTTTCTCTTTTATGTAAGAATTTCCTAACCCACCATACCATTCTAAGAAGCTGGAGAGGCACAATTTATCTTCACAGATAACAGTATCGGCTCCTCTGTGCTGACTTGCAATTTATTCATACCAGTTTCCCCCTGTCTGTTCTATTTGTGTACTTTGGGAGTTATATGGCTCCCCCACCCCCACCCCGATTCCCTCCACTATTTTTCTAGCTACTAAATGAAGGCTCTTTGGTCTTTTAGCTCCCTCAGTTAACCTTAAGAGATGCTTTAAAAGATTGAGAGAAAGCTGGTCACCTTCCACTTACACAGCGGAACAGCTATTTAAATGATAAATTGCACATCTTCAGTTCTAATGGCAGACAATGCATTGTGCTCCATTCTTTAGATGCACAAGAACTTCGAATTAATACACTCTGGCTTTGTGAGATACTGCAATTTTGACATCTCAAATGGCTTTATCACTAATAGGTTTTATTCAGCTTTATCAACAGCTTCAACTCCCCCCCCCCCCGGATTCCCTCTACTATCTTTAATGTTGCTGAACCATAGAAATAAGTCACTCCACATTATATTTGTTTGTTTGTTTGTTTGTTTATAAGCATTTATATTTATATACTTGGCCTATTCATTGATGGGACAACCCCAGACATTTTGCCACCAGAGGGGGACACCTTGATTACATATATAGGAGTCATTTGGAAGCTGAGGTAAAAAGGTAAAGACCCCTGGACAGTTAAGTCCAATCAAAGGCGACTATGGGGTTGTGGCGTTCATCTCACATGATCATGGTCATGTGGCCAGCATGAGTAAACCGCTTCTGGTGCAATGGAACATCGTGACGGAAACCAGAGTGCACGGAAATGCCATTTACTTTCTTGCCACAGCGGTATCTATTTCTCTACTTGCATTGGCGTGTTTTTGAACTGCTAGGTTGGCAGGAGCTGGGACAGAGCAATAGGAGCTCACCCCGTCATGGGGATTCGAACTGCTGACCTTCTGATCGGCAAGCCCAAGAGGCTCAGTGGTTTAGACCACAGCACCACCCACTGAATCTCCCTTTAACACTGGTGATGGGACAACATCTTCCAGCACATCTGAGAGCAGTGGGTTGGTTTAAGGAGGACACAGCAGGCCACTTGCCACCCCAAGCTCTATCCTTAGACACATCAATGCCATTCCCTGCTCCCAACATCTCAGGCAGCTGGGTCCTTCTGCCTAGGATAATGCGCTTTAAGATCAGTCCCTCTGTTTCCAGTGTTCAGGCGTGAGTGCCATGCTGGAATGCATGGAATGCTGACTGACCACTGGGATGGAGAACCAGAGAACCATATGGGATGGGGAATGTAATAAATTACTGTGGATTATGATGATATCATGTTTACTCAGAAATACATCCCACTGTGTTCAGCAGGACTGATTCTTAGTATTACAACATGAAAGCCCCGGTGCATTGTCGAAAGGAAGCAAAATATTAAATGGTTCAAGTTGGAAAACAGCAAGGGAAAATGTTTAAAGAGTTGAGGAATGCTGGCAAATAAGAGGTCCAGGAAAGGGAACACTGGGTGAGGTATCAGAGAAGGGGAGCTGATGGGAGTTCAGATACGTTAGATAATGCGAGAAAATGAAGAAATAGAGGTCCTCATTAAAGACTGAAGAGGCATTTAAACTCAGCACGACTTAGTTCCAAGCAGTTTTGTTTAGGATCAGGTGGTAAATGTTTTGAGGTTTATCAAGACAAACACAACTGCTCCTGGGATTTGCTGCTTCAAAGGTGTGACATTAAGAACAGGTGAAAATAGGCTTGGAGGCCTCGCCTTATTGTCATTTGGGACTTGTGTACACTGCAAAAGATTTACACTTTTTTTTTTCATACGAGGTATTATTCTGCCATGGGGGAATCTAACTGAACACAGGAAAGGTTGTCAAAGCCCAGAACCACAAGTGCCCATGAGTCATTGTACCTGGACTAATCTTTGATCTAATGAATGCCCTTAACCATCATAAAGCATTAAATCAGCACAAAACTGGAGAACATGCTTCTCTGTGACAATGGAACATGGCTTGTACTCTATCTGAAAACCACGTCAGTCTGTGTTTTACATATCATTTAGGACAGGGCTATCAAAACAATGGGATCAGCTTGGCAAGATGTACACAAAATTTTCAACACAGCTAAAGAGCATCATCAGTTTTTGTTTTGTTTTATAAGTAGGTCAGTGGTTTGTACTACTTAAAGTTACTTGGAATATCCAGGTTCTGCGTAAGAAATGTATGTCTAAAACTACAGCAAATGAAATATTCATGGTTTTCTTTAAAAATAAATAGACTGAGTTAAGATGAAGAAAGAGATGCAGTCTTTGCCTAATGCAATGGATGTCATCATTGGTTTGTTTTAAGAGTGCTTTTCATATTCTTATTCTGGAATCTGATGACCTTGAAGTATTGTCAATCTTTCATTTTTGTCCTTAGCAGCCAAGGGGGAATTGTGTAACTAAATACCAGATCAAATTTCCACATTTGGAAGCAACTTGATTTGCATCAAGATTTATCCAGACATTTGCTTTTCCATCAAGAAAACTTGTTTATTTATTTAATCTATTTCCTTTCCCCCCAACTTTGCTCCAACGAACTTTTCTCCAAGCAGTGAGCATTTTTCTTACCTTCATTTTTATTGCTACAATCACCAATGCCTAAATTGGGCTTTGAACCACTCCTAATATGACCCTGTAGTTAGTACACTGGCCATCTCTTATATTTTAACGACACACAGTCTTCCTGCCGATCCCTCCTACTGATTTTTAATGAAAAGCACTTTCAAATATTGGGTAAATCTCAAACAGTTAAATATGCTTAAGAGTGCAAACCTATTTACATTGGCTCAGATTGAGATCTAGGCAGCAATCCTATGCATACAACCCTGAGAGTAAATTCCACTGAAAACAGTGGGACTTGCTTTGAGAAAACATGTTTGGATTGTGCTGTAGTTTCAGGTAAGTTATGCCTGGTGTGTAGCTTACACCAGGGACTTTTAGTAGACTAGACTCGAGTGTCTAAGTACCACTTTCGATGTGAGCATGAAATTCTTACATGTGATGTACAAACACACTCTTTAATGGCCACTTGGAGGTTGGGTGCCATAACAATAATTTGTTTTCTTAAAGTGTCAGCATGTAAAAATAAATATATTAAATATTATGGATTGTCAGATCCCCGCATAAGATCTGTCCCACTTACTCTGCCCCATTTTATCAATTGCTCTAGCATAGTATTAGTATATGTATTGAATAGAAATGGAGACAGGCTAGTGAGAAACCCTTACTCTTGCTTTTGATTTCAAAGGTAGAAATAAAATTCACATGCTTCTCAAACACCAGGTATACACTGAATTCATCTATTGATGGAAGAAGCATCTGTTCTCATGTCAATTTCACATATTTGCCTCGGCAGATCAGAGGAACTGCTGTATCTTGCAAGAGGATGTATCAGCCAGCTTTGATGAGTCTTGTCATTCTCACTTATTTCCAACCAGATCAATACAAGCGTTCATGAAACTGCCTAGAAATACAACGAAAGCCAACCATTAGAGTAACAATGCAAAGGTCTAGCTTCTCCAACATGAGCCTGACTAACCAAATACTAATTTAGGCTTAGGAACTCTGTGGGCCTCCAAAGGTTGATGGACTCAAACTCCCATAATCCCCAGTTAGCATGGCAAATGTTCAGGGGTGATGGAAGCTGATGTTCAACAATAGTTAGAGAGCCACAGCGTCCATATTGCTCCCATAAGTTATCATCAGAGGTCCCTATGCCTTTCAAAATTGGAAAGATAACCGGGGAGTGTGCCTTCTCAATTGTGGTGCCCCATATGTGGAGTTACCTCCCTTGGAAGGGTTGCCTGATGCTGAACCTGATACGTGTTTGGTGCCAGGCTTTCTTTTTATACCAATGTTCCCGCACACCATCAAAACTGATGCAACATTCTGTATTAGTGCTACTGATTTGTGCTGCTCAACTCAGGTTTTGATTGCTCTGCTCACTGCCTTATGTTTATGTTTGATGTTATTTGATTCTGGTTTGATCATGAATGCTTATAAGATGCTCCGTTAACTGAAGGACAACATATAATAATAATAATAATAATAATAATAATAATCACCAACACCATCATCATTATGCAGGCACTGCATTTCAGTATCATTCTTGAGTCCTCTGAGAGAGCTCTGACACTGACATGTATATGTTCTAACATTTTTTTTGCTCCAAAGTTAGGCTAAAGGATTACCTGAAGGTACTTTCAAATTGCCTGATAGACAGTTGACTTGCATGGTAATCTAATCTACTCTACTCTAATCTAATCTAATCTAATCTAATCTGTATGTATTTGTACCTGTCTATATCTTTATGTATCTCTATGTATCTATGCATCTATTTATCATCTACCAATTCACACATAGATCTATTGACAGATTGATATATACGTTTCAAAGGCATCTCATGAGTTTGGAACTGTTGAAAGTTGATTCAGGTTGTTTGATGGAAATGCACTTGAACTTGGGGAACATCCAGGGCACAGAAGAGCCAACGGCTATCATTACACCACTACACCACCTGAGTCGCAGCTACTACACCTGGCTCCTTCTTCTATTTTGAGGTAGCGAAAAGACTAGAAGCCAGGCAACTCACCTGAAGCCCAGCTGCACCACCCCACTCCTCCCTCATTGATTTCTGACAGTGTAAAGACCTAGAATCCTAAATAGGAGAAAATATATGCAATGTGCTGGAGAGGGTAGCAGTCCAAATTTTTCCAAAGTGTATTATTTTACGTAAGCTATTTTGAGAATTTTTTTTTTAAAGGCAGGGCAGAAATCAAATGAATTAATGGATTGGGAGGCAGGGCTGAAATTGCTTTGTACATTAATGCTCACTCTATGGCACTTGTGTGCAGTTGGCAGCATTGCCAGAGACTTGTATGCTCCATGTGTGCAGGGAGCCAGTTTGGGCAGTGAATAGTAACCCTGCAACCAGGTGGTCACGTCAATCTACCCCATCAACAGAATACTGCTTCCCCCCCCCCCTTTTAAAGTAACAGAACATTGGAAACTTTGAGTCCTGATGTTGCTTTGATCCACAATATGCGGTATCAAACGTTTTATTTATTTGTTGTATTTATACCCTACCTTTTCCTCCTAGGAGCTCAAGGTGGTGAACATGGTTTTCACCCACCTCATTTAATCCCCACAACAACCCTTTCAGGTAGGTTAGGCTGAGAAGCAGTGACTGGTTCAAGGTCATCCAGTGTGCTCCATGGCCAAGTGAGGATTTGAACCCTGGTTTCACTTGGGTTGGTTTCTAACCCCTACACCAACCCAAGTGACAAGAGTAATAAAAGTGCTCACAAATGTATATACCAGCTCTGTAAATGGTCTCTTTCTCCACAGCTGAAAGTTATCACTTAGGTGTTGCTTCCTAATAAATCTGGAAAGAATCCAATCTTGTAGCAATCTGGAGGAGAGTTTACATATACACAAAATGTTGGGTGCATTCGCAGCTAATGTGTCTTTCAGACTCCTTTGTGTTGTGTGTGTGCATGTTTATTTTGCTCAGCTTCAGATTCTACCAGAACCTCCAGCAAATTATATGTTCCAGTGGTAGTCGTCTCATACTTAAATATTATGACACCAATTCACAACAGGTGGAACGAATTACCGTAAGTGGCAGAGCATGGAGTGCTATCCAACAGAAAGTTGAATGAGTATTTATCTTAGCAAAGGATGATTCTGAGTGATGGGAAGCGATGGCAGGACTCTGCTAATCAACACTCAGCAAAGGGTTTTAAAACTAGGAAATCATCTGTGTTGTATGAAGAGTTTGTGCCAGTAGCTAATTTGATAAAGAGTGGTTCCTGGGCTCAGAGTTGTCTCTGGGTCAAACTAGACTGGCATGCTTGGTTTTGATTCACTAAAAAGCACTGACAGGAGTGGGGATTTAATCCTCAATAGCAGCCAGACTCATAGTAATGGCATACGCTGCACATGTTCAGAAATACTATTGTTCTCTTTCCATATTCTATCATTGAACATTAGCATTTTCTTTTTAAAAAAAATGAAAAATGAAAAATCCGACCAGGACTGAGCTTACGTTAACCCTGCCACAAATTACACCTTGTGAGCTGAAAGTTTTTGCTCTTGGACAAAACTCCTTGTCCAGGTCATAACTTGAGCCGAGGTTCATCAGACTCACTTTCAGACATAGAACCACAGAACTGTAGAGTTGGAAGGGACCTTCAGGATTCATCTAGTCCAACCCCCTGCAATGAAGGAATATGCAGCTGTCCCATAAGGCAGTGTTTTTCAACCTTTTTTGGGCAAGGGCACACTTGTTTTATGAAAAAAATCACGAGGCACACCACCATTAGAAAATGTTAAAAAAATTAACTCGGTGCCTATATTGACTATATATAAAGTAATTCTCTTGAATAGGAATCAAATAAACACAATTTTTCCCACGGCACACCAGGCAACATCTCGCGGCATACTAGTGTGCCGCGGAACAGTGGTTGAAAAACACTGCCATAAGGGGATCAAACCTGCAACCTTGGCATTATCAGCACCATGCTCTAACCGACTGAGCTATTTTATTGCATTTCTATCCCACCTTTTTTCTCCAAGGAGCCGAAGGTGGCATACATCGTTCTCCCTCATTCAATCCCCACAACCACCCTGTGAGGGAGGTTAGGCTGAGAGAGGTGGTGACTGCCCCAAGGTCGCCCAGCCAAGTGGGGGATTTGAACTATGCTCTCCCAGTCCCAGGGACACTATAACCACTACACCACACGTTTTCTGCTTGCACATACTGGAGCTGAGGTTTGAAACAAAACAATATCCAGTGTGTCCCTTTTAACGAGCGCTACTCCTGAACGACCGTAGCCTTCGAAGGTCTCGCCTTTTCTCTTGCAGAGCTGCTTTCAGGAGCTCTCCAAATGCTGATCTCCTGATCAAAGACGTCGCCCAAAAACGCAAGCTGCTGCCTCGCCCTCGCGGCTTGGGAACGCATGCAGGGGGCAGGGAGAAGGGGGAAGAGTCCGACTCTTTCACGCAGTCTCCTGGAGACGGGGGCAAGTGGGGTCCTTCGACATCGCAGCGCGTGAGAAACCGGGGCTCGCTCTTCGCTGGTTTCTCCCTTCTCCTGCTACCACCTCTGTTCACCGTTCAATATTTCCTAGGAATGGTGAGACTCGGGCGCTTCGGAACAAGCATACCCAAAGGATCGCCCCCTCCCATTTGGGGAATTCTTCGGTTACATGCAAGAAAGATGCACTTCAACCATTGGGTCTAGGCTGGATTACGGGGAGGTCTCTTTCACAAGGGCAAGGAGTCGATTTCGCTTTCGCTCAGGTTGTGCAGGGGGAATTGTATCATCATCGCGCGGTGGCTGACCCTTGCCTGCAGATTACTCCTTCTTTTCCGAATCCCAAACTCCTCCGCTTTTTATATACGTGTTCTATACACGTGTTCATCTTCTTTGGGGATCCTGCATGAGCTGTTTCCAGGCTTTATTCTGTACGTGGACGTGGGAACGCGATTTCTATCCAGAAGGATACCAAGATGGCATATGCACAGCATGCACGTGTGAACCTGTTACTGCGCATGCTTGGAGGTTTCACAAGGAAGGAAAGCAGGGCACATGCTTAGCATGCAGAAGGTCTCAGGTACAATATCTTGGTATCTCCCGGTCGGACTGGCAACTTCTGTGTGAAATTTTGGCGAACTGCTGCCTCTAATACAGAACTAGAGGGACCAAGGATGTGACGCAGTATGAAGCAGCTTCCCATGGGAATCTTTTTGCTTTTATTATTACTTCAAAGCTCCCTAGTCACTAAAGTATACGAAAAGTTTAAGGCAGTCATGTTGGGCCATAAGAAAACATTTTTAAAAAGCCATATTAGCAATACCTTTATTAGGTCAACCAAAATCTCATAGAACAGTCAATTAATCAGTCAATCAATTTATTTCTATGCAGCCTTTCCGAAGTTAACATCATGCTCAAGGCGCCTTTCAACATATAAAAAATTACATAACTACAAATGTAAGAAAAGTAGTCATAAAGAATAAAACATCAAAAAGTACACAACTAAATCGAACGATTTCCACATAAATCATAAGATCCAAAATAAAGATACAAGAAATTAACAACAACACCCACCGCAGCAACAACCTGCCTAAAAAAACACCCCAACCAAAGATTCCAGTTCCCCGGAAATCTTCACCAGGCTGGATGGCAAAAAGACCCCGCAAGAGCAGCAGAGGCTGCTGTTCAAGGCATCCTTTTATAATCTGAGAAGGCTTTAAAGATGGAGTGTGGGACCTGGAGGAGACATGCAGAAAAGAGTCTCTTTCAGGTAGTCTGCAAGTTTCAGGTCGCCCCCAGGCCTTCTTGGGAAGAAAAGCCAGGAAACGGCCACCTCCGATCTCTGCAACTACGACAGCCGCTGTTAAGAGAAGCGTTCCTGAACCTAAACCGAGGCTGAGGATTTGCTATTAGTTATTGGATGGGCTTAATTTGCCTGAGCCAGCATTCGTTCCTCAGCGCTGAGCCCCTGAACTCAAGTTGAAAGCACCTCCGTGCTTCTGACCATGCGCAGAGTGCTTCCCCGCCCCATCTGGATCAACCTCAGGCAGCTTCTAGACTCCAGATTCATCCAGGTGCGCGCGGAGGGGTGGGGGGCAAGTTAAGCGCAGCGATGGCCGGCGCCCATTGGGATTGGTAGGGCGGAACGCAGGGAGACCACCAGCAGGGGGCGCCAGAGCCTACGGCAGGCGGCGCCACCTGATTCCAGTGTTGCCCCCGCGCTCCTCGCTGCTGTTCTCCCCATCCCGCTGCACTGGCTCATCTAAATCAGAAGGCAGCCAGCGGCGGCGGAGACTGGCTGAGGGCAGACTGCGGCTGGCAGGGTCCCACTTGCCCGAATGGCGTATTCTTTTTCCGCGAGCAAGAGCTCGTCTGTCTGCCAGGCTTAAGCTCCCGGCACCTCTTGCTGTGAAGGAACGAAGCCTGAGGAGCAGCAGCCGCAGAGACACCACCAGCCGGAGTCGCCGTCGCCGTCGCGTCCCGCCCCGCTCCCGCCCGGTCTCGAGCCTTTGGCTCCTGTGCCGTCGAGGAGCCTGAGGCGGGGAGGTGTTCGAAGGCGCCTCCTTCCCGCTTCCCGCCGGCGCGTCCTCATTGGCCGCCGCCCGTCGCCACCCCCACGTCGCCGTCGCCGTCCTCAAACCCGCCGCCTTCTCTCGCTCTTTTGAGGCTGCCTGCGAGGAGGAGCCGGTGGCAGTGAGCGCTGGTGGCTGGTGACGGCGGCGGAGGCTTGGCGACCGAGGAGCCCTGAGGAGAAAGAAAGAGTCTGTGTGCGCGTCGTGTGAGGGAGCGAGCGAGCGAGGGAGCAACACAGGCTGCCGCTTCCCCTCCGCCGGGTCGCCTCGCGCCCTCCATTGTCTCTCCGCCGGGTTCCCTCCAACAGGTTCTGTGGCTGAGGCGCTTCTTCCGGCTTCCCCCTTTGGCACCATTCCGCGCCCTTTTCGCGCCTCCGGAGATGCTGCTGCGGGCTGGGGAGGACTCGACTCGCGGCGCCTCCTCCTCCTCCTCCTCCGCCCGGTGGATTCTGGCTTTTTGTTGAGGGGGAAGTAGGATAAGGACGCCGAGGGGTGTGTGGAAGAAGACTGGGGCGTTCGGCTGCTTGGCTTCCTTCAGACCCGGCTTCTTCCTCGAGGACTATGGAGTGATTCTGGGCGCCGTCCTTCTCCTCCCGCGCGATGGAGTCCCCGGGCTGCTGGAGCGCCCTGGGCTTCTTCCTCTTCTTCCTGAGCTCAGGTGAGACTCGAGCGGGGCGTTGCAGGCGGCACCAGCCTCTCCTTGAGGCATCGAGTGTGGGGGGGGGGGAGTCTCGGGGTGTGTCTCTCAACCTCCCCCTTCCCCACCCCGATGGGGAATCGGCTCAGTATGGGGAGGTTGGAGAGGGAAGACGAAGGATCCGGGAAAGGAAAACGAGCGGAGAACTTTGCGAAGGGATGCTGCGAAAGTAGGTCATGTAAATAGGACTGGCTGGTGCGGCTGAGCCGAGGAGGAGATACCTGCGCCTTCCAGAACGGGAGTGGCAGCAGGATCCGGGTGGGGAGGAGGAGGAGGGTTTTTTTTGGGGGGGGGAGGAAAAGTTAGGGGCGTTGGTAGTAATTTCTCTTTTCTCTTCCCCGCCTGGATCCAGCGGTTGGCTTTGGCGTGGACCCCTCTTTGCAGATCGACGTGCTGGGCGAGTTGCAGCTGGGGGAGTCCGTGGCCGGAGTGCTGCAAGTGCAAGGGCTGCACAACGGGAGCAAAGCTTTCTTCTTCCAAGGTATGGGACCTCCATCCATCCATCCATCCATCCAGGGGTGCCAACTTGAATAAAATATTGGGTAGGGGAGAGAATCGCCGCCCCACATAATCTATCACAGGATATGGCACACACACAATATTTGAATGGCAATTGCTATCAACTTTTTTGAGGGAGGCAGGGCCGCCCTCCAATATTTTATTGGTGGGGGGAGGGACTCCGAAGGTACCTCTGTCCCTAGGAGTTGGCTCCTATGCATTCACCCATCCTTCCTCATTCTCGCTTTGGCTCCAGGGCTGGCTCTGCGGGCAGGGTCAGCCCAGGCCACCTGAATAATTCCTGAACTTGCTGGCAAATGCGTTTGATCAAACTTTTTTTTGCATTAACCGGATGGCAGGCGATGCTCCTCTGGGCTCCCGACGCGACTTGGTCCATTTGCTCAGCGAGGCTCCTGCCTGGCTGCTCTGTTAAGCCTCGCTGATTCTCCCCCTCCCTCCTTCCACTTTTGTCTCTCTCCTTTCACTTTTCTGGCCCCTCTTTTGATGGATAGGCCCTTAATTAATGGTCAGCAGGAAAGCTGATGGCAGATGGCTTATTTTGCCAGGCGTGGGGAGCCCTGAATAATAAACAGATTCGTCTGGGCTGGCTGAGATTGGTTTATTTGGGAAGACACGCCAGGCTAAGCTCTTGTTCTCGCTGATGGTTAGAGGAGAAAACAAGACTAGGGAGAAAACATAAAACTAAGAGTGTGAAGAAGTGGGGAATGGGAATAACATACTGCATTTTTTCTGTGAAAAAAAGTCTGAAGGAAAAATATAGAAGCCCTTGCAAAAAGATTTGTTAACAGGTTATACAGGTATAACCTTTATCCTTGTTAAATTTTGAATTTTTTGGGGGGGGGGAATTCTTTATGTACATAATGGGTGGTATAGTCATACTCGGAGTAAACTATTGAATGTAAATAACGAGTCAATGACTTTCATGAGTACGTTCAGAGTATGACTTAGTTAGCTAATCACCCACTAATTTTAAGGAATTTTAATAAATCTAAACGCTCCTTCCAAGAATAAGGAGACAGCTGTCTTTTGATTCGATTTTGCATTAATATATTCAAAGACACTTCTAGTGTAGGATTCCAAAAAGCAGCATTTATTTCATGCAGTTTATAGTGTATTGTATAAAGGTAAAATTTTCTGAGATAAATGCTTTCCCCCATCCCTTGTATGTCAAAAAGATTACATACAGAATTAGATTTTTAAATCACAATGCAGAACATTTCTGAAGTAGCTTATCAGACTGTTTATTTAAAAGAGGGCTGATATCATAGTGGCATTGGGAAGGAAATGCAACAATGTTGTATGTGCGCGCTGAATGTTGCTATGTAAAGTTGGAGAACATGGTTCACATGGTGAATTAAGAAGAGTTTCAATTTGCTTCTATGTAGCACATAGCCTATATGTATCATTTGTTTTCTTAGGAGTTCCAGTTATAGATCCCCCCCCCCACTTTTAGTACAAGAGGGAAAGGGAGGCCTTGTAAAGAAGCTGTAATTTAAGGAAAAATCCAGGCAGTGATGTTGGCTTGAACTTCTGAATCAATAAAATAATGTATCAAAAGCTGACTACCTACCAGTAAGTCACTGGAGGACTCTGTGGAAGGATGTTATTCTACATTCAACCAGAGTGTGTCACTGTGACCATTAACACAGAAAAGTCAGAGCATACACTTTTAAAAAGAGAAATTGACACCTGCTATTTTTAAACAGAAAAAAGCCTTCTTTCAACAGGATGTAGACATCTACATGAAAGGGATCTCGACAGAATAAAAATCTAAAATTACAATTTTGAGGCTGGTAATATGAACAGTTAAGGACTGCACATACAGTAGTACCTCAGTTTAAGAACAGCCCTGTTTACGAACTATTCGGTTTAAGGACTCTGCAAAACCGGAAGTAGTGTCCCAGTTTGCAAAGTTTACCTCTGTCTAAGAACGGAAGCCGAACGGTGGAAGGGCACTGGCGGCGGGAAGCCTCATTAGGGAAAGCATGCCTCGGTTTAAGAATGGACTTCCAGAACGGATTAAGTTCATAAACCACTGTATCACTGTGTGCATTTTTTAAAAAACCAAATGCAATTCCAGCAAAGTGAATTTTAAAGTTTGGACATTTCTATTTCTCCTATTTTTGCTGAGTCTGAAGACTTAGCCTGCATTTTTCTTTTTATTTTCAGGAAAAAATGGATGCTTGGCATTCATTTTTTCTTTATACACCTGTAATTGCAGGTGCTTTTTAGCTTTTCTAAATGTGCTATGCATCTTGTAAAGTGATACAATTTCTTCTCCTTGGAGGAGAGCCAAGCAAGTACAGCAACTCAAAGACTTTACTTTCATTCTGATTCTTGTTGTTGTCTCTTTCTCTAACCCCCCCCAAGAGTTGAGAAGAGGCAGCTTCCCCAGAATTTGTAGAGTTAGAAGGGGTCCCAAGGGCCATCTAGTCCAGCCCCCGGCAATGCAGGAATCCTGCCCGCAGCTATCCCTGGGCGGGCTCAAACCACCAACCTTCTGGTTAACAGCCAGATGTGCTGACCCATTGCCCCACTGGAGACATTAAGTTTATCTAGTCAGGGATGCCATCAAGGTTATATTGCTTGAAAGATGTGGCATATTAAAATTAAATAAAAGTAATTTATATAAATTGGGCAAATCTCAACCATTAGCGCTGGCCTTATGCAATTATTTACCCAAACAACTCTCCCCAGTCTCTATTTCATTGGTTTCGCACAATGAATGAATCATTTCCAAAGTGCTAACAACTTGGGTGCTTTTCACCTAACTGGCATGCATAAAAACTGTTTGCACATGGTGCCATATAGACCACTATGTATTTATGAACCATATGGACAGAGTTGATGGGATGGATCTTTCTCATCTCACTGGCCCCCAATGAGAGGGAGCATGCAGATCGAATGGGCCTCTTCCACCAAACTTTCCATCTATGTTGTTGCAATAGTTGCACAAGCTTGTGTGTGAGTATGAATGAATGAAGGGGAGGGGGGCACAGTTCCCGCAAATGAATATTTACAAGGATAATGTAAAGTGGGAATGAATAACTATAGAGATCACATTGGTCACATGTACATCTATTTCAGCTTAACCTATGGAAATATATGAAGATGTGTCTTAGGCTGTAAACTTGCCTTTGAGACATCTCTAGGATGTTTTTAAGACTACTCTGGAGTAAGTTGGCTGAAGCACTAATTTTTCTCAAGCTACAGCATACGGTAGTGAACCCTTTGCCTCTGAAACTTAGATTTTGCATTAAGATGTTTGCTGAAACACTGAATGTTAATAAGAGAGCACTAGTTTGCTGTGAGGTATAGAAAACAAGATGGCCTCGGACTCATAAGCTGATGCACCTTTTCATGGACTTCTTTTTGACTGAGTTAATGAAAGTATAAGATAAATATCAACAAAACAATGTCATAATAGATATAAAATGAAAACAGTGATATAGAAATGATACATAGATTGACTCCTGGGTTTATATGCATTAGACCTGACTAAAATGACCTCAAAGAAGCTTCTCTGACTTTGTGAATTTTGCAGAGTGGGTTCTCCTGGGCTTTTGTTGAATGGAATGGAATGGAATAGAACAGCCAAACAATCAGAAAACATACACAAATAAGCTTCAATATCTATTATGATTGGTTAATTCTATTTCTATGATCCAATGATGCATTGTACTATATTTGTTTGCAAAACAAGTCAATGTAGGTAAAAAATAAAAGCAAGTTATATGAACACTGGTCATTAACTGCAAAAATCCATATTTCGTTAAGTAAGCCACCCTCTATTATAATTATTTATGAGTCATAGAAAACATTTTGACTAAAAAGGAAATGGACAAAATGCAGTACTGTACCATTAGAATTAATGAATACAGCTGTCTGCTGACTTTTTTTTTTACTGTGCTTGACATATTGAGGACAATTAATTACGTATTTGATAACTGTAATGCATACTGACCAGCTGAATGAGAGCTGGTGCTCAGTGTTAGAAGATGGGAGACATTCAGAAAAGATGTTCCTTTTTTGTTAGAACAGTTGGCATGTATGTATATAAAGTATGCTCAGTTATTTCAGCAAGCAAATGCATGCACCCCCCCCCCCAACAACAACAGATGGGGTAGAACTATATGGTGGGTTGTGATAAAGCACACCATGGAACAGAACACCAAAGAGCAGATTTAATCTGTCAGCATGATGCATGATGGAACTTCGAAGTTAGTGGCTCCTCAACGGTTCTTTCTGCTGTCAGACAATAAAACTAAAACAGGTCAATTTGTACTGTGATATAGCAATACTGTGTAGCTATGTTTAAAACTTGTTATGGTTATGGTGTTACAGTTTCACATGCTAACTTTGTCTACATTTTTGGAAACAATGTTTGATGTTGTGACTCAATCATAGCTCTTTTTTTTTTCTCAGGGTGCAAGGCAAATGAAGCAAGCTTTTGCTGGTGTAGGGAACTTTGAAAAAGTAGACGTTTTTCTGTTTGTTTGTTTTTAAATACATTTCCCCCCCTTTCCAGTAGCACCTTAGAGACCAACTAAGTTTGTTACTGGTAAAAAATAATAATATTTTGTTTTGACTATGGCAGACCAACACAGCTACCTACCTGTTTTCAGAATTTGGCTTGAAGACACGGGGGAGAGAGATATTTTGGCTTTTCATGAAAGTATGAATGGACTGGAAGCATCCTGCTTTGTCTAAAAGCATATAAGCTGTTTCTTTAAGGGATTCTCACTCGGTTCATTCAGGACCTGAGAGATGGAGACTTTTCCTAGCTGATATATGTTAAAAACATAGCATGCCTATTGCATAATGCCTTTCTACCAAGTAACAAAAAACAAGCAGAGCTAGTATATGGATTTTAAAGGCATCTTCTTCTGCAGAATGAATATAGCTGAGATACTTTCCATTCTCTATGCACATCATGCTGTTTCTTATAGCAGGGGGTGGGGTAGGGAGGCCCCCTTTTAGCCCAAGGGCTATTTTCTTTCATGAGCAACCTTCTGGGGACTACATGCCATTGGTTAGCAGAACCAATGGCCAAAAGAAAAGACAAGACTGACTCTTTACTTTGTACAGCAGGCTACACCCTAGCCATGCAAAACCAGAGATTCCCAATATACTTCTCCATCCAGGCAAGCAGGAATATTACAGTTCATGGACACATTCTACCCAGGCAAAATAACTCAAGGAGGGTGTGGAATTTTAGGCTGTGTGCATGTTACTCATATACTTCATATCTAGTGCATCCCCACAACTGGTGTCCAAAGCTGTGTACTTTTGAAGCTGGCCACAATCCATATCTATCATTGAGAAATACTGTTGTTTGATGCATTTCTCCCTCAAACTAGTTATTATTATTATTATTATTATTATTATTATTATTATTATTATTATTATTACACCCTCTCCATCTGACTGGTTGCCCTAGCGTAGCCACTCTGGGTGGCTTCCGACAAATATAAAAACATAATAAAAACACCAAACATTAAAAACTTTCTTACACAGGGCTGTTATTCATGTTGTTATTCATCTCCTTGACATCTGATGGGAGGGTGTTCCACAGGATGGGTGCCACTACTGAGAATGCCCTCTGCCTGGTTCCCTGTAACTTCACTTCTTGCTATGAGGGAACTGCCAGAAGGCCCTCAGAGCTGGACCACAGTGTCCGGGCTGAACGATGGGGGTGGAGATGCTGCTCCAGCTGTACAGGGCCGTTCCTTGTGATTTGAAATTGTAAAGCATATTTGCTTTACTGCTAAGCTGAGGCTTGTGCATTTGAGACAGATGACAGCTTTATGAATAGGAGTGTGTGTGGGGGGGAATGCAGGTACAGAGAAACTAAACAGGTAATGAATGTGCATCAGGTGAAGACATCCACACCTCAACTTGTCTCATGGGTGAGCAAGCCCTGCCCAAAATAGAATGGAGACAAACCACAATATGCTCCCCTGGGCCTTCAGCTCGAAGGGCTCTAAATAATTACCAGTTATTGCTTGCATGGTAGCCTGCAAAACATGAAGCCAACTTAACGCCTTAGGGTTGTATCAATTAAGTCTTATATAGTCTTATATAGTGTAGGACCACTGAAATAAACTGGCGTGATTAACTTAAGTTCATAGATTTCAGTGGGTCTGTTCTGTGCATGACTTAGTTAGAATCAACAACATTTAGCTATGCTTTCAGATATGCAGGAGCCACGTTTCCATGTTTTCCTTTGCAGATATTCTATTAGATACCAATTTAGAAGGCAAGAGATGGACTAGATTTGAAAATAATGTAGGGGTCCTGCATTATAATCCAGGTTACAAATCTTTGTGCTTGATTTTGTTTTCCTTCACTGGTTTTGCTACAGTTTCTTGCTTTGAATCATTACAGTACGTTAAGCAATGATTGAGGTGGGTCTTGTATCAATTCTTTATCTGAGCTGGAGAAGGTGGAAGCTTAAAAAAAAAAAGACTTTAAGTAGCAAGCGCTGCCCAAAATGCCCTTTATTGCTTGCAAGAGTGTATGTTAAGAAAGTACCCTTAGCTAAAGCAATTTTTATAGTTTTTTAAAAAGCAAATTGCTGATACACATTGTTTCCCTGGTTTTGAGGATGATGCTAATTAATAAAATAGGTTGCAGAAAAATGCTAACTAGGTAGATAATATGCTAAATAATAGGGATCAAGTGTGTGCATGTGTGTGTGCGTGCATGCATGCTGAGAATGAGTGTAGGCCTTGTTTTTAGTAATTGTATTATGCATTTGAAACACTAGTTATAACTCTGCTGAAATTGCTGTGTAGTGAAGAATGGGTAAGAAATAGGTTAAATAGAATCGACAATAATAATATGTTTAAATAAACTTATTCATGGAAAGAGATGGAACTCTGCTTATAGGTGTGATGAAAAAGCTTGTCGCAGATAAATAGGGGCTTTCAAAGAGCATGAACACATATGCAGTTAACTTATCAGCCACAGACAGGCACAGATGGTAGTCCATGAAATGCTCCCTGGTCAAAATATAATAGGACAATAGATGCAGAAATGCAAAATAGTTTACAGTTGAAGGGAAAAATAAATCATCTATTTTACAAACAATGCATGTAGACCATAGTTCAGCTAAACTTAATTTACATTTATCATGGAATAAGCCCTACTGAGCACAATGAGACTTACTGTTGGGTAAACATACATAGAACTGCACTCCACACCACACTGAAACCAATGAAGCAAGTTATTTGTGACTAACCTAATATTTTTCTATTCATATAAAGCAAGTCCAATTAATTTCAGTTGTGCTTACTGCTGGAGAAGGGGGCAAAGGACTGCAGCCTGAGCCTATGCATGCATATTCCTGAGCAAGCATGCTAAGTCCCACAGTCTTCAATGGAACTTATGCTGCAATCCTGTGCACAATGGCTTGAGAGTAGGTTGCAGCTAACTTTAGCCAGATCATGGACCTAAAACCTAAATACTACAATAAGGGATATATGAAGTTAAGCAGGCTCCTTTGGAGCCCATCTTAGAGTATTTTATATTACAGTGGTGCGATATGCATCTGATATTCTAAGCTAGCTCCCTTATACAGTCAACATCCATGATGCTATTAAAAAACATGGCTAAATTCCATATGATTCTATTATATCCACTGCTCTGTGTGTGTGTGTGTGTGTGTGTGTGTGAGAGAGAGAGAGAGAGAGAGAGATACACACAGAGATGCACACACACATATACAGTGTATTGAGAATGCAAAGGTATAAAACCTCTGTTTTGGGCTAGAACTGAGTGCAAGTGGCTTCTTGAAATTATCCACCCTATTTGTGAGCAGATAAATTGGACAGGGTAGGGAGAACCATGGGGTGGGGTAATTCTGCAGAGTGAGAAAGTAATGTAATGAGGTAACAGCTGTTTTGGATCCACTGGATAGAAATCCCTATGGCTCCTTTAAGAGAGTAGCGCAGGTTTCTCCATTATGCCAACTTGGAGCTGGCATGACAAAATAACAAATCCACCCCAGCTTCCACCCTTGCTGACATGAGCTGGCAGGGCTTTGGATATAGCTCTGCTACTGCAATGCCCCACCTCTGGAATGACCTGTCAGTCTATAATCCTTCACACACTTACTTGGCGTTGTAACTCACCCTATGACCTTCAGGTGAAAGGTGGGGATATAAAGGTTGAAAATAAGTAAACAAACTCCATCGAGCACAATGTGTTTTCAGTAAACGTGTTCTGTTAACCATTTGTAAACATAGTCACAATTGTAGTCTAACAGCTCCCCCCTAAACATGTTTATGAAGAAGTAAGTTCTATTTATTTCGGTTGGACCTGCTTCAAGTGAGCATGCTAGGGACTGAAGACCCAAGTTTTAGGTTTCAAGGCAAAAATGTGACAAGATTTAATATGGTGCTTGACAGTCTTCTAATTGAAAATTTCTTTTTTGCTCAGCATGGTATGCGTTTTTCATTGCCTTGTGAACTGAATATTTAGGGAAATATGAAAAAAGTTGAAGTATGCATTGAAAGCTGTGACAGTTGTGCTTTGTGTGACAATGCTGTGATACCTGAAAAGAGCATGATAGAAAAATGTTGATTTAACACACATTTAAGTCAGTGAGAATACAGTAGGCTGCAATGGCTGTAGAAGTGCAATTACAGTCAATCTCCATAAACCAAATATACTTCTGTTGGAATACGATGTAATTAGACAACAGTGGCTCTGGAGGGTACTTTATGAGGGTACTATTCAGAACAAACTGCAATCAAGTACATCTATAGGATCCTTGACAACACAGGATTGTTATAAAAGATACATTAATCTTTAGAGAGATTCAGCACCTATAAGTCCTCACTCAAATTGGCTTAGATTTCTAAGGTTTAACTAAATGGGCCGAGGCTACTGATATTCAGCCTACTTCCTTGTGTTAGGTCTGATCAGTGGTAACCTGGAGGAACCAAAAATTTCAGATAAACTCTGTAGGGGTTATGGATAAGTGGTCTTCAGATTTTCAGACACCGGCTCCACCTTTAACTATAGCCTTTGATACAAGAACCATTTAAAACTGGTTTAGGACTCTGTGCAAGAACCTAGCAGCAGATGCTACTTTAGATATCAGGTTCATGGCTTCTTTGCATCCCTAGCAATTTACAAAAGAAAAAAGACCCAAACTTTTGAAGAATGGTGGCAGCACTGAAGGGTGGCCCGCCATTGGTTAGTTTGTGTTTTCCCTTTATGTGACGTGATTCACCAGCTGAAGAAAGACCACTTTTGTTTTTTCATTCCAAGAAGCACAATTTGTCTTGCCATAATGCTGCAGGGTAAGAAGGGCTGTATTCACCAAAGGAGCCCCATCCTCTATTCCATTTTGTCATCCTTTGTCTCTTATGCCCTGCCACAATCTGGTGTCTCTTGTACTAATCTGAATGAAAATGTGTGATTTAAAATAGAGTTGTGCTTGTGCAGAATCACAGTACTGCTGCCTGTCTTTGTAATAAATGTGCTTGTGTTCTCATCATGGCCATTGTCAGAGGAGAAGCACGTTGTTGCCTTGGAGAACGTACTTAGAGAGATTCTGACTGTTTGATTGGCTTTTTCTTCTATCACGTTTACAAAAAAGTAGCTGAGTGTGGAAATGGCATTGTAAATAATGAAAGTGAATATCATTGCCAGATATGCATTCTTCTTTTCGGATGTTCTGCAGAACTAAGTCCTCTTCCCAGCCAATCTAGTGAAATCAAAAATTTATTGCTGCATCATGATTCTGACACTTCTGGAATGCTTGCAGAGATTAAAGCTCCTTTATCAACATTCCCAAGACTGTGATGTCTAAAGACCTCAGCTGTTCACAAGTGGCTGAAATTAAATTCTGCCTGTTCAACAAATCTTCACTTAAAAATTGATTTATAGCTGAAACAGTTAGAAGCTGATTATATGAATACATACTTCAATTTGGTTGAGGAAGTTTTGTCAAAAAGCCTTTTTTGGGGGGAGGGGGTACTTTTCACAGCTTGCTTGCACCGAGCCTTGGTAATAAATTTAATGCCATTATCACCTTTATCAAAGCATGTTGTAAATATGAAATGTGTAAATGAAACATAATGTAAGAAAGGGAAATTTGGAGTCTTGGGGGCAACATTGCCATATTGCTTGGAGTCAAATGGGATACAAAAAACATCTGGAAGGCTGTAGGCATGTGTAATGTTAAGTGTATACACGCTTCCTATACAAACCATATGTTGAGCCTTTGTATCGCAGATACTCTTGTGGCAATTTGGATTGACTGAGACAGTCCAGGAAGCTACTATATGCCTCAGGAAGCAGTATTTCATATCTGTAGAAGTGTAGGAGCAAGTTGTGGTTATTCACTTGTCAGGTTATACAAAGGACAGTTCATTTAAGGATCATATTGTTTTCCAGAACTCCGCCCTGGTAAATCCTGGTTTTGCTTAAGCAATAGTTATGCAGCATAGCCTCTTTCTCTTAGTTAAGTGGCCAAATGTAGCATGCAAAATGAGGAGATGACATCTTATTACTTGCATTCTCTCTGCTCATCTGCAGCAGCAACTTTCTCCTTAAGATCATTTCCACAGGCTGCTAGAGGAGTCTCTGTAGTATATTTTGCTGGGCTCAGCAAGAACAGTGGTAACATCCCGTCTTTTGGGAAACCTTATTGTGTATCTAATAATCTCACCAATTTAGAATTGTCATAGCCAGATGTAAACAGGAAGGAGACTTCATTTAGTTTTGATATTACCTATTCCTGTAGTAAGTAATGACCAATGTTTAGGATTGATTTAATTATGTCTTTTTTTAAAAAAGTTAAATTTAGATATAATTAAAGCAATGCTTCCTGACATCAGTTACATACCCTCTCCACCCACAGGATTAACTTTTATCTATAAAACTTCCTCATAGCTAGGAATGTCCAGTTAGTAGCTGCATCAAACTTTCAAATGGATATCAGGCAGCTGAAGGAGTTTTGGGAAACAGTTGTAAGCAACTATATTGGCTTCATGTGGAGGAAGCCACGGCACTGTTCAAGGCTGGTGCACAGCTGCAGAGAGTAGTTTCGGTCCTAGAAATAAGTGAATTCAGGTATCAGTAGGGAAGAAGCACGGAAGAGCAAACAGTTCACATTAGGAATGTAGGATGTCAGGCATCAGGACCATGGACAGAGCACAGCAGGCTGTACGGAGCCTGGCAGGACAGATAGCAAGATGCCTACTGAGCATCTCTCAGAAAGAGTAGCTCACAAATGTAATCTGGCAATGCTGATAAGTGTCTTGGAACACTGATAAGTGTCTTGGAGCACTGCTTGTCACTTCTGGGTGTGGTATGGTAATGATGGCAGGATGCTGGGTGCTGCAGAGATTCTGAAGAGCATTCCTTGCTATTTGTGAGGCAACTAGAAGGGAAGCAATCCTAGGGATTGGTGATTGTTGTGGTTGAGATTTAAGATGATTCTGTTACTTCTTTAGTGGAGGAATCTGTTCCACTGTGCTTTCTCATCACTGTTATCTGAGATATCCCAGGGACAAGAACCTTATGAGTCTTGGAATTATTATTATTCTCCAAACTGGAGAGCCAGTGTGGTGTAGTGGTTAAGAGCGGTAGACTCGTTATCTGGGGAACCGGGTTCGCGTCTCCACTCCTCCACATGCAGCTGCTGGGTGACCTTGGGCTAGTCACACTTCTCTGAAGTCTCTCAGCCCCACTCACCTCACAGAGTGTTTGTTGTGGGGGAGGAAGGGAAAGGAGAATGTTAGCCACTTTGAGACTCCTTCGGGTAGTGAAAAGCGGGATATCAAATCCAAACTCTTCTCTTCTTCTTCCAAACTTTTGACATGGTACTGAATCAGTTCCTGCTCCTGCAACTATCTTTTTCACTGAGGGAGAAAGTCTTAACCCTCATTTCACATGAATTTGGGGCTCTCTAATAGATCTCCTTTGAAATTTAATAGACAAATCAGTCTAGATTATACGGGCTCATAGGTTCTGGAACCTAACTTTGTTCCAGGCTAGGGAAGGAGAACATGTGACCATCGAGACCCCAACTAGCCTTAGCCCTCACTATTGGCCATGCTCACTGTAACTGATGGGAGTTGGTATTCAACAGCATCTGCAAAGCAGCAAATTCCTCATCCTTATTCTAAACCAGGCATGGCTGAATTTGGCCATCCAGCTGTTTTGGGACTACAGTTCCCATCATCCCTGACCACTGGTCCCATTAGCTAGGGATGATGGGAGTTGTAGTCCCAAAACAGCTGGAGGGCCAAGTTTGGCCATGCCTGTTCTAAACCATGTTTTTTATCAACCATAAGCCAATAAACTCTGCTTCATCTTGTGTGTTGGAGATATATTTCCATGTTGTTGTTTAGTTGTTTAGTCGTGTCCGACTCTTCGTGACCCCATAGACCAGAGCATGCCATATTTGGGATTAAATTTAAGCTTTGCACAATATAAATTGCTTATGTAAATTACATTATATGATAGATGCCATATTAATAAACCTTTTAATATCAGTATTCTGGAATTCATGCCATTGAAATATTTCATGAAAGTGCTCGTTTTTAGGAAAGTGCTTAGGTTGGAAATGTTATTTATTCATGAACTATTACTTTAGGAGGCAGGTGTCACAATTAAATTTGCACTAACAATTTGCTGAAACCCATTTTAAAAATTACTCTGATGGTTCAAGGACAGCCAGAATTAAAAAAAAATGGGTTTGCATTTCAATTATCATCACAAATAAATTTTACTGAACTTTTGTTCTGGTTCTTTTTCACTGGCACCCATTTGAAGCCTACCTGGATCATTTTTCATATTTCTCATGAAAGGGTCAAACAGAACAGGAAGTAATTGGTTTGGGTGAGAAAAACACCTAGAGCTGGGTCAAATTGCAGTAGGCTTAGTTAAGTAAAGTTCCTGGACATTTCATTAGTAATATGGGTGAAATTCTAGTAAAATCTGTTTAGGTCTGGATGGATATGGGTTTATGAGGTCAGGCCAACCATTGGAGAATATATTGCAAAAATATTACTTTCTATAAGTATTGTAGAGTAGCTATGACAAATGAACTGTTTTCCTCATCCCTGTGTCTATCAGAAGGTAGCTATCTCTCACCAAATTCAATTGGTATTAGAGTTGAAGGAAGTGGCTAAAATATGGTTTAATAATGAAACAGTCTCCATTCCAATTAACATTGGGAACATGCTAATTGAAAATTTTGCAATCGTTACTGATATGCTTATTCTTCATTTATCTTGTTTCATTTCTACCAAAATTAAACTTTTGACACTTCTTATTTTCTTCTTTGGCTCTAATTATTTTTTAATACATTTATATATTTTGCATAAGTTTCTCTCTGAAGCTTTTTATACATGTCATTCATGCAGTACAGCTCCGTGCATGACTGTGCAGAAGTAAACCCCACTAAATTCAATGGGACTTACTCCTCAGTGAGTGAATTTATTATTATTATTATTATATTACAGTTGATTTATTGATTGTCTTCTAAGTCACCGTCTCAAGGCAATTAATACCCAAATATTAAAAAATGCAGATACAATGAATGCATTAAAAAAAACTAAGATCCTAACAAGCAGACACTCATGGTAGAAAACCTATTTACTCAACCGGGACCTAACAGGAGTATCATAATAAAAATATGTATGTTCTGAAAATGAAAGAGATAGCCACTGTTTTGGCAGTTGTTTCAGAGAGCTTCTTCCTGAACTTTTTTTTTTTATATCTAATAGTTATAAAGCACTTGATTTTCATCTTAGAGTTACTAGTGTGTAGTTTGTAGCTATTAGTCATTGTATCCATTATATTTTAATGTTAAATAATGCCAAACACTTTTGTGTCAATCCCTATGATTTTTTAAAAATAGATTACAACAATTCCTCTTTTGGCCTCACTTACTTAGCTAAATTGGCCCACCTATTTTAACCCTGTGTCTGTCTAATACTCATTTTTATATGTCAGATGAAAACTGGAATCTGATAAAAACCAGGGAATTTCAACATTTTTTAAACTTTGGAAATCATCACAGTTGTATCTGTTGTCTCAATCAATAGAATGATGGACTTTGCTCATGGGTATGTTATGCTTAGATTGCAACCTCCCTCCGTTAGAGAGGTATTTTCAAAGCATTTAGAACCTTCCATCCTACCTGAACCAGCAAGCATGGTTTAGAAAGTTTAACATCAATCCAAGGCATGAAATCATGGTGTAATGGGAAAATAATTTCTCTATAAACCTGCATCATGTGCACAAACCATTGCTGGGCATGTATAGAAATAACTGAAAACAAGCCCATCTTGTTGGCAGAAAAGCCAGAAAGCCATACTGCTTTCCCTTTTAGCAAGTGGTACCCACTTTTGGCACTGAAATCTAACAGTACAACCATCTTTTAAACCTACCTTTGCGGGGACACACTGAGAGTAGCCAATGGGTGAATCAAATCTTTACTATTGCAGCAGACTCCATAATGTAGTCTTTTGATTCTTCTCTTATAAGCGTTTTCACCAAGGCAAGGGAAATAAATACAAATTTATTTCCAAAGGTTGGGTAAGTCAGATTTCTTTGCAGATGTTGAGGCAGAGTGAGTTGATCTTTGTGTGGACCCATAACCAAGCTGGGTAGGTCCAGGAAATCAAGCACTTCATTATAATAATGCTTTATTGATGGAAAGTTGCAAGGTTTAAAAAGGTTTCTAATAACAGCACAAGGTAAAGTAACTTGGAAGCTTAAAAATAGCAAAGCTATCTTTTCTGACTAACAACTGAACAACCACTTACGCAGCATAGATGAAGTTAGGTAAGAGATCTCTGAGCATTCTGATATATTCTGATCAGAAAGCAAAATTAATAGTGAACAATGAAATAACAGAAAGTTTTGAAATAACAAAAGGCACTAGACAAGGCTGTCCGCTGTCACCGTTATTGTTTATAACGGTCCTGGAGGTTTTAGCGAAAAGATTGAGAGAAAGTCCGGAAATAAAAGGAATTAAAGTTGGTGCAAAAGAATTTAAATTAAAGGCCTTTGCAGATGATTTAGTAGTAACGTTAGAAGAACCCCAGAACAGCGTCCCGAAAGTATTAGAGGAGATGGAGAAATTTGGACAATTAGCAGGATTTAAATTGAATAAAACCAAGACAAAGATGATGGTAAAGAATATGGAAAAAGAGCAAATTTCAGAGATAGAACAAAAAACGGGCATAGCAGTGTCAAAGAAAATAAAGTACCTGGGAATATGGTTAACTTCCAAAAATATTAATCTTTTTGAAGATAACTACCAACCTGTTTGGAAAGAGATTAAGAAAGATTTAGAAGTATGGACTAGACTCAAGTTATCCTTTAGTGGAAGAATAGCAGTAATTAAGATGAACATTTTACCGAGGATGTTATTCTTATTTCAGACAATACCAATAATTAAGGGAACAGGACAATTCAAAGAATGGCAAAAAACATTGAGCAGATTCATCTGGCAGGGACAGAAACCAAGGATTAAACTGAAATTATTGATTGATAAAAAGGAAAGAGGCGGCTTCGCCCTGCCGGACTTGAAGTTGTACTATGAAGCGTCCTGTTTGTGTTGGCTAAAAGATTGGATAACTTTGCAAAATACTGATTTGTTGGATTTAGAAGGACATGATAATAGATTTGGATGGCACTCCTATCTCTGGTACGATAAGATAAAGGCTCACAGAGGCTTCTTAAATCATGTGATAAGGAGGGCCATTTTCGAAGTATGGGAAAGGAACAAAAGACTTCTAGAGAGCAAAACCCCATGGTGGATCTCACCGATTGAAGTTCTTACTTTAAAAAAGGTTAATATGGAAGGTAAAAGGTCCACATATGGGGACTTGCTGATGAGAACAGAAAGAGGTTGGAAGCTAAAACCATATCACCAGATTGAAGATTTTTTTTCACAGGATGGATACAATATCATCAAGTGCATAATTTGCTCTTAGAAGATAGAAAGATTGGTTTTGAAGATAAAAAATCTAGATTTCAAACTGAGCTATTAGAAGGTAGAGGTAAATTTTTAACAAAAATGTATGATTTGTTGTTAGAATGGTGACTTCCGGCGGCTGGCGCCATTATGGATGGTCGTGGGCTGCTTCGGCTGCGAAGCACCCAGTTCATCCCGGGGGTTAGGAGCCCTGCAGCCGCATAGCGGGGCTTCGGTTGGGGCGCGGGAAGAGCGTCCCGTGCCCTGGGCTCCCCGGCTGTGCCCGTTGTGCTCCGAACCCTTCCCCCGCGCCCCCTGTAAAGGGGGAGTGGGGGTGAAGGGACCACGGAGCCGGGCTTTAGGGGACATGCCCCAACCGGGATGTTTACATGCGGCGGCAAAGTCCGTGATGAGCGTCTCTGTTCTACCTGTCATTAAGGAGTTGCTAAGAAACCAGAAGCTGTGAGTAATTGACTGACTCTTTGTATTCCGGGAAAGCTCTGGGATTAAGAAGAAAGGCAGCCCGCCTCTCTCCCTTCGGGTGGTGAAAGAAATTAACCCTTTAAGTGACTGCTGCTACAACAATCAATTGAAAGCATTTTGAATTTGAAAGCTGAGTCTGTTGAGATCTCCTTTTGGGGGTTAACTGAGGAAAAAATATCTCCGTTTGAAGTTTTGGTCTTTATATTCCGACATCGGAAGAAATGGCGGCGATTTGGACTTGCGTAGGAAAAAATTGAGACAAAGGAAGGAAAAGACAGGAAACGTAACTTGATACCCACCTCCCCCCGAAGATGTTGGATTTTGTGCTTATGTTGGCATTGAAGGACTGGGAGGATGAGGAAAAGTTTACTGTCTTTCAATTGGAACTGCTTGATCGAAAATTAAGAGCCTTGAGTGGGATTATAAATGGAAAGAATTTGTTTTCCACAGAGGAGGCTTTTCGAAAGTTTTATTCAATGGAAACAGACTTTTGCAAAGAGCTGGAAGATGTGTTGGAAGGATGGTTTGAGATGGCTGAGCAAATCCGAGTGGAACAGGGGCCGATTTCAGGGGGTGGCAGCAGCCCTGGAACGGAAAGATTTTTAATATCCAGACTCCGAGGTGGCAGTTCGGGGTCGAGGGACACAGAATTAAGATTTCTACAAGAAGAAGAAGTATGGTACAAAGGCACGGAGAAACTCAGAATGGAGAGGATGAACATCTTGGAGCTCGATGCAGGGTTTGTTGTGGGTGCAACCTGGATCTGTGGACATTCAGAAGAATATAATAGGAGATCCGGTTCTGGTGAAAGACAGGAGAAGATGATGGACAGAAGGGGAGTGGGTTGAACCAATTAATGTATAATATAGATGGTCTGCCATGGTATCCGAAATCGGAGTGTGAAGTCTGTTAATTACAAGTCTATTTTAAATAAGTAAGGAGATATTGAATTTAAGTGAAAAGCAGCATGATAAATGATAGAAGAAACAAGTTTAGCTGTAAGAATATTTGGTTAAGTTTTAGGTTATAATGCAAAGATTAAGACAAAGGTGTTTTTTCTTTTTTAAGTAAAGTTAATCTTTATAGAGAAAAGTTGTTAAGGAAATAGTGTACTGTTTTAAAACCGAAGGTGTATAGGCGGGGGAAGTCAAACGTCAAGATTTGGAACTAGAAATTTTTTTCTTAGTAAGGTATACAGATAAGAAGAAGAATCCTGACATTATGTGTATTTGTATTTGTTTTGATATTTGTAGGTGTGGGGGTTGGGTTTGTGTTATTTTGTGAAAATGTCAATAAATTCTGTTTAAAAAAAAAAGATTTGTTGTTAGAATGGTATACTAAAGATGAGTTGACGAAAGAAGTGATGATAAAATGGGCAATGGATTTTGGGCACAATATAGATTATGATGCATGGACTAAATTATGGAATGAGACTTTGAAATTCACCGCGTGTGAAACATTGAAAGAGAATGTTTATAAGATGATGTATAGATGGTATTTGACTCCAGTAAAATTGTCAAAAATGTATAGAATGCATGATAAGTTATGTTGGAAATGTAGACAAGAAGAAGGTAGTTTTTACCACATGTGGTGGACTTGCAATAAGGTTAAGGGTTTTTGGGAAGCTATCTACAATGAGCTTAAGAAGATGTTTAAATATACTTTCCCAAAAAAACCTGAAGCCTTTTTGTTGGGGTTGATGGGAGATGAAATAGCTAAGAAGGATAAAAGATTGTTCATGTATGCAACGACTGCTGCAAGAATATTGCTTGCCCAAAAGTGGAAATTACAGGAGTTACCTACAATTGATGAGTGGCAGACGAAGATGGTGGAATATGCTGAAATGGCAAAACTGACTGGCAGGATCAGAAACCAGGATGACTCGAGGTTTCAAAGAGATTGGAGTAAATTTGTGGAGTATCTAAGATTGAACAGAGGAAGTTTAAAAACACTTGTAGGATTGGAATAAACCTTTGACAAAGATTAATATGGAGGTAATATGAACTGCGCGACAAGATTGGACTAGAAAACCTGTTGACGTGGGGGAGGGGAGTCATTGCTCGGCAGAGCTATTGTAATGCATTGTTTATTAGATAAGATAATTTGTGGTAATTTGTCTTTTTTGGAAAAATAATAAAAATTTATTAAAAAAAAAAAGAGATCTCTGAGCATATAATCACTTTTCAGGTTTAGCAACATAACAGGCAATAGTAACAACATTGCAAAGAGAGTTGCATTTAATGACCTAAGCCAGATTCAAGCAAAATGCTGGACCCTATCCCATGACTTGATGTAATCAGTCATGATACTAGATTAAAAGAACCTTCAAAACAGTGAACACTCATCCCTCCCATCTTGAAGGAACAAACACCCCTTCCCATCACAGGTCTTACTTAACTGGTTCTCAGTAGCACTGGCCTTGAAGGACCTGCACTTGGTGTCAGTGCCCAGGAAACTCAACCTGGATTGGTTCACAGCATTAACATCCCAAAAGGCTCTTGTTTATCCCATAGCTGCAGCCTTGGATACAAACACAAATCTTGCATTCCTCTCTCTATGCCCTTTTGCTGCTTTGCTTCTAGCTCATGCCACTGAACTCTCAGTTCTTTTCTTTGGTCTTTTTCTAACTACTGTACTAGCCAGTTGAGGACCCATTTGCTGTCTCACACAGATCCATTCCTTTGTTCCCTTTAATGGCCCATCACCCAGGTGATCACCACATCTGTAAGCTAGCCTTGCTTTTATTTCAACACTAACCCTGCATCCCAGGGTTAGAAAGGTCTCGGCATACAGCCTACTCCCTACACCCAAACTCATAACAATATTGTGGTGACGTGGGCAGTCCATGCTTAAGGTAGAAAACAGCATAATTTAAGAATTACAGTCTTCCACAACAATCTTAATTTCTAACTGCAAAATCACATGCTCCCTTAAATATTTATATACACCAGTGCTTATTAGAAAACATACTGTTTAAAATTTTAATGCTTTTGATTTGAATTGTGGATTTTATTCTTCATTCTTTGCAAAACGTAAAGTACCGTTGTGCTTTGTAGAAGTTTGCTGCCTGTTAAGACCTTGAGGTGAAAGACATTTCCCCATGTGTGTTTTTCCTTCCGTCCTTTGGGGAATAAATTGTTTATATTGCCAGAAATTGTTAGTGCACATCAAACCATAATACAGAATACAAAAGCATGTTACTTGAGTCTGTTAGTATGCCATGGCTAAAAAAGAAAGAACACGGGGAAGTAATTGTATTTGAGTTGCTTCATAATTTATTAAACACTTCCATTAAATGCTAAAGATGTATTGCATTCAAAGAACCATATGAGCCAAAGCAGCAAGGATAGTAAAAGTATTCAAAGTTTTTTTTAACTATCAGTTTTAATTTGATATTCTTTCAAAAATGAAATGCTTAAATATTCTCAGTTGGACCAAATCCATCCTTGGTGATCTCTAGAAAGAATTGGCTCTCATAAATAGTGCCATTTTATGCTCAGATTTTAACAATAGATTTCTATGTAAGTCTTTAGAGACTTTAATTGACAGGATAACATTTTATTCTTCAGTATAAATACAAGACTATGTGAATCCACACTAAAAGCATGTATAGATCTGAAAGATGGTCAAGAGCTTTGTTGGACTGAATTGTCAGTTGAGTAGTTACTGGGCTACATCCAACATCATGGCTCAGCTGATGTTGAGGTTTCCATCAATGGAAGAATGGGAAAATTAATTCCAGTGATTTCTGTTCTCTTGCACCTCTCTTACACACATCTAAATCTCCTCTATAGGGTGCCCCAACACCCTGGAGCAGATCTGGGGAATGCAGAGACTGAAGGCAAGAGGGGGGGATAGCTGGTGATTGCTCCCTCCACTTCCTGTTGATGAAAGCACTACTGTCATCTGAGTTACATTGTGGAATACTGTACAAAATACTGTCTCAAAGTTTAATCAACTGTAAATATTTGTCTCCATGTTTAGTACTACTGATACATAGAGTACTTTTGGTTAAAAAAACAAACCCTTCTCGTTTTTTTGTTTCATTCTAGGTGCTTCAAGAAGTGTAAAAGCACCTCCAGAGAAAGCGGAACTCTTTTTTCAGAAGCTAAGAAATAAACATGAATTCACAATTTTGGTGTCACTCAAACAAACTCGCTTAAATTCAGGTGTTATTTTTTCTGTTCACCACTTAGATCACAGGTAGGTGTAAATACCTAATATTTATTGTTTTTTTAGGCATACTGAAATGTTAAATAAGATTAAAATAAACCAGAAAGAGAAACCTGAGATTAATATACAACATAACCCAATGCATTTATACTCAGAGGTAAACCCCACTGAGTTCAGTGGGACTTACTTCCAGATAAAAGTGTATAGGTCTGCTGCTTTATGCTGTGATACTAAGCATATCTATGTAGAAGTGAATTTTGTGGAAGCAGACTGGAGTCACTATCCACTAAATATATTTATGATTGGAATATTAGCTGACATATATGCAACACTACTTGGAAATTACTGTGGCTCGTATGACTGTGGATAATGTAAATAGATAGAAATTCACAAGTTAAGATCTATCAACAGATTAGATAGCTAGTATCTATCAACAGCTGTCACCATTTAAATGTCTCCCACTGCTAAGGGCATAAAAAGCTTTTCTACCCTTTGCCTGACACACTATTGTGGATCTCATCCTCATCTAGTGTAAATCAGTCCAACCTCATTGCCTGTAAAAGACCTGTACTATTTCACAGCATCTGTTGTCTTACCTATGTGCCTTCTTACTATTTGCCTCACTTACTTTCAAACAGTGAAGACTATCCAAGGTTACAGAAATAACAGCGATAGTAATAAATAGAAAAGCAATGCTGTTAGGTTCAAGAGACTAAACTATGTGACCTGAGGGCATTTGAGAATGATTTCATCATGCTATGACAAGAAAATTGTTGTCACAGTTAAAAGAGGTGTTATTAAGATTGTTACACATCTGCTGCAGCTGCTGAAACAGTCAACATTTGGCCCTAGCAAAGAATTGTCAACAATGATCCATGAAACTATATGAATTTTCAACTCAAACTTCAAGCTCCTATAGCATCTCATTGAAACAAATGGATTTTGCAGCTATTAAATAGCATATGATTGGCAACTGAACTATCATGCTGTAATAGGGACATTTTCATTCTTTCTAACACACACTATGGGAAAGTTAAACTATCATTAAGTATGGTAGGGATGGTGTATACCTTTTATGGTATTACCATTGAACAACTTTATATTGTACCTCACAGGGCTTATCATGATTGTTAACATGCTAATTTTAAATTACAGGTAAGTGTTAAAAACTCCTTAGAGTGCCTCCTAAATTTATGTTGTCAATTGCACGCGAAACAAGAGGAACAATGCCAGAAGCTTTCTAAGAAGCTGCTTTTGTAAGAATTCAAGTCATTTGAAACTGGTACAGCTGGTTTGGCTACAACTTTGTACATGCTTACATAAGCAGATGCCTGAAGATATATGAAGTTTTTCATCACAGGTGCATATCATATTTAATAACATTTTAGCATCTTTCAGATAATGCAGAGTAGCAGTCAGCTACAAAGGCACACCACATCCAACATATTATAATATTATAATAATAATATATTATTATAATGCCAGAAAGAAGATGGTCATGGTATAGGGATACTTTGGGCTTTAGCGGCACACCCTGAGAATATTATTGGAGTTTTATTGAATTTTATTGGTGGGTTAAATTTCTCAAATCAATTCCTCAAACAATTAAAACAAATATTCAAAATGTGCTCCTGTAGAGGTTTAGGCACATGATTTGTCTTATTCTATGCATTTCTACTCAGAGGTAAGAGTCATTGACCTCAAGGAGGCCTGCATGTAGGTCTGCATAATAGGAGTAGGGAACCTCAGGGTCAGGGTTGAATGTGGTCTTCCAGGCCTCTTCATCTTGCCACAGGCCACACCACTATGAATCCTTCTCTGTGCCCTCTTTGAATACTTATTCTTGCTTGGAAAACCACTTGCCATGTGCATGGAAAATAGAGATGGGACTTTTGTTTGCTTGCTTGGAATATAGCCTGCTGGAATGGACACCAAAATAGCTCACTTACTCCCTACCTGTGAATGTGAATAACTCCCAGAGCAAAATGTTAGGTCTGCTGCCACCAGCCCTCTCGTTTTCTCTCTGTCCTTGAATCTCTCAAGTCAATGAGAGATTGATATTATTTAGGGAATTGTGGGAGTTTCCGGTTCCCTTCAGGGATGGTTCCAGGGAATCTAGGCACAGTGGGGAGAACACAGTCAGTCATGTGGAGCCACAAATCCACATCTAATGTCAGCAAACCATTTTAAGAGAGTTTATAAAGAATAAGGTTAAGAAAACAAAAGGGAAAAGGCAGGAGAACTTGTACAACAAAATAAATACACATTTTAAATAGAATAGAATAGCTGATGGGGAAGTTGTTTGGCAGTCAGCCTCGAGAACTGCAGTTCTTGCAACACCTGCGGTACACTTTGGGCCCACCCACTTTGACATGCAGCCCCTGGAGACCACACCCACTTTGACCATGCAGCCCGTGGGTAAATGTGTCCCTTGGCCTGAGAAAGGTTAGCTGCCCTTGCTGTAGAGCTTGTAGACTTGGCTCAGCCCACTGTCTAATTATGATAATGTGATCTTTAAAAAATCTCCCAGTGGCCTACTTCAGACTCTTACTGGGCTGGTGCCACAACGTGTATGGTGGAGGTATAGCATGAAATGTCAAGTGGGCAGTTCATCTAAGGGCAGTATGTGCAACAGCCCATTTTTCTCTGTTTTTGGGTAGGAGCGGGAAAGTGTATAAATCAGACCATAACACGTATAGGCTTTCATGTGCAACACCCATGTCACATGTGATGGAGAGGTGGGACACACTTGTATTCTGCTTGAGTCACAGGACAATTGAAGTAAGGGTCCAAACAGGGACCTACATTCTCATGTGCGCTAGTGTCAGATATGGCACAACTGCAAGCAGTTCAAAATATGCTAGCATAGAGGAAAGTTAGAAATTATAATTCAACAAAACAAGATTAGTATCAACAAATCAGATTATTAGGACAATGATGGCAAGACTGACTTTCTGCAGATCAAATTCCTTTTCTGTAGTTTAAGTGCAGCTATAACATAAAAACCGTGAATACAGTTTCTGCTTAATGAAAGATTCTTAAGCTGTGTTGGATGAAATATGTTTTATTAGAATCTAACCAAGCACGATCTCTTAATTATATACAAATTAATGATTGCCACCAATTGCTCCTCTATTACGCTGAGCCATGGAGTGTGAATCTATTATCCATTTTGTGTGATTTCCTCATTAATCCTTCATCTTGTTGTCGATGATAAGAGGTCATCAGTACTAATAAATGTTAATCCCAATGCCCTAAGAAATCTTTGTGGATTTTGGTTTAAATAATGAGCGCAAATGGGTGAAGAACTTTCCCCTTCAGATGAGCAAATAAGAAAGTGAGAAATTAGAATAACTTCAAACATAGACTGTATGTTTTGAGATGAATACTTATTTTATTAAATGATGCTAGTTAGAAACAGTGAGCTCATTGAACTGCAAATGTGCTCATCTTGTACAGTTTATTCATATCTACTGAAGGAAAAACTGAAGTAAATACTTGCTTTGGTATTTAGATACATGGTTACAGCTGGGAAAAAAAACATAAATATGTAAAAGGTTTTGGCCTAAAGTAGGGGGTGGATATCTAAAGTGTACAAGACCACTTGCTCCAAAATAAGTAAATAGATTTGGATTTAGAAGTGGGTATGGTTTGCCATAGTCCTCATTATTTTCCTGCTGTTTCTGCTTCATTTCTTGATCTCTCATAGTTTACAAGCAACATACCACAGCTACTTTAGCTATATCTTGGATCTTGTAGGTTCCACCAAAAGATCCATCTTTTTGTCTTTTCATTTAATATTTTCTTATCACTCAGTTTTAATAGCATAAGCATCAACCAGATTTCTTTAGTCATTTGGGCAACTGTTTGATCATTCTTGAACATTGTTGACATCGTGAGTGGTGGAAATGTTTTGAAGCAGTTAAAATAAGTATTTGTTTTCTGTTTAACCTTGTCAAGTTGGAATAACCCCAAATATTGGTTGTAAAGCAGGTCATTAAATTGATGGATGTCCTGCTATATTTCCCTGGGTTTTGTCCTGGCAGTTAGGCTTCATTTAATTTTTAAACGTCTTTTCAGTGCACAAAATGAATTCTGGTATTATGGTGTAAATTATTCCAGTTTATAAAACTTTGCTGAGTTATATTTACTGGCCCATCTTGCGTATGAAAGTTCAGAAGTTACTCAGAATTTGCTGATGCAACAAAAATATCATGGATTTGGGCTAGATTTCACCTCTAGTCATTAGAAAGGCTCTTATTCATAGAAGGCTTTTGATTCAGTAGAGTGATGTGTGTGTGTGTGTGTGTGTGTGTGTGTGTGTGTGAAATTTGCTGATCCCGCACATCCCTGCAGTTCCCCGAGCTCTCTAACACTGTTCTATGGCACCTAACCCTCTGGAACAGCATGGGAGTATCTGCAGAGAGAAACTCTACTTAGATCATGTTCCCAGTGGTTGAGATACCCCCCCCCCCCAGAATTGTATTGACATTGTGTTTTATAAAGAAAGTTTATTTATAAGTATAATTTATGCTGGTCAGACAGGAAGCCAAATTGTAAAATTTCATTCACTGAAGTTCTTGCTTAAAATTGTTCTCTAATGGTAGACACCAGTCACATTTGAGGGTATATGAGAGTTTAGAAAAAGAACATGTAGAATAAAAAAATAGTTCTTTCTTTTTTAGTTTGGCAAATTCTAAGCTTGTAAATATTTGCATACTTTGCCTTCATCAGCTTTTGCCTTCATTGCATTTTTTAGGTTTTTTTTTTTTTTTTTTTAGTAATCTCACTTCTGAACAAATCCCCAGTTAGGAGAAATAGAATTCACTCATCTGTAGACACTTTTTGCCACTTTCTTTCTAGCTTCCATTTTTGTAAAAAGCAGCAGCAGCAGCAGAATAATAATAATAATAATTTGGGGGGGAAATTAAAAGCAAGTTTGAAAAATTAAATGAAAAGATCAACCTTTTTTTAAAGGTTATGTCAAAGCTGAATTTCAGAAATGGAGTTCAACAATCTTTGAAAATGCTGGAATATTGCTGAATTTTGGATTTTAAAAATTGAATTTTACTTCTGCTCTAGTATAAAGTTTTCAGCCGATAGATTTCCATATTAAGCATCCATGAGAAAAAGCAACACAAGTAAAAGGGAAATGGAAGGTGCAAAAACCCAATCATGTCAAGTAAAAACAGAATAAAGGCTATTTAGGTGTGATTTCTGCATTTCAAGGGTTTGGACCACATTACCATTGGGGTCCCTTCAGACTCTATAATTCAATGATCCTACAAAGAATTATCATTATTATTATTTCCTTTGTGCTTATACTTGGTGGGGTGGGGAGCTGGATCCAACTGGCTGCCAAATTCTGACTTCCCCAAACCAACCTGATGTTTTAGGACCACTACCTCTACCATGGTATCAGATGAAGTGTTTTCCTTTGCCCTTACAGTTTGAAATCAAGCAGCACAGGCAGAGGAAAAGGGTTTTGCAGGTGCTGCTGACCAGTACCTGTGAACAGTGCTTTCATTAAAGAGCTGCATCTTTACATGCCTGCAAGTGAAATCATATATGATGTTAGGCGTAGGACATGGGTTGGGGGAAATGGTGTTTGGGATTAACTAGACTGGGGTCGGCAAACTTTTTCAGCAGGGGTCCAGTCCATTGACCCTCAGACCTTGTGGGGGGCCAGAGTACCTGCTATCGGTACTCAAATTCCTTCATAGTGGCAGCAGCAGCGATGGCGCTGGCCAGCCTCTCCTGTCCAGACCCCACCTAGTTTATTTGAAGAGAGAAGTGGAGAAATAAAAGAAAGGCATATGGTGCTGCTTTTCTAAGGAGATTTTCACTATATATACCAGTAATTATTTCAATAAAGGGAGATACAAATACTGAAATCAACAGTAACATTGTTCTACAAAATGGGGGCAGTCACACTGAAAGCCTGTTGTCCGTAAAGAAAACCTAACACATGATCTCTTGCTCATATATAGGGGCTCTGCATGATGGAGGTATCTCCATGTATCATAATCATGGCAGAGGCCCTACTCAGAAGCAGGAGCTTGCAGTTTCTTTACAGACAACTGTGCACAAAGTGCCATGGTTGGAGGAAGAAGAAGACATCGCATCAGGGGAAGGGCTAAAAGTGGGACCCCACCCAAGAGGCAACAAAATTATGCCTTAGATGTGAATAATGTATAAATTGGATTTTCTCTCTGTTCTGTTTATAAACCAGTATGAATTCTGTTTCCTCCGTATTAGCATTGCTTCATGAATTGATGATCCATTTCTGGTGCAGGTACTTGGAACTAGAAAGCAGCGGCCATAGAAATGAAATTAGATTGCACTACCGTTCAGGAAGCCATCGCTCACATACGGAAGTGTTTCCTTACATATTGGCAGATGACAAGTGGCACAGGCTCTCTTTAGCAATCAGTGCATCACACCTCATTCTGCATGTAGACTGCAATAAGTAAGTGAAGAGTTGTGTTTCAGTTACTTGAAACTGCTGCAGCATTTTAGATCATCACTGGATAGTATGAAAGTAATTTCTTTTTCTTTTTTACTTTGCTCCTGTTCTCTCATTTAAAAACAGAATTTATGAGAGGGTGGTGGAAAAGCCTTATCTGGATTTACCTGTTGGCACAACCTTTTGGTTGGGACAAAGGAATAGTGCACATGGTTACTTCAAGGTATGTTTCCCTCCATATACGTATATATTTAATTTTAAAGTTAGAATCTTCTACATAGATTGCAGAAGTTATCTCAAATGAATGTAAATTTGGGGCGCTTGCATCTCTGATTTGAATTGGCTGATCATTCAGTTACATTTTGGGGATGCTTTATCAGGCCAAAGAGTGCATTTGTAGTTTTATTGCTCAAGTCAGTACTTGAAAACTATGTTTTTGTTTGTTTGTTTGTTTTACTTGTGCGCTGGTGGTCTTTGTGTTAAATTAGAATTGTTAACATTTTATTTTCCTCTTTGTAAATGTAATATAATGACTTGCAAATATCAATGAGCCCAACCTGGAACTAAAAGGGGTCGGGCTGTAGATCATTCTGCATGTTGAGCAGAGGAAAGATGCTGATATGGAGTAGCACATGAAGAGATTGTTGCTAACATCTGGGCATATGTTGAGCCTACAGCTTTCTCTGCAAGAAGCACCATTATTGGCTTTCATATGTTCCTTTGAGAGTATTACCATAGCCTACACGAAGTGCACTTAATTACTTAATTAATTGGCTGCCCTTCACCAACAATTATCCCTGGTTGGCATACAATATTTACAGTGGCATTATCATCACTAAACAATACATTAAAATGAAAAACAATTGGAAATCATTAAAACACACCAGCAGTCCAAACAGCAGCTATCAATAGCTCAGGACCCGATCAATTCAGTTTATTTCCAAATGCTTGCACAAATAAATATGTATTCAGAGTGGGCAGAAACCAACCATTCAAGGGGCAAGTTGAGGGCATTTCAGTGGAATGCCAATGCTGAGAGTGCTATGATAGGACTCAACATCACATGCAAATTTTGGGTTCCTCAGAATCTTCTTCAGACTAGATGTTAAGGGAAGGAGAAAAACAGGATGGGGAAAGCTCCAGACCTGTAGACACCCAGAGTTTGTTCTTGTTTTTTTCCCTTAAAGGGTTACTTAAGTTGCAAACCTAAGGACACCATACTGTACAGAAGATTAATTGGGCTTACTTCGAAGTATGTTTACTTTGTCTTCTGCAGTTTGCTCAAGGCACAGCTGCTGGCATGTCAACTGATATTGTTGGGCTATTATTATTATTATTATTATTATTATTATTATTCCAATTTCTCCTATTAGAGATCTGCTCCAAAATAAGTGTAGATTAAATCATGATGCTAAGGTTACTAGCAAGGCCCCTACTGCAGATGGCAGATTCCAGGAGAAGTATTTGGTAGGGCTGTGCATGGAACCCTGAACCAATTTGTGGCAAATAGACAGGCAGGAATAAAACCAGTTATTTGGCAGCTTCACTCGTTCATAATTAGCTGCCAAGCCCAGTTCAAGACTCTGGTTCTGACTTTTAAAGTCCTTCATGCTCTGGGTATTATCTCCTTGAGAGAGCACCATTGCTTTATAAGCTCTTTATAAACTATTAAGAAAATATGCATGGACATTGTGCTTCTAAAGCATTCCACGCTAAGTAAACTAGATTATTTCCAGTTGGCATATTTTCATCTCTTAGCAAGCCTTCTGCTACACTAAACCTTGTAAATGTCATTATCTGTATTATTAGTCATTCTTACAGAACTGGGCATACTGAATATGAATATTCATAATGTATTTGGGAAGTGCTTATCCACATAGGCATTCCACCCCCTTCAGGTGGGTTCTTCCCCAACCATGGACAGTAGGCAGGCACAAGTGATTGAGGGCTTGTCCACACTTCTGCTTGTCCCACCTCCCCATCCCCACCCCGAAACCTGCCTTTTACTGTTGAATTGGAGCAAATCCTAATCGGGTTTTCCCCACAGATTGACGGTTTCTCAGATTCAGCAGTAAAGAGTGGGTTCTCCCGGGGAAAGTGGTGGGACAAACCAAAAACCTCCTGGACTCGTGCTTTCTAGGTGTGGGATGAGCCAGGACTGCAAAGCAGCAGTATTTCCAGCTCCAAAAGCATATCTCAAAGTTGCTGCAGTTAAAAAGCTTTCAATTTCTCTAGTCATATTACTGTTTGAGAGCAATTGAATAGGGAACATAAGCTTTTAAGTTTGCCTTTCTGTTTCCTTCTGGATCTTTTTCTTTGTTTTCAAATTTTTTTTAGCACACTCTAGTGGCCAGAGATTAAATATATTCCATTGAGAGAAATGTGACTACAGAGGGTTAGAGACAAGGAGGCTGAAGGCAGAAGCTTTCTCCCTTCATTGGGTTGGACTTGATGTAAGGGACTAGAGTCTTTCACCACTACACAGAACCAGGAGAGCATTCACCTTGCCTTTCTGCAGAATAGGAAACCATGTTCTGAGGGAGGAAACACAATAAATATTTAAATGGATTTTCCCCCTCACTGGAAATTCTGAGTATAAACTGTATACCCATTGGCTGTATCAGGAGAATATAGTCTATGAAGGAAGGACTGCTCTTCATCAGCATCCTTTGAACTGGAATCGCAAGGCCAACATGATAGGCAGGGTCTGCTACGTCCAGAGCAAGTTAATTGATAGTATTGATTGAACTTCCTTTGGCATAGTTATGGGTTGCTGTTGACAGAAGAGATGAAAATACTAAGAAACTAGAAGAATGATTTATGTCTAGGAATTGATACACTGCTGGCTTACTTGGGAAAGGGTTAGCTGGGTAGGCTATTGTTGTTCTGGCCAGAGAAATGGGGAAAAATCACTTCTTATTGGGTGTAAAGGGATTCACCTCTGGGTTCTTCACTCCCTTAGGGATGCAGTACTATGTCCATATAGAGGTTAATTTTGTACGACCACATTTGAGTACATAGTGACCTTTGCTACTCTGCTGGATTACCTGCATATTTTAAAGGTGTAAAAAGTAGCTGAATGAATTTGCCCTTGAGTCATGGCCCTCATACACTTAACTGCCCAGTCTAACACTCTGGTCACAGTTTTTGCTTCTTTCCATTTCACTTGTGTACTTCAGTGTTCTGGTTTTTCCATACATGAATATATCTTCTTCCTAGAACCAAAGCCTTGGATTTTTGTTTGTTTCTTCTTGATAAACACCAAATTTCACAGATAAAAGCAATGAACATGAAGGGGCTTTTTGTTTTGAAGAAAGGGATCTGAGCTTGAGATGAAAGCAAGGTCTGAAATGATGGATTACGTTCATGGAGTTCTAGTATAATATATTACTATTTTTATGATTATATACTGTTTTGTGCATCTGAAATCATTTTTTTTAAAAAAAAAGAAAAAAAGAGACAGCCACTCCTAGCAAATATTAAAATAAATCAACAGGCAAACCTGGTAATGCATATAGGTGAATGGATGTATTTAAACATAAAATAATTGAAGTATAGAGGGGTAATGACGATGAAAAGATGCAGCATAGAAGGATACTACTTTTTAGACCTAAATCTCATGCCTCTTTAATGAAATGTCATATTTTGCAAACTCTATATCCCCTCCCCAAAACCCAGACAACCTTGTAGAGTGTAGAAAGAATCACAAAACACAGATATAGTGTGAATTGCACACTTTTCAGTACCTGCTCGCACAGGGGTTTTTTTGTAGCTGATTTACGAAGTTTTGCTAATGAGGTCCTTGATGACTTGGTGCACAATCTAACATAAAAATCTCCTGCTTAAACTACATTGACATGAATGGAAGTTTTGCAGTACAATATCATGGTTGTGACTTGGGTACTCTTGCTTTTCAAATTTTATTTAAATTAGTATCTTAAAACTCAGTGAAAGTACAAATTATTTTAAAATTGTTTTTAAAGGTCACTTGAAAGCTTTCGTTCGGTGACTAAATAAAAGTAATGGCAAAGTCACGGCAACTAGTCTCTTGCTGCTTAATTACACCTTGACATTTAGTCTCTGAAAATGGTTGAATGCATATGTATGTATCAGTGTGTATATGTACAGCTATTTTCTTTCTACTCTACTCTCCTAATGATACAGTGAAGGAGAGCAAGATATAATAATTTTATGCAAGCTGCTTTTTGTGTGCTGATATGTTTCACGTGGAAATGCTAACTTTGTAATATAATGCTGACAAAAAATAACATAACCTTTCTCTCTCCCCCCCCACCGCATTTACACAGGGCATAATGCAAGACGTGCAATTACTTGTCATGCCTCAAGGATTTATCTCTCAGTGCCCAGATCTTAATCGCAGTAAGTCTGCTACTTCTTATACCATAAGAAACAATGAGATGCACTTTGTTTAATATTTATCCTGCAAGATCTCTCTTGAGATTCAATTGATAATCAATGCATCTTGACAGACTTGGCCTAAGTACAATTTGACAAATATAGTGTTTGTAATTTCAGCATGCCCAACGTGTAATGACTTCCACGGGCTTGTGCAGAAAATTATGGAGTTGCAAGATATTTTAGCCAAAACCTCTGCAAAGGTAACAAGTTCTCAGGTTGCTGTTATTTTTGGTGTGTGTGTGTGTGTGTGTGTGGGTTGGGGTAAATTGCTGGAACCATTGCTCTATTTAGGGACTTGTACATATGAATGCACATTTGTATATTTTTATGGGCTCTTGTATAACACTTTGCTTAGTTTTTATTTGTTCTTTGAAGAAAAAACTGAACCAAAATCAATGAAAAATATTCAGAACCACTGTTTGGAATATGAAGACTTGTTGTTGAGGTTACCTGTGGGATTAGTGGCTGTTAGGTTAATATAATTCTAGGCTAATATAATTCTAATTACTATCTTATGTATGATGCCAGCATTGCCAAGTCTGTTGCATTTAATGAAACAAGAAACAGCTTCAGCATCAAATGTCTTGGAGTTTGTAATTTACTTTCTAATTCTTTATTAAGACAAATGCAATATTAGTATTAGGTATTATAACATGGGAGATGCACAATACATTTTCAAGGTGCTCCTGAAACCTTTTGACCTTCTTATATTTTTAGTGTGCAAAACAGCACTCCTATATGTTGTGTCTATGTTAATGTGATAATAATTTTGCTACACATGAAATACCTGCAACTACATAATTGTGTCCCGAAAATTATACATCAAAAGCTTGCTAAGGGCAAAAAGTTCCATTGTGGAGGAAAATTCCTGCTAAAAGTTTTAAAATGAACAAGCTCATAACCAAAATAAATAATTGATATATTTGGATGTACCGGTAGGTATTGTCATCACCTCAGGAATGTACTCCATTATAGTGCAGTGGTTAGATTGTTGCACTAGGACCCAGTAAGTCAGGGTGCTAATTCTCACTCAGCCATGAAGCTCACTGGGTAATCTTAGTCCAGGGGTCTGCAACCTTTAAGACACAAAGAGCCACTTGGACCCGTTTCCAAAGGAAAAAAAAAAAACCTGGGAGCCGCAAAACCATTGCGACATTTAAAACAAATATAACGCTGCATATATTGTTTCTTACCTTAATGCAATAATAATAAATAACGTATAGGAGCCAATGCAAAGTATAATTAGTAAAAACAACAAGAATAAGTTCTTACTTTTTTGCATTGACTCAGGGGCGTACCCAGGATCAAAACTGGGGGGGGGGGGCAAGCCATGGTCCTTCAGGTTGTGACATTTCAGCACGGAAAGGCGAATGAAACCAAAATTTTAGGGAAATTATTTATAATTATAGCAGTGCTTTATTACAGTAGTTATTACAATTATTTGCTTGGTTTTTTTTTAAATTTTTATTCTAGTTACATGTCTTATACCAGGGGTGGCCAACTCCCAAGAAACTGTGATCTACTTTCAGCAGTGATCTACCCCCGTTTTTTGGGGTTCAGCTCAAAGTTGTTTTGGGGGGGTGTGGTGGGTGGGAGAGAGGGCTTCCCCCTCTAAGATAGGTTGGCAAGCGAACTAATAAAGAAAGAAAAAGGGGGGTGGGAATGGAAAAGTGGGGTGGAAAAATATAAATTGGGGGTATGGTGGGTGGGAGAGAGGGCTTCCCCCTCTAAGATAGGTTGGCAAGCGAATTAATAAAGAAAGAAAAAGGGGGGTGGGAATGGAAAAGTGGGGTGGAAAAGTATAAATTGGGGGTGTGGTGGGTGGGAGAGAGGGCTTCCCCCTCTAAGATAGGTTGGCAAGCGAACTAAGAAAGAAAGAAAAAGGGGGGTGGGAATGGAAAAGTGGGGTGGAAAAATATAAATTGGGGGTGGGGTGGGTGGGAGAGAGGGCTTCCCCCTCTAAGATAGGTTGGCAAGCGAATTAATAAAGAAAGAAAAAGGGGGGTGGGAATGGAAAAGTGGGGTGGAAAAATATAAACTAGGGGTGGGGTGGGGTGGGGAGAATATCTATTAAAAATATGTAGTAGTTTAAAAAATAAAAATAAAGGGGGAAAATCTTTTTCTTCTTTTTCCTTTTTTTGAAAACAAAAACAAAAGGGGAAGAGAAAAGAAAAAGGGGGGATAGAGGGAGAAAAGGGTAATAATAAAAATTCAAATAGAGTGGCTGCAGCAGCTGTGGGGGGTGTTTTTTATTTTTCGTTTGTTTCTTTGTTTTAAAAATGGGATTTCTCCCCTTGGATTAAAAAAGGAGGGGAGGAAAAAAAAGAGAGGGGGGGTGGGAGAGCAAGGCAAAAAGCCAAAAAGCAAAAAACAGGTTTTTTTTGGGGGGGGGAATCGCGCCAGGCTCTGCAGCGCGCCGGCCTCGGGGCTCCGGGCCCCCGAGCCGCCCTTGGGGCCATCGTTGAGCATGTACACCGCCCGCAGCGAGCGCTGGCGAAGCACCGGTTGGCGGAGGTTTCAGAAGCAGCCCGGACGTTTTCGCCGCCGCCGCCCGGCCTTCCTGTTGCACGGTGGCGCAGGAAGGCTCCGAGTCCCGGCCGGGCCCCCGGGCGCCCCCCGGATCCCGCTGCCAAAGAGGCGCCGGACGGCGAGGCAGAGCAGCAAAGCCAGGCGGAGGCGGCAGCAGCACCATCCGGCGACCGATGCCGGGAAGGTCCCCCGCCCGCCCGCCTCTCCGGGGGCGGGGAAGGCGCAACGGAGCCAAGCCCCACAAGGACACCCCAGCCGCCCGCCGGGCCCGACACTCCAAGGAAGGAAGCGGGCAGGCGCGACGGGTCAGGAGGACGGTGCGGCGGGCGCAGCCCAGGCGGGCCAGGAGCGCAGCGCAGTGCCCCCACCACTCCGCGCCACAGGCAGCCGCCCCGGAGCCAAAGGAGGAGCGCCTGTTGCGCGCTCACAGTGGCGGGCCACGGCGGGGACGGCCCCGCTCCGCTCTGCCAACTGCGCTGCCGCCGTCGCACCAGGCCCCGCCCCCCGCGCCTCCCCCCGGCTGCCCCCTCCCTCCCTCTCTCTCTCCCCCCTGCAAACCGCCCCTCCATCGCGGGCAGGGCTGGCGCGTCTTCCCTCCGGCCGAGAAGTTCTCAGGCGCAGTGCCCCCACCACTCCGCGCCACCTCCGCGCCCCAGGCAGCCGCCCCGGAGCCGCGGCAGGGCCGCGAAAGAGCCGCATGCGGCTCCAGAGCCGCAGGTTCCTGACCCCCGTCTTAGTCCATTCAGTGTCTCATCTTAACCCACGTCACAGCTTTGTTGTGAAGATAAAGCGGGAGCTAAGGGAACAATGTATGCCACCTTGAGATCCTTGGAGGAAAGATGGGATAGAAATGTATTGAAATAAATAAATAGAAATATAAGAGCTTGTGGGATCAGGCCATGGGGTTAAGCATCTATGATATCCTGTTCTCACAGTGGCCAAACAGATGCCTGCGTGAAACATGCCAGCAAGATCTTAGAACAAAACCAGACTCCCCTCCTGTGTTTTCTAGTGTGGTGTAGTGGTTAAGAGTGGCAGACTCATAATCTGGTGAACCGGGTTCGTGTCTCCACTCCTCCACATGCAGCTGCTGGGTGACCTTGGGCTAGTCACACATCTTTGAAGTCTCTCAGCCCCACTCACCTCACAGAGTGTTTGTTGTGGGGGAGGAAGGGAAAGGAGAATGTTAGCTGCTTTGAGACTCCTTCGGGTAGTGAAAAGCGGGATATCAAATCCAAACTCCTCCTCTTCTTCTTCTTCTTCTTCTTCTTCTTCTTCTTCTTCTTCCTCCTCCTCCTTCTCCAGCAACTAGTGTTCAGAAACACATTGCCTCTGACCATGGAGGCAGAGCATAATCTACATTATGTCTAGTAGCAACGGATAGACTTATCCTCCATGATATTTACACTTAAGTTCCCTCTAAGCAATCATACCCCAATGCCAGAGTAGTGAATATATCGCAAACTAACATTGATCACCCCCAGCACTATGCATTAAAACCAGTTGCCACATAGGGCTCTGGGTTGCTAATTATCATCAACACAATCTATTTATCATCTGTAATCTTCTGAATGCATTCAGATAAAAAACACATATGCGGACCAAGCCTATTCTCAGAGGAAGTCTTTTCCATAGAAGAGATCTGTATGCTCATTCCATAGATAATTCAATTGGAAGTAATGGGGCAGCCCATAAGTGCAATAGATATAAATGCACACATTTATATCTAGACTAAGGCATAAAACACCCATTCTTACAGTGTTGTTAAGATCAGGGGCGTAGCAAGGGGGGTGACATAGGTTCCATAATGGAGGGGGGTGACAAATTATCAAGGAACAATTACTGCCTTACTAGGGCGGTTCATAATTTTTTTTTTTAATGCATGCTCCAAAGGTCGTATCTTACTATACTAGGGATTATATAGCTATATATGAAATTTCATGCATATCGGTTCATATCTTGACCCTCCTCCACCAAAATAGCTGTTTACTTGGCTGTTTTCCTATATCGTGAAGGCTGAAATTTCAGTTCAGTGGAGCACTTACTGTTCCCAACCCTAACCCTGTGGAAAGCCATTAATTAGACTTGAATTTGATTTTGAGATGTTTTATAGGAGGTAATTTAATTATTGTTTGATTTTATACCAATGTTATGTATCTGATGTTAGCCACCCTGAGCCCGACTTCGGCCAGGGAGGGTGGGATATAAATAAAATATTATTATTATTATTATTATTATTATTCCTTTGTAAGAAAATATGAAATAACATTAAACCATTTTTGCAGGGGGGGGGAATCAATGGGGGGTGACAAGAAATTTTCCGCACCGGGTACCACCTGACCTTCCTATGCCTCTGGTTAAGATGAGATGAGTTATACTCAAACTTCACATTTTTGTTCACAAGGGTCTAGATATTTGTTTCCATATTTCACAATTTCATTTTTTTTTTTGCTTCAGAAGTTCTTGATGATGCAGGATGGCTTAAATTGTTGTAATAGTTTTAGGTAAGCCCTTTCACAGTTAACATGTCCTTCTCTGTGCAACATGTACCTAGTTGTCCCGAGCTGAGCAGAGGATGAATAGGTTGGATCAGTGCTACTGTGAAAGAACCTGCACTATGAAGGGTGCAACCTACAGGGAATTTGAATCGTGGACAGATGGCTGCAAGAACTGCACTTGCATGGTATGGCTGTAAATTGTGTAGAAATTCAGGGACCTGGTTATGCAGCCTGCTGAAAATGTTTATGCATTTTAGACATGAAAAGCTGTCAGATTAAAAATAAATTTGTTTTAGAATGAATTTTACTTACCTACGTTGTTCTTTATGCATTATGTTGCATTTTCTGTAGAAAAACCCAGCTCTTGCCTTTGTGGGGGGTAGGGGTGGGCTGTTATGCCCAGACTTGGAAGGGGAAAGGAAGAGTTATGAAGGAAGATTGGCATGGCCAGGCATATCTTCTTTCTGACTGTAAAGTGGGCTCAAGGCTCAGGTTGTGGCACAATCCAATAGGAAGGCATATTGCCCATTAGTCTGCTAGGGCTATATAATGAGGGGCCCTTGAAAAGGACTCAGATGTGTTAAACTAGGTTAAATTTATGCGGGACAAAATGAGTTTATATATCATGGATGCAGTGCAAAAGAAATATATAAACTATGGTCTTTGGATCAGGTAGAAAGTACATATCCACTTCTGAAGTTTTAAGGGTTTTTTTATTTAATAAAAACATGTTTCTGGCAAAGAAACCTCTCATCCAGTTTTGAGCAATTAAATAATTTGGAAGCAGTAAAAAAAATGCAGGATGAAGCAGGTATCAAACTTCAGAAAAAGTGGCATATAAATATCAACACGGCTACCCACCTGTAACTGGAAATATAAATATGATGTTGAAGTAAAGTACATTAACCACAATCCAAAGCTCTATGCTTTTCATACCAAGTAGGCCACAAGAGTACTTCAACACAGAACCCACACAATGCCTTGTCATTGGGACAGGGAAGTGAGGCCAAAATTTGATGCCCCACCAGCCCTTGTGCTGTCTTCCCAAAGCCAGCTAAGCGCAAGGTGCCAGTCTTTAGGAAGGGCCCTAGATTCCTCCCACCTCTTTCCCAAAGATGGAAAAGTTCTAGAAGGCTTTAGGAAGGAGGCTGGAGGACTCTAGGACATTGTCAGGGCCTTCATGCCTGCTTTCCCAAGCCTTGCTCACCTGGTTTTGGGAAGGCAGTATGAGGGCTGCAGGGGAGTTAACTGAGTGATGCCAAAAGTGTCCTGCATGCAGCCCTCGGGTCATGTGTTGGACTGCCTTGCTCCATGTTGTTATCTTTAATGTTTGGGAATGCACTACAAGAGTGGGAAACCTTTGGGCTCAACATATTGCTGGACTACAACACCTATCATCCCTGACCATTGGCCATGTTAGGTAGGACTGATGGGAGCTGAAGTCCAGCAACTTCTGGAGGGCTCACAGAGTGCCTACTATTGCTCTGCGTTTTGTGAATAAAGCATATCCAAGATTTAAAAGAATAAGGCAGCTTATACACAACATATTCAACTCACTTTCTCATAAGAATGCCTCATTGCAGTCAAAATTTTTTTTTACAGGACTATGATATTATTTTTAAACATGCATAATGGCTGTCTTGTGGAAATTATTGGAAAGGTTTCATTCAATAGTGTTTTTATACTTCAGAGTAATCTTCCAATTTGTTCAACTGGCAGAATGTCAGGATAGCAAATGATAAGTTTTAAAAACAACATTGCATTGCTGTCACTACATAAAGAACCTATTATGTGTGCATCAGAAATCTATGTAGATAGAAATATTAAAAAATATAGATATATAGTATATTGATTCTACCTTCACAATCAAGACAAGAAAAATTGTGTATTTGGTATGAGGTGCTATCATTTTTTTAAAAAACATGTAATTTAAAATAGTGATTTATCTGACCATATTCTGTCAAATTATTTCAAAACAACCTTTTGTTGCTTCTAGAATGGCACTATTCAGTGTGAAGCACTGATCTGCTCACTTTCTGATTGTCCTCTTAATTCTGCTCCTGCATATATTGATGACAAGTGTTGCAAGGAATGCCAACGTAAGTGGTCGTTTTTCATAGATGTTTTGATGTCTCAGCATTATAGCGTTTCTAAAGCTTACATCCTATGCAGCAGTCTCCCGTTTGGATGGAACCATACTGTAGGCATTATTCATTTAAAGATAAGCATTTGAATACCATTGCTTTCAA